>NC_090444.1:1806915933-1807226454 GCF_031143425.1 Pleurodeles waltl | reverse complement strand
TGGGAAATGGATATGCGGATCAAGTCGCAAGGTTTTGCGCATTGAACTGTATATTGCTCAGGGATGAATGGAATTTGATAAGTGAACCAGAACTTGAACAAAGCAAAATCTTTGCTCTAAAGGTTATAGATACAATGGACAAATTGAAATCCTTACAGAATGATGTCAGTGAGGAGGAGAAACTCTCATGGACCAAATTACAATGTGTAAAGAGGCTAGATGATTTATGGGTTTCAAGTGAAGGGAAATTTGTTCTTCCAAACAGTCTTTTGACGCAGATAGCTAGATTTTACCATGGACAAGCTCATCTTGGAAGGGACGCCATGATTAGATTGTTTAAAACTGATTGGTTTAACCCCAAATTTCGTCAAGTTGCTGAGGCAGTTTGCCACCGTTGCGTCATTTGCCAACAGATGAACGCAGGGAAGGGAACCGTAGTAAATTTGAGCCACATTGGAAGGGCAGGGGGTCCATTCAGCAGGATGCAAATGGACTTCATTGAAATGCCTGTGCATGGAGGTTTGAAGTATGTGTTGGTGGTTGTGTGCATTTTTAGTCACTGGATTGAAGCATACCCTACACGCAGAAATGACAGTCTCACAGTTGCAAAACTACTCTTGAGAGAGTTAATACCACGTTTTGGATTCCCGATCTCTTTAGAATCGGATAGGGGAAGTCACTTCAATAATGAAGTAATAAAATTGCTTTGTGGAGCACTGAACATTGAGCAAAAGCTACATTGTAGCTACCGCCCTGAAGCATCAGGTCTGGTGGAACAAATGAATGGCACGTTGAAATCAAGAATGGCGAAAATATGCGCATCAACAAATCTGAAATGGCCTGACGCGTTGCCTTTGGTGCTAATGTCAATGAGAAACACCCCTGACAGAAAAACTGGACTGTCCCCACATGAGATTCTCATGGGCAGAGCTATGAGACTTCCAGCAGTCCCTACAAATGCGCTTTGAATATTACAGATGATATGGTGTTAGACTACTGCAAAGGTCTAGCTGATGTGGTTCGCTCTTTCTCTCACCAGGTGGAGGCAACCACCTTGCCACCGATCCAAGGTCCAGGACACGCCCTGAAAGCAGGTGACTGGATCGTGATAAAGAAACACGTGAGGAAATCGTGTTTGGAACCCCTATGGAAAGGACCTTTTCAAGTGATTCTGACGACTACCACCGCTGTGAAGTGTGCGGGAGTTCCCAACTGGATTCACGCCAGTCACACAAAGAGGGTATTGTATCCCACAGACGAGGAAGTTGAAGCGCTGAAGTTACCAGTACCTGATAACAAAGTGCCAAGCGTTGAGACAGAACGAAAAAGAACTAGAAGCGAACAGGCAGAAATAGAAGAGGGAGAAATATTCTCTGAGGACGAAGCAACTGACTCACTTGGGGAAGACCAAGGAGGAGCCTCAGAAAGCGACGAAGCAGCTGAAAGTAACAAAGAGCCCGAAGCAGCTGAAAGTGACAAAGAGCCTGAAGAAAGTAACGGTAACAAAGGGCTCGAAACAGGTGAAGAAGCAGGAGAGCCTGATCAGAGGAGGGCTTTCCCAGAAGCAGACGATACAGGAAAGGAACAGGAAAACCTGATTGACTTCCCAGAGGGAGAAGACGAAACAATACAGAGTGAAACCGGTACCTCTCCTTCGGAAGAGGTTGGGGGTCCGTCAAGTGGACCCAGTGCAAAACGTAGACAAAGCTTATCACCAGTAAAACTAAGAATAAGAGAAACGTCAAATGACAGAGAAGGGCTAAGGGGAAAGAAAAAAGAAAGGAAGTGTCTGTCGTAGTACCGGCACCAAGTGAAGAAAAGGACTTGGCCAAAGAGGAAAGTACCAGCGAGAAAGAATCAAAGAGAGATGCAAAATTGAAAAGAAAAAGGATACCGAGCAGAAGGTATTCCGGTCCGGAGTGGGCATATGTAGCCAATAACGATTGGTCAGACAAATTCGTATCCCTCAGTCTCGAGAACGAAGAAGCAGAACTACACTTTGGAAACAAAAGTTCTATGGACTCTGTTGATTGAAAACATTGGTCACCTGATTGACTTTCAACCGGCTAAGACATTGCTAACTTGATTGACTTTGAAACCGATCTTGAGACAACGCTGCTAACCGATAAAAAGACTAAGCTGCTAAAGAAAACTGTGTGAACATTGAACTCGTTCAGCTTTGTAAATATCTGCAAAACCGCTTTGATAGAGTGTCTTCAACTTTCTGATTCTATACAGATCATGACTAGTTTCACTACACAGGGGCGTAAAATGAAGCATTGTACATACATGTGTATAGGTTTATTAACTGCATGCGTACTAATCATCGTAGTAATAGTTCTTGGAATGCATGGGAAGAATGAGAAAGAGACGAATGATGCTACTACTTCTAAACCTACTATCGTTACTGAACTAACCGCTCTGAAAAGACTCGAACAAGACGAGAGACACTTGCATGATAAAAAGGAACTTTCATCTAACGTTTTCTATCGCTTGCAGAGTGAGTATGTTGAGACCATGGATGCGAAAGATTGTTATGTGTGTACGCAAATACCTACCTCAGTAGTGGAAGGGGTAACATATCACAGCATGCCTCTTACATATGGAATTACATGTAGTATTATAGCTTCCAGATTTTATGGTCAAAAGGACATTCATTATTTCTACACTAATTATGATGTTACGTTTGCATATGTCCCCTTAATAGGGCATCTAAGTAAAATAGCTAGAGATTGGTATGCCAAATTAATGAGGGAATTCTTTGAACCAATGTCACCTTTTCACACAGCTCACGCACATAGAGAGAACCTTACATGCTTGCTTTCACCAGTAGAAATAGAATTTTTAGACCGCACTGATGACCGGAAGAATGAAATGAAGGAGAAATTAGAAAGGGAATTACATGAAAGAACATCTGTAGATAATTATGCTTTTGCTGCAATAAAGACACAAGGGAAAATAGCTTTAGATACATTGCATGTGGGAAGATTTTGTATACATAGATTTCAATCATATTATGACACAGTTTTTGTGGGAACGAGTGAATGCAAACATACGTACGCATTTCAATCTAAGTGGACGTTCATGCTGAATGGACAAGATCCAGTTATTCCTGGAGTATATTATATTTGTGGACTCAATGCCTATTATCGTCTTCCTAAAGGATGGTATGGGAGGTGTTATTTGGGAATAGTGTTCCCAAAAGTTTACCAACTAGACGACTTAAAGAAATTTCCAAAGCTGTCTGAATCACATCGTGTTCAGAAAAGAGAGACAGCTTCTGGTGTGGTAGGAGATATATTTGGAGCATTGATTCCTTCAGTAGGAGTCATATTGAATTCAATCAAAATACGAAAGTTGTCTACTATTGTGGATAACATGCTGACAAAGCTTTCGGGAGCTATAATCCTGATGGATGCTGAACTTGCTGCAGAATGAGCTATGACTCTTCAAAATCGGCTTGCCTTAGACATTCTTTTAGCAAAGGATAGCGGAGTTTGCAAAATGCTTGGTACACGTCACTGCTGTACCTATATACCAGACAGTAGTGGAAAAATTAGAACAATGCTTATGAATTTAACCAAAGAAAGCGTAGATTTGAAGGAATTGAAAGAGCCCGGAGTTTGGGAGAAGGTTGGAAAGGGATTTGCTTCTGTGAGAAATTGGCTCAGCAACGTTTGGAACGGATTGTTATTAAAGATAGTAAAGGGAATATTAATAGTATTAATTTGTTTATGAGGTCCTTGGGGAATATGGAAAGTTATTAAAATATTAAAAGCAAGGAACAAAAGGAAAAGAGAGGAGAAA
The DNA here is from genome assembly GCF_031143425.1 of Pleurodeles waltl. Lineage (NCBI taxonomy): Eukaryota > Metazoa > Chordata > Amphibia > Caudata > Salamandridae > Pleurodeles > Pleurodeles waltl. Next base: position 1,807,222,647 of record NC_090444.1, on the reverse strand, counting down.
ATAGAGAACAAAATGGTGGAAATGTATAGAGAAAAATCAAAAGGGAATAAAAGAAAAAGGGAACTGACCGAAGTGCCAAATTACTATACAGAATTTTAATGGAATAAAATTTGTGGGTAGATTTGATGTGATGACATAATTAGTCATCAGAGGAGGGATTGATGACGCAGAAAAAGAGGGTCCTACATATATTCATACATATTGCATAATCAAACATATAATATAGAGTGATGTTAGTAAAAGAAATTATGTACGAGGGAAAATGTGCCCTCGGGGTAGTTCGCCATCATTGTAAACGAGCTTTATTAATCATGAAGTATTGAAAATGTAGTAATCCGTCATAATTGCAAATGTATGCCATGAATTCTTGCTTGAAAACTGTTTTGCTTAGCTTAAATTTAGTGCAGGCTTTGGCCTAGTTGCCTGGTCTCAAATTCTAACTGCGTGGCTTTTTCCTTGAACTAATGAAACATATATTCTTGCTTGAAGTTGTATTTTTTCCAGCAGAGATGACTAATACACTTATCTCCAAGGTTTCGTACTAGGCCGGTTTCATCCCCTTTGATACAAGGTCAGTCTCTGCAGGTGCGGACAATGAAGGTACAGATACCAAAAATAATTGGCAAACCATTAAACAACTTGTGTTCCAAGACTCCAAGGCTAATGTATGCACAAATAAGTTCTAGTAAAAGACAATTTTTCATTGGACAATTTGAAGCCAACCTATGAACCCTCCAATGGAAGACCCTGCAGAATTTGGAATGTTTCTTACTTAAACGCACCGAACAAAGAGAAGTCAGCCATTTTTCTTCGATGCCAGTTTGAAGCCTGATGCCAGACTCCATTTTGGACGACACCCTGATATTCTTTTCTCTATCTGAGAGAAGGAGACTTTAAGAATTCTCACCCTAGAGACTTTAACTTTGAATTGCCCCGTTTTGCCCATGAAATAACTTTGTCCTATTCTCCTTGCCGATTGCAAGGAAGCTTGCCCTTACCATTGCCCCTTTCGAAATCTACCCCATGCTGATCGAACCGGTACCTGAAGGACGAAGACTTTTCTTGAATGCTGATTGTATTTGGTAAATATGAAAGGATAAATGTATTATGCATTGTGTTTTTTCCTTTTAGGTACCAACTGCTATTTTGACAGGGCCCTAGCTAGAAGTTTTCAAAATTTGTGTTGACTAAATTCGTTTTGCATGAAGTCCCACATGCCGATGCTAATTAGAGGTTAGTCGAGGTATACATCCAATGTACCATGCCGAATTGAAATCTTGTTATGCTGACCGAATGTATGCAATTAGTCAAATACAGTTAGTCATATTGGTGATTTGCATTGCGATAACAGAGTGTACCATTATTCAGATTTTCGTAGATTGCGTTTCTTCCGCCGTTATGGACAGCTAGTAATGTTCATATACATATATCAATTGGTTTTGAGACACATATATATCGTGCTAGCTTTGTTAATATAGGGAAATAAATTCACTAACTTTTAATAAACTGGTGTGGTTATTCATGACTGAAAGGTCATGGTGCGCCGAAATACCAACTGTTATTGATTTCTGATGTGCTAGAATGATCTATTAATTGAGTATTGATTACTGACTACAATAGTTATTGATTATTGATCTGAATGACTCAGCTATTTTAGGATGAGGAGAGCCCGACTCGGTTAAAAGATCCACCGACCTCCAACGTGTCCAGGTACAGGTAATTTATAAGGGCTGGACGCGTTATCAGTAGATGGTAGCAGAGATTGATGGTTTTGCCCTTTGGGACCCCATCCGAACAATAGACAGAGTCAAGTTAGAATTTTCTTTGATAAAATAAGTTGGAGGGATGATAATGCCCTAAGTCCCCAATGACTTTCCCGGGATCTCTGAGCTTGCGAATGGAGGACATGGAGGTGTGAGAATGATCTTGGCGTTTCTAGTGACGGTATGAGTGTAGTTAGGGTTTTTGCGCTTGTATAGCTTATCGCCGCAGATTAATTGAGAAGTTTGTGAGGATTTTAGGGGGGTTAAAAGATATTAGAGGAGTGTTACTCCAAAGGTGTGAGAGTAGGGAAGTCGTCGAACTTCACGTGTGTGTAGCGCTTTGAGCAGAAAAATTGTCCACGTGGTTGTTGATGTTGAGACGGGCCCTGCGAGGTCAAGAGACTCCGGAGTATGTTGAAAAGTGTATGAAACACTTGTTTAATGTTGTAATCTGGTCGGTTTAATAGGTTGATCGGGCGTGGTCAACGAGTCGGTATGAATGCTGCGGAGTGAGAGAAAACTTCGACTTTGAGATTTGACGAATTCTAAAGTGCACTAGAATAGTTCATTGATCAGTTGAGAGTAAAGTTTGCGGGTCAAATTTTGCTTGCGAAAGCGGGAAACCGAGAAAGATGGAATAACTGCTGAGGCTAGTGAAAAATCCCTAAGGTTTCTGAAGCGATTGTATTACCCTTCCTGTAGTAAACCGACAGATTTGTTTTGTTATTTTGGTGAAGTGCTCGTGTTATATTGCAGAAATTAGTTTGAGAGTGAAAAACGAGTGAAAGAAGACAAGCAGCGGGACTTTGTCAGCCGCAGTGTGTGAGTGTGACATCACTAGGAGCCGCGCTGGGATAGGTCGATTGGAGAGAAGGGTCGCGCACGGATTGGACACAGTCCATTAAGCGCAAAGGATAGGAGAAAGGCAAGCGAAGAGTATTCCGGGAATTAAAGTCACTTATTGATTACACATATTAAGAAAAATAAGAGACGGAAAGATGAAATTTTTCAAAGCATTTAAGAGTGCCATGAGGGGAGATGCTTATATTAAAGCAAATGTAGGAGAAGAAACACCGCCTGAGGGTACACCAGCTTACATCGTCATTGAAGAAAAGGGTGTCGCGCCATGTTTATGGTTAAAACAATGGTGCAAATTAACGGAAAAACATGGGAGTGTAGCGTTCCCTATCCATGGGTCGTTTAATCTGAGGGTTTTAGAAAATCTGAGATTTGCGTTATACGACATGAAAGTACCTCCAAGGCCAGCACAATTTGAGGCACTGGCAATTTGGGAACTGATAGCTAGAAACCAACAACAGAAGAAGTTCGAGACCAGAATAAGAAAGGTAGAAAAGACACTAGCGGATGCTAGATGGGACAGCACACAAAAGGTTTGGAGATCAGACGTATTTGCAGGGGATTAAATTGTTTCCAGCAATTACTGATGAAGGGGAAACGGAAGGAAGGAAAGCTACCTATAAGACAAACAGGAGTCAGTACAGAGAGAGAGAGAGCAATAGAAACTCAAAAAGGGGAGACGAGTCAGACGATGAGGAGTTCATTATACAGTTGTTGAATGATCGCCCGCCACCATATGTGGAAAACGAACAAGGCTCAGGTATCAGTACTGCCCCTCCAGAACCAACACAGGGTAATGTAACACCCAATTTGAAGATATCTCAGAGACCGAGCAGCTCCAACATGCCTTTTTTCCCACAAATACCACAGGTTCATAGAATGTACCCAGAAGTGCCTACATTGAAACCTGCTGATAACTATCAGCCAAAGGTTCAGGGGCACTGTTGTGATGAGCATAACATGGGAATGACTTCCGATTCAATGACGCAGGGAGGACAAAACTATCAGAGACCGACATTGATTCAAGCTGAATCAACACAGTTCTCGATGCCCCAAAAGCAGAGACAAGAAGTGCGGGTAATAGAAAGCCAGTTAGGTATGCCAGCAATGATGAACCACAATGTGGGGATTAACATGCCACAGAATTTGGGGAACAGGCAGAATCCAGATGCAATATCTCTACCTATCACTGTAGGCCCACCAGTACCACTGTACATACAGGCAAATTCAAGCACAAGCGACCAAGGGTCAATCAGGGGTGTGGAATTTATTAAAATATCTACTTGTCCAGGGGACAGGTTGCTTCTCAAATCTACTTGTCCTGTAAAAAGATCTACTTGTCCCTTTGGTGCCATGTAGTGTGGCGACAAATTATGGCAGCAATTAATAGCCTCTCTGATTATGCCAGGGCTACTACCATAGTAGGGCTTGAATACTTGGAGTTTCAATCGCTACTGTAGCAATTTCCTTATTTTGCCACCTTTCTGCAGATCTGCATACTGGGGCTGGAGGAAGCAGTAAGCAATAGTTTCAGGGCTGGAATGCCTTTGAGTCTGCAAACCTACATGTTTTAAAGATTTTTACCAGCTTCTCTCTAATATTTTCCCATAATAAGAAAGGTTGGACATTTACTCCTGACAATGGCAGAATTAGAACTTCTTCCAGGGTTGGGAAGAAAGTGGCTGGAGGGAAAATGAACCTGCAAATGCTCAATAGATTTTCACATGAGCAAATCTACACATCGTATTTACCCATGCTAAAATACAGTTCACAAATATTTTATAGGGGTACGACATATACCATGGGTGCACTTTTGTGACTTTCTTTAAGAATTTGGGGCCACATGTAGGTAGGTTCAGATTTGTGACCTGCAAATTGCGAGTCGCAAATCCGAATGTAGGATGGTGTCCTTGACACCATCTGTGATTCGCAAGGGCTTCGCAAATGCCCACCTCATGAATAATCATGAGGTGGGTCGCAATTTGCGACCTCCTCGCGAATGGTGGCCTGCTGGAGACAGCAGACCACCATGTCTGTGACTGCTTTTCAATAAAGCAGTTTTTTTTGTTTGTTTTTGTAATGCAGCCCGTTTTCCTTAAAGGAAAACGAGATGCATAACAAAAACGAAAAATGAAACGTTTTAGTTTCATTTTTTCAGAGCAGGCAGTGGTCCGAAGGACCACTGCCTGCTCTGAAAAAATGTTTACAGTGACATTCACAATGGAGAAGGGGTCCCATGGGGATCCCTTCCCTTTTGCGAAAGTGTTAGCACCCATTTGAAATGGGTGCAAACTGCGATTGGTTTGCGCCCGCGTTCGCGGTCACAAAACAATCCTACATTGCACTGCGAGTTGCAATTAGGAAGGGAATACCCCTTACCAATTGCGAGTCGCAAACCCGTTTTGTGATTCGGTAACCAGGTTACTGAATCGCAAAACTGGGTTTGTGTATCGCAATGTGCTTTTTGCATGTCGCAAACAGCAAAAGTCGCTGTTTGCGACATGCAAAAAGCTACCTACATGTGGGTCTTGGTCCCTAATTAGGTCTGGTGTTAACAAAGACATTTTGTTTTTATTAAACTTCTATTTCTCTCTCTTTCGGCTGGCTTAACTGTGAGCGATCGCATTCTGCTCTTCCACAAGGAGCATATTGCCACACAAAGTAGTTTTGTTCAGTGTCAGGAACTACAGTGGCAATCAGTGACGTAACAAAACTGGAGGGTGCCCCTTTGCAAAGAACATGGAGGAGCCCCCTCTCCAGACTCACTCAGGGCAGGTGCTGTGCTGTGCTGAAGGGGCCCCCTGGAGGGCGGCTGCGGGGCCTTTGTTATGCCGCTGGTGGCAACGTGTGCTTTAAGAGTTCAAAAACTTTTTGGGGGGGTTTTGCCAATGTTTGTTACAATGTTGAGGGCCTGGTAGCTAGCTCCCACAAGAATAAAGTGTTACAAAAGCCATGTCAAAACAAGACACGCATTGATGAAACTAAAAGACTTATAAAAATATGTCAGATCAGTTGGCTTTGTCAGTGTTTGTTTATTTTCATGCTTCCCATAATCGTGTTGAAAATGGTTACACTGATTTTCCATTAGAAATATTTTTGGGAAATACTAGCATGCATCAACACATTTTACTAAATGACACTTCATTTGCATATAATCAGAGAGCATTCTGGGAGCATTATACTTAGCCTCTTAGCCTAAACTTTTCAAACATGTGTGTACACGTTTTATTTTTTTTTGTACTGGAACCAACGTCAGTAGTGAAGTGTGACCTTAAAACATTTATTTACAGCACTCACCCTAATAATGAAGGCTTTCAAATAATGAACCATATATACAAGTTCGAACAGCATTATCTTTTGGAAACACATTACCTCAACTGCAGAGAATTCCACTCTCTGTAAAACAAGCAACCAAAGGGTTTGTGCTGCAGGGGGTTGGGCCTACTTGTCCCAAGGACAAAGTAAACATAAAAACTTGTTGCCCTTGACTCCAAACAAGATGTCCCGGGCGTCGGGCTATAGGAATTCCACATCCCTGGTCAATGATACAGAATGGGACAGGGAGGAGATGCATAGAAACCACTCCAGAGACAACTCCGATAGCGGCAATGCCAAATGGATCTGGGTCTTTGTCGGAATTTAGTCCAATCCCAATAGCGCAATGCCAAATGGATCTGGGTCTTTGTCGGAATTTAGTCCAATCCCAATTAGTACCGTTAACCTCACAGACTGAAACATTACAGAAACCGTCAGTGGCAGTTGATGTAACTGCTACACTGATGGGACTGAACGCGCAACAGGTAACACAATGGTTCAACAGCCTGAACTCCCCACAGAGTGCATCTAGCGGGAAGGGAGAATACCTGAATAAAATAAGGTTGGGTATGGAGGCAGATGAACTGTTTGAGGGAACAATGGGTTTGAACAGATTAGAATCATACATAGAGGAAGAACTAAGATACATGTGCCCTAGGATTACAAGAGAAGTGAGCAGCATACATAAGAAATTACAAGAAATTGCAGACAGACACGAGATTGATATAGGTAAGACTAAACACCTGAGTATAAGTTACAGGCTAGATTTCGACACAAAAGACTTCGAACACATGAGATCCGCAGGGATGAAAACTCACCTTAAAGAGATACTGCAGAGTGCACAGGTATGGAGATGTTTAGACAAATGGGAAAGCAGATCGGTTAAGAAAAAGGATAAAAAGAAAGAAAATACTCTAGAGCGGAATGAGAAAAGACAACAGAATGACGATTTGATAACTATGTTACCAATGAGAGAGACAGCAGGGGGAAAACTTGTACATGTACCGTGGCACAGGTGCGATATTCAATCCTTTACGGATGACTTTCCTAAATTAAGAGAGAAGCCGATTGAGTGGTATCAACAAACAGATAGATTTGTGAAACTCGCGAAATGTCTCTGGGAAGACTTAAACACTTTGTTTGAGATTGTGGTTCCGGCAGATTTGTGGGAAGATTGTAAAAGGGCTGTAGGTTGGCCGACGAGTGAACCAGAGAGAGATAGGGACACAGGTGCGCCATCACCTACGGTAATGAGTTTGTACCACAAGGTGATCGAGCACTTGAAAACTAAGTTGGCGTCGAAAAATGTGGATTGGCAAAGGATTGACAGGACCGTCCAAGATGTTAAAGAGTCTATACATGCGTATTATGAGAGGTTGTTGAAAGCGTTTAAAAATTACAGTGGCACGGAAACGATTGAGCCAAAGGACATGCTCCATTTTGTGTTCAGGTTTGTGGAAGGGCTGAGACCCGAAATTAGCCAGATGATTAAGTCACATTTGATTTGTTGGCAGTCAAAGTCGATCGATGAAGTGTTGAATTATGCGAAATACTGCAGTGATGAGATTGAGACCAAACAGAAAAGATTGAAGGAAAAGGTGATGGTGATGCAGCTCAGAGCAGCTCAGACAGGTTTGCAAGGTTTTCAACAACAGATGCCGCAGTAGCAGCAGCAGGGAAATGCTATGTTTCAGCTGCAGATGAGAGGCAGAGGCCGAGGAGGTTTTGTGAATAATGGTCCTGATTTGAATACCATTATGATTCCAAATGGTATACAGGCAATGAAGAAGGTGATGCCATGTCACACGTGCGGAATCGTCGGGCATTGGAAACGGGAGTGCCCAATGATGGTGCAGGAGGGTGTAGGTCAGCAAAACAATGATGTCAATGCATTTCAGACTATGAGAGGACCAAAACAGAGAGGTCCAAATCCAAATTTCCAAAACAATATAAACCAGCTGCAGGGTTTACAACCCATGCAACCGCAACAGGTGCAAATGCCCCGTGTGCAAATGACACAATTGCAGCCAATGCAACAGCAGTTTCCCATGGTACCTAATCAGCAAATGCAAATACCCTTAGCACCAATGAATCAGCAGCAAGCAATGCTTCCTCAACAGGTTGCGGGTCAGGGAATGAGTCAAAATGACACAGTACACCAGTTCCCATTACACAGCGAGAATGGAATAAACGATGTATGGGAGAGTGAAAGTTCAGATGAGGAGGGAAATTGTGCGCTTGCAGCATCTTTGGAAGTTGATCAAAAGGGTCCGTATGTGGAGGGAACAGTTATGGGTCATCGCGTCTCATTCTTGGTTGACACAGGAGCTACACGTTCCACTGTTAGGAGCATTGAAGTACCAAACTTGCCACTTTCAGGAAGAACAGTACAGGTAGTGGGAGTGGCAAATAGGTACTTGACGAACCCAATCACAGACCCAGTACAAGTCAGAATTGGCAACTACCGAGGGTCACATAAATTTGTGGTGTGTGATTCAAGCCCGATATCACTGTTAGGGAGAGACCTATTGTGCAAATTGGGATGTTCAATTATGTGTTCGAATGATGGGATTAAAATTCAGACGAGTAGCGATGGGGAAGAAGAGGACAGTGTAGGAGGGGATGAAGTGGAAACTGTTGAAGAGTATCCCCTGACTACCCTTTATCCAATGGTCACTGAGGCAGACATTTCTGCTGAGTTACAAGAAACAGTCGGAAAGGAAGTGTGGGACATGACAGGGAAAGAGGTGGGACTGGTGAAAGGAGTGGAACCAGTGAAAGTGACTGTAAAACCCAATGTAACCTTTCCCCAGACCCCACAGTACCACATGGCACAAGACACCCTCATAAAAGTTGCCCAACTCATTGATGAGTTTGTGAAACAGGGAGTACTGAAGGAAGTGTTGAGCAGTCCATGTAATTCACCAATAATGGGACTAATAAAACCCAGTGGAAAGGTCCGAATTGTTCAGGATTTGAGGAAAATAAATGACAGAATAGTAAAATGTTGTCCCGTAGTACCGAATCCAGCTGTGATAATGTTTCAAATTCCCTGTGATGCTGAATGGTTCTCAGTTATCGACTTATCGCAAGCATTCTTTTCTGTGCCTCTTCATGAGGACAGCCAGTTTCCCTTTTGTTTCAAATTCTTAGACAGAGTTTACAGTTGGTGTCGTATTCCTCAAGGGTTTTCAGAGTCACCGTCAATATTCAATCAGATTCTAAAGAAAGATTTGGAAGCACTGGAGTTGCCATTCGAGTCAACTCTAGTACAGTACATCACAACTTACTAATCGCGTCCAAGACAGAAAGTGACTGCACAGCTGACACCATTGCCCTACTGAACCACTTGGGAAGAAATGGACATAAGGTGTCCCCTTCAAAGTTACAATTCTGTCAAAAGAAAGTGAAATATTTGGGTCACCAAATAGAGAAAGGGTCACGTAGGATAATGAAAGAAAGAATAACAAGTGTACTCCAAATGAGTCCCCCAAAGACGAGGAGGGAGGTGAGGAAGTTTTTGGGAATGGTGAGCTACTGTCGCCAATGGATTCCCAACTTCTCAACTCTAGCAAAACCTTTGCTGAAATTAACCCAGAAAGATGCGTTGGATGAAATTGAGCTGAAAGGTGATGAGATGGATGCTTTTATTGAATTAAAGGAATGCATGTGCAGGGCCCCAGCGTTCGGTATGCCTGACTACACAAAACCTTTCATATTGTCTTGTCATGAACGTGATGCATGTTCCTTGTCTGTCTTGACCCAAGCCCATGGCGGCGTAAACAGACCAGTAGCATATTTTTCAGCTACTTTGGATCCGGTCGCAGCAGCACTGCCAGGGTGCTTGCGTGCCGTAGCAGCAGTTGGTATCAGCCTCACTCAGAGTGAAGGAATAGTGATGGGACACCCTTTGACAGTCATAGTCCCTCACTCAGTCGAGATACTTTTGACACGTTCCCGAACACAGCACATGACTGGTGCTAGACTCACAAGGTATGAAACAATAATTCTGGGATCACCTAATGTGCAGCTGAACCCAGCAACCTGGTTTCCCAGTGAAAATGCCGAAATTGAGAACGCTGAAGACATCGAGCACGACTGTCTTCAGGTGACTGAATTTTGCACCAAACCAAGACCTGATATCAAAGACACCCGATTGGAAGAGAATGATCAAATCATTTTTGTTGATGGTTCATGTTTAAGAGATGCACTGGGAATATTGAAAGCAGGGTATGCTGTATGTACTGTAACAGGTGTTCTGGAAGCCTCTTGGCTTCAAGGAGTTTACTCTGCACAAGTAGCAGAATTGGTAGCCCTTACTAGAGCTTGCCAACTCTCTGCATTAATGAAAGTTACCATTTACACTGACAGCCAGTACGGATTCGGAATAGTACATGATTTTGGACAATTGTGGTCACAGAGAGGCTTCATGACCTCTTCGGGATCACCAGTGAAAAATGGTGAAAGAATAAGAGAATTGTTAAATGCCATTCAGTTGCCAGGGGAAGTAGCAGTGGTAAAATGCAGTGGACACTCGAAGGGACAAGACTATGGGGGTTATTCAAAAGTGACGGTAAAGTGACGGATATACCACCAGCCGTATTACGAGTCCATTATATCCTATGGAACTCGTAATACGGCCGGTGGTAAATCCGTCACATTTGGGACAGATTACCACCTCCTCCAAAGTTGGAATAACCCCCTATGTTTCCCTGGGAAATGGATATGCGGATCAAGTCGCAAGGTTTTGCGCATTGAACTGTATATTGCTCAGGGATGAATGGAATTTGATAAGTGAACCAGAACTTGAACAAAGCAAAATCTTTGCTCTAAAGGTTATAGATACAATGGACAAATTGAAATCCTTACAGAATGATGTCAGTGAGGAGGAGAAACTCTCATGGACCAAATTACAATGTGTAAAGAGGCTAGATGATTTATGGGTTTCAAGTGAAGGGAAATTTGTTCTTCCAAACAGTCTTTTGACGCAGATAGCTAGATTTTACCATGGACAAGCTCATCTTGGAAGGGACGCCATGATTAGATTGTTTAAAACTGATTGGTTTAACCCCAAATTTCGTCAAGTTGCTGAGGCAGTTTGCCACCGTTGCGTCATTTGCCAACAGATGAACGCAGGGAAGGGAACCGTAGTAAATTTGAGCCACATTGGAAGGGCAGGGGGTCCATTCAGCAGGATGCAAATGGACTTCATTGAAATGCCTGTGCATGGAGGTTTGAAGTATGTGTTGGTGGTTGTGTGCATTTTTAGTCACTGGATTGAAGCATACCCTACACGCAGAAATGACAGTCTCACAGTTGCAAAACTACTCTTGAGAGAGTTAATACCACGTTTTGGATTCCCGATCTCTTTAGAATCGGATAGGGGAAGTCACTTCAATAATGAAGTAATAAAATTGCTTTGTGCAGCACTGAACATTGAGCAAAAGCTACATTGTAGCTACCGCCCTGAAGCATCAGGTCTGGTGGAACAAATGAATGGCACGTTGAAATCAAGAATGGCGAAAATATGCGCATCAACAAATCTGAAATGGCCTGACGCGTTGCCTTTGGTGCTAATGTCAATGAGAAACACCCCTGACAGAAAAACTGGACTGTCCCCACATGAGATTCTCATGGGCAGAGCTATGAGACTTCCAGCAGTCCCTACAAATGCGCTTTGAATATTACAGATGATATGGTGTTAGACTACTGCAAAGGTCTAGCTGATGTGGTTCGCTCTTTCTCTCACCAGGTGGAGGCAACCACCTTGCCACCGATCCAAGGTCCAGGACACGCCCTGAAAGCAGGTGACTGGATCGTGATAAAGAAACACGTGAGGAAATCGTGTTTGGAACCCCTATGGAAAGGACCTTTTCAAGTGATTCTGATGACTACCACCGCTGTGAAGTGTGCGGGAGTTCCCAACTGGATTCACGCCAGTCACACAAAGAGGGTATTGTATCCCACAGACGAGGAAGTTGAAGCGCTGAAGTTACCAGTACCTGATAACAAAGTGCCAAGCGTTGAGACAGAACGAAAAAGAACTAGAAGCGAACAGGCAGAAATAGAAGAGGGAGAAATATTCTCTGAGGACGAAGCAACTGACTCACTTGGGGAAGACCAAGGAGGAGCCTCAGAAAGCGACGAAGCAGCTGAAAGTAACAAAGAGCCCGAAGCAGCTGAAAGTGACAAAGAGCCTGAAGAAAGTAACGGTAACAAAGGGCTCGAAACAGGTGAAGAAGCAGGAGAGCCTGATCAGAGGAGGGCTTTCCCAGAAGCAGACGATACAGGAAAGGAACAGGAAAACCTGATTGACTTCCCAGAGGGAGAAGACGAAACAATACAGAGTGAAACCGGTACCTCTCCTTCGGAAGAGGTTGGGGGTCCGTCAAGTGGACCCAGTGCAAAACGTAGACAAAGCTTATCACCAGTAAAACTAAGAATAAGAGAAACGTCAAATGACAGAGAAGGGCTAAGGGGAAAGAGAAAAGAAAGGAAGTGTCTGTCGTAGTACCGGCACCAAGTGAAGAAAAGGACTTGGCCAAAGAGGAAAGTACCAGCGAGAAAGAATCAAAGAGAGATGCAAAATTGAAAAGAAAAAGGATACCGAGCAGAAGGTATTCCGGTCCGGAGTGGGCATATGTAGCCAATAACGATTGGTCAGACAAATTCGTATCCCTCAGTCTCGAGAACGAAGAAGCAGAACTACACTTTGGAAACAAAAGTTCTATGGACTCTGTTGATTGAAAACATTGGTCACCTGATTGACTTTCAACCGGCTAAGACATTGCTAACTTGATTGACTTTGAAACCGATCTTGAGACAACGCTGCTAACCGATAAAAAGACTAAGCTGCTAAAGAAAACTGTGTGAACATTGAACTCGTTCAGCTTTGTAAATATCTGCAAAACCGCTTTGATAGAGTGTCTTCAACTTTCTGATTCTATACAGATCATGACTAGTTTCACTACACAGGGGCGTAAAATGAAGCATTGTACATACATGTGTATAGGTTTATTAACTGCATGCGTACTAATCATCGTAGTAATAGTTCTTGGAATGCATGGGAAGAATGAGAAAGAGACGAATGATGCTACTACTTCTAAACCTACTATCGTTACTGAACTAACCGCTCTGAAAAGACTCGAACAAGACGAGAGACACTTGCATGATAAAAAGGAACTTTCATCTAACGTTTTCTATCGCTTGCAGAGTGAGTATGTTGAGACCATGGATGCGAAAGATTGTTATGTGTGTACGCAAATACCTACCTCAGTAGTGGAAGGGGTAACATATCACAGCATGCCTCTTACATATGGAATTACATGTAGTATTATAGCTTCCAGATTTTATGGTCAAAAGGACATTCATTATTTCTACACTAATTATGATGTTACGTTTGCATATGTCCCCTTAATAGGGCATCTAAGTAAAATAGCTAGAGATTGGTATGCCAAATTAATGAGGGAATTCTTTGAACCAATGTCACCTTTTCACACAGCTCACGCACATAGAGAGAACCTTACATGCTTGCTTTCACCAGTAGAAATAGAATTTTTAGACCGCACTGATGACCGGAAGAATGAAATGAAAGAGAAATTAGAAAGGGAATTACATGAAAGAACATCTGTAGATAATTATGCTTTTGCTGCAATAAAGACACAAGGGAAAATAGCTTTAGATACATTGCATGTGGGAAGATTTTGTATACATAGATTTCAATCATATTATGACACAGTTTTTGTGGGAACGAGTGAATGCAAACATACGTACGCATTTCAATCTAAGTGGACGTTCATGCTGAATGGACAAGATCCAGTTATTCCTGGAGTATATTATATTTGTGGACTCAATGCCTATTATCGTCTTCCTAAAGGATGGTATGGGAGGTGTTATTTGGGAATAGTGTTCCCAAAAGTTTACCAACTAGACGACTTAAAGAAATTTCCAAAGCTGTCTGAATCACATCGTGTTCAGAAAAGAGAGACAGCTTCTGGTGTGGTAGGAGATATATTTGGAGCATTGATTCCTTCAGTAGGAGTCATATTGAATTCAATCAAAATACGAAAGTTGTCTACTATTGTGGATAACATGCTGACAAAGCTTTCGGGAGCTATAATCCTGATGGATGCTGAACTTGCTGCAGAATGAGCTATGACTCTTCAAAATCGGCTTGCCTTAGACATTCTTTTAGCAAAGGATAGCGGAGTTTGCAAAATGCTTGGTACACGTCACTGCTGTACCTATATACCAGACAGTAGTGGAAAAATTAGAACAATGCTTTTGAATTTAACCAAAGAAAGCGTAGATTTGAAGGAATTGAAAGAGCCCGGAGTTTGGGAGAAGGTTGGAAAGGGATTTGCTTCTGTGAGAAATTGGCTCAGCAACGTTTGGAACGGATTGTTATTAAAGATAGTAAAGGGAATATTAATAGTATTAATTTGTTTATTAGGTCCTTGGGGAATATGGAAAGTTATTAAAATATTAAAAGCAAGGAACAAAAGGAAAAGAGAGGAGAAAATAGAGAACAAAATGGTGGAAATGTATAGAGAAAAATCAAAAGGGAATAAAAGAAAAAGGGAACTGACCGAAGTGCCAAATTACTATACAGAATTTTAATGGAATAAAATTTGTGGGTAGATTTGATGTGATGACATAATTAGTCATCAGAGGAGGGATTGATGACGCAGAAAAAGAGGGTCCTACATATATTCATACATATTGCATAATCAAACATATAATATAGAGTGATGTTAGTAAAAGAAATTATGTACGAGGGAAAATGTGCCCTCGGGGTAGTTCGCCATCATTGTAAACGAGCTTTATTAATCATGAAGTATTGAAAATGTAGTAATCCGTCATAATTGCAAATGTATGCCATGAATTCTTGCTTGAAAACTGTTTTGCTTAGCTTAAATTTAGTGCAGGCTTTGGCCTAGTTGCCTGGTCTCAAATTCTAACTGCGTGGCTTTTTCCTTGAACTAATGAAACATATATTCTTGCTTGAAGTTGTATTTTTTCCAGCAGAGATGACTAATACACTTATCTCCAAGGTTTCGTACTAGGCCGGTTTCATCCCCTTTGATACAAGGTCAGTCTCTGCAGGTGCGGACAATGAAGGTACAGATACCAAAAATAATTGGCAAACCATTAAACAACTTGTGTTCCAAGACTCCAAGGCTAATGTATGCACAAATAAGTTCTAGTAAAAGACAATTTTTCATTGGACAATTTGAAGCCAACCTATGAACCCTCCAATGGAAGCCCCTGCAGAATTTGGAATGTTTCTTACTTAAACGCACCGAACAAAGAGAAGTCAGCCATTTTTCTTCGATGCCAGTTTGAAGCCTGATGCCAGACTCCATTTTGGACGACACCCTGATATTCTTTTCTCTATCTGAGAGAAGGAGACTTTAAGAATTCTCACCCTAGAGACTTTAACTTTGAATTGCCCCGTTTTGCCCATGAAATAACTTTGTCCTATTCTCCTTGCCGATTGCAAGGAAGCTTGCCCTTACCATTGCCCCTTTCGAAATCTACCCCATGCTGATCGAACCGGTACCTGAAGGACGAAGACTTTTCTTGAATGCTGATTGTATTTGGTAAATATGAAAGGATAAATGTATTATGCATTGTGTTTTTTCCTTTTAGGTACCAACTGCTATTTTGACAGGGCCCTAGCTAGAAGTTTTCAAAATTTGTGTTGACTAAATTCGTTTTGCATGAAGTCCCACATGCCGATACTAATTAGAGGTTAGTCGAGGTATACATCCAATGTACCATGCCGAATTGAAATCTTGTTATGCTGACCGAATGTATGCAATTAGTCAAATACAGTTAGTCATATTGGTGATTTGCATTGCGATAACAGAGTGTGCCATTATTCAGATTTTCGTAGATTGCGTTTCTTCCGCCGTTATGGACAGCTAGTAATGTTCATATACATATATCAATTGGTTTTGAGACACATATATATCGTGCTAGCTTTGTTAATATAGGGAAATAAATTCACTAACTTTTAATAAACTGGTGTGGTTATTCATGACTGAAAGGTCATGGTGCGCCGAAATACCAACTGTTATTGATTTCTGATGTGCTAGAATGATCTATTAATTGAGTATTGATTACTGACTACAATAGTTATTGATTATTGATCTGAATGACTCAGCTATTTTAGGATGAGGAGAGCCCGACTCGGTTAAAAGATCCACCGACCTCCAACGTGTCCAGGTACAGGTAATTTATAAGGGCTGGACGCGTTATCAGTAGATGGTAGCAGAGATTGATGGTTTTGCCCTTTGGGACCCCATCCGAACAATAGACAGAGTCAAGTTAGAATTTTCTTTGATAAAATAAGTTGGAGGGATGATAATGCCCTAAGTCCCCAATGACTTTCCCGGGATCTCTGAGCTTGCGAATGGAGGACATGGAGGTGTGAGAATGATCTTGGCGTTTCTAGTGACGGTATGAGTGTAGTTAGGGTTTTTGCGCTTGTATAGCTTATCGCCGCAGATTAATTGAGAAGTTTGTGAGGATTTTAGGGGGGTTAAAAGATATTAGAGGAGTGTTACTCCAAAGGTGTGAGAGTAGGGAAGTCGTCGAACTTCACGTGTGTGTAGCGCTTTGAGCAGAAAAATTGTCCACGTGGTTGTTGATGTTGAGACGGGCCCTGCGAGGTCAAGAGACTCCGGAGTATGTTGAAAAGTGTATGAAACACTTGTTTAATGTTGTAATCTGGTCGGTTTAATAGGTTGATCGGGCGTGGTCAACGAGTCGGTATGAATGCTGCGGAGTGAGAGAAAACTTCGACTTTGAGATTTGACGAATTCTAAAGTGCACTAGAATAGTTCATTGATCAGTTGAGAGTAAAGTTTGCGGGTCAAATTTTGCTTGCGAAAGCGGGAAACCGAGAAAGATGGAATAACTGCTGAGGCTAGTGAAAAATCCCTAAGGTTTCTGAAGCGATTGTATTACCCTTCCTGTAGTAAACCGACAGATTTGTTTTGTTATTTTGGTGAAGTGCTCGTGTTATATTGCAGAAATTAGTTTGAGAGTGAAAAACGAGTGAAAGAAGACAAGCAGCGGGACTTTGTCAGCCGCAGTGTGTGAGTGTGACATCACTAGGAGCCGCGCTGGGATAGGTCGATTGGAGAGAAGGGTCGCGCACGGATTGGACACAGTCCATTAAGCGCAAAGGATAGGAGAAAGGCAAGCGAAGAGTATTCCGGGAATTAAAGTCACTTATTGATTACACATATTAAGAAAAATAAGAGACGGAAAGATGAAATTTTTCAAAGCATTTAAGAGTGCCATGAGGGGAGATGCTTATATTAAAGCAAATGTAGGAGAAGAAACACCGCCTGAGGGTACACCAGCTTACATCGTCATTGAAGAAAAGGGTGTCGCGCCATGTTTATGGTTAAAACAATGGTGCAAATTAACGGAAAAACATGGGAGTGTAGCGTTCCCTATCCATGGGTCGTTTAATCTGAGGGTTTTAGAAAATCTGAGATTTGCGTTATACGACATGAAAGTACCTCCAAGGCCAGCACAATTTGAGGCACTGGCAATTTGGGAACTGATAGCTAGAAACCAACAACAGAAGAAGTTCGAGACCAGAATAAGAAAGGTAGAAAAGACACTAGCGGATGCTAGATGGGACAGCACACAAAAGGTTTGGAGATCAGACGTATTGCAGGGGATTAAATTGTTTCCAGCAATTACTGATGAAGGGGAAACGGAAGGAAGGAAAGCTACCTATAAGACAAACAGGAGTCAGTACAGAGAGAGAGAGAGCAATAGAAACTCAAAAAGGGGAGACGAGTCAGACGATGAGGAGTTCATTATACAGTTGTTGAATGATCGCCCGCCACCATATGTGGAAAACGAACAAGGCTCAGGTATCAGTACTGCCCCTCCAGAACCAACACAGGGTAATGTAACACCCAATTTGAAGATATCTCAGAGACCGAGCAGCTCCAACATGCCTTTTTTCCCACAAATACCACAGGTTCATAGAATGTACCCAGAAGTGCCTACATTGAAACCTGCTGATAACTATCAGCCAAAGGTTCAGGGGCACTGTTGTGATGAGCATAACATGGGAATGACTTCCGATTCAATGACGCAGGGAGGACAAAACTATCAGAGACCGACATTGATTCAAGCTGAATCAACACAGTTCTCGATGCCCCAAAAGCAGAGACAAGAAGTGCGGGTAATAGAAAGCCAGTTAGGTATGCCAGCAATGATGAACCACAATGTGGGGATTAACATGCCACAGAATTTGGGGAACAGGCAGAATCCAGATGCAATATCTCTACCTATCACTGTAGGCCCACCAGTACCACTGTACATACGGGCAAATTCAAGCACAAGCGACCAAGGGTCAATCAGGGGTGTGGAATTTATTAAAATATCTACTTGTCCAGGGGACAGGTTGCTTCTCAAATCTACTTGTCCTGTGAAAAGATCTACTTGTCCCTTTGGTGCCATGTAGTGTGGCGACAAATTATGGCAGCAATTAATAGCCTCTCTGATTATGCCAGGGCTACTACCATAGTAGGGCTTGAATACTTGGAGTTTCAATCGCTACTGTAGCAATTTCCTTATTTTGCCACCTTTCTGCAGATCTGCATACTGGGGCTGGAGGAAGCAGTAAGCAATAGTTTCAGGGCTGGAATGCCTTTGAGTCTGCAAACCTACATGTTTTAAAGATTTTTACCAGCTTCTCTCTAATATTTTCCCATAATAAGAAAGGTTGGACATTTACTCCTGACAATGGCAGAATTAGAACTTCTTCCAGGGTTGAGAAGAAAGTGGCTGGAGGGAAAATGAACCTGCAAATGCTCAATAGATTTTCACATGAGCAAATCTACACATCGTATTTACCCATGCTAAAATACAGTTCACAAATATTTTATAGGGGTACGACATATACCATGGGTGCACTTTTGTGACTTTCTTTAAGAATTTGGGGCCACATGTAGGTAGGTTCAGATTTGTGACCTGCAAATTGCGAGTCGCAAATCCGAATGTAGGATGGTGTCCTTGACACCATCTGTGATTCGCAAGGGCTTCGCAAATGCCCACCTCATGAATAATCATGAGGTGGGTCGCAATTTGCGACCTCCTCGCGAATGGTGGCCTGCTGGAGACAGCAGACCACCATGTCTGTGACTGCTTTTCAATAAAGCAGTTTTTTTTGTTTGTTTTTGTAATGCAGCCCGTTTTCCTTAAAGGAAAACGAGATGCATAACAAAAACGAAAAATGAAACGTTTTAGTTTCATTTTTTCAGAGCAGGCAGTGGTCCGAAGGACCACTGCCTGCTCTGAAAAAATGTTTACAGTGACATTCACAATGGAGAAGGGGTCCCATGGGGATCCCTTCCCTTTTGCGAAAGTGTTAGCACCCATTTGAAATGGGTGCAAACTGCGATTGGTTTGCGCCCGCGTTCGCGGTCACAAAACAATCCTACATTGCACTGCGAGTTGCAATTAGGAAGGGAATACCCCTTACCAATTGCGAGTCGCAAACCCGTTTTGTGATTCGGTAACCAGGTTACTGAATCGCAAAACTGGGTTTGTGTATCGCAATGTGCTTTTTGCATGTCGCAAACAGCAAAAGTCGCTGTTTGCGACATGCAAAAAGCTACCTACATGTGGGTCTTGGTCCCTAATTAGGTCTGGTGTTAACAAAGACATTTTGTTTTTATTAAACTTCTATTTCTCTCTCTTTCGGCTGGCTTAACTGTGAGCGATCGCATTCTGCTCTTCCACAAGGAGCATATTGCCACACAAAGTAGTTTTGTTCAGTGTCAGGAACTACAGTGGCAATCAGTGACGTAACAAAACTGGAGGGTGCCCCTTTGCAAAGAACATGGAGGAGCCCCCTCTCCAGACTCACTCAGGGCAGGTGCTGTGCTGTGCTGAAGGGGCCCCCTGGAGGGCGGCTGCGGGGCCTTTGTTATGCCGCTGGTGGCAACGTGTGCTTTAAGAGTTCAAAAACTTTTTGGGGGGGTTTTGCCAATGTTTGTTACAATGTTGAGGGCCTGGTAGCTAGCTCCCACAAGAATAAAGTGTTACAAAAGCCATGTCAAAACAAGACACGCATTGATGAAACTAAAAGACTTATAAAAATATGTCAGATCAGTTGGCTTTGTCAGTGTTTGTTTATTTTCATGCTTCCCATAATCGTGTTGAAAATGGTTACACTGATTTTCCATTAGAAATATTTTTGGGAAATACTAGCATGCATCAACACATTTTACTAAATGACACTTCATTTGCATATAATCAGAGAGCATTCTGGGAGCATTATACTTAGCCTCTTAGCCTAAACTTTTCAAACATGTGTGTACACGTTTTATTTTTTTTTGTACTGGAACCAACGTCAGTAGTGAAGTGTGACCTTAAAACATTTATTTACAGCACTCACCCTAATAATGAAGGCTTTCAAATAATGAACCATATATACAAGTTCGAACAGCATTATCTTTTGGAAACACATTACCTCAACTGCAGAGAATTCCACTCTCTGTAAAACAAGCAACCAAAGGGTTTGTGCTGCAGGGGGTTGGGCCTACTTGTCCCAAGGACAAAGTAAACATAAAAACTTGTTGCCCTTGACCCCAAACAAGATGTCCCGGGCGTCGGGCTATAGGAATTCCACATCCCTGGTCAATGATACAGAATGGGACAGGGAGGAGATGCATAGAAACCACTCCAGAGACAACTCCGATAGCGGCAATGCCAAATGGATCTGGGTCTTTGTCGGAGTTTAGTCCAATCCCAATTAGTACCGTTAACCTCACAGAAACCGTCAGTGGCAGTTGATGTAACTGCTACACTGATGGGACTGAACGCGCAACAGGTAACACAATGGTTCAACAGCCTGAACTCCCCACAGAGTGCATCTAGCGGGAAGGGAGAATACCTGAATAAAATAAGGTTGGGTATGGAGGCAGATGAACTGTTTGAGGGAACAATGGGTTTGAACAGATTAGAATCATACATAGAGGAAGAACTAAGATACATGTGCCCTAGGATTACAAGAGAAGTGAGCAGCATACATAAGAAATTACAAGAAATTGCAGACAGACACGAGATTGATATAGGTAAGACTAAACACCTGAGTATAAGTTACAGGCTAGATTTCGACACAAAAGACTTCGAACACATGAGATCCGCAGGGATGAAAACTCACCTTAAAGAGATACTGCAGAGTGCACAGGTATGGAGATGTTTAGACAAATGGGAAAGCAGATCGGTTAAGAAAAAGGATAAAAAGAAAGAAAATACTCTAGAGCGGAATGAGAAAAGACAACAGAATGACGATTTGATAACTATGTTACCAATGAGAGAGACAGCAGGGGGAAAACTTGTACATGTACCGTGGCACAGGTGCGATATTCAATCCTTTACGGATGACTTTCCTAAATTAAGAGAGAAGCCGATTGAGTGGTATCAACAAACAGATAGATTTGTGAAACTCGCGAAATGTCTCTGGGAAGACTTAAACACTTTGTTTGAGATTGTGGTTCCGGCAGATTTGTGGGAAGATTGTAAAAGGGCTGTAGGTTGGCCGACGAGTGAACCAGAGAGAGATAGGGACACAGGTGCGCCATCACCTACGGTAATGAGTTTGTACCACAAGGTGATCGAGCACTTGAAAACTAAGGTTGCGTCGAAAAATGTGGATTGGCAAAGGATTGACAGGACCGTCCAAGATGTTAAAGAGTCTATACATGCGTATTATGAGAGGTTGTTGAAAGCGTTTAAAAATTACAGTGGCACGGAAACGATTGAGCCAAAGGACATGCTCCATTTTGTGTTCAGGTTTGTGGAAGGGCTGAGACCCGAAATTAGCCAGATGATTAAGTCACATTTGATTTGTTGGCAGTCAAAGTCGATCGATGAAGTGTTGAATTATGCGAAATACTGCAGTGATGAGATTGAGACCAAACAGAAAAGATTGAAGGAAAAGGTGATGGTGATGCAGCTCAGAGCAGCTCAGACAGGTTTGCAAGGTTTTCAACAACAGATGCCGCAGTAGCAGCAGCAGGGAAATGCTATGTTTCAGCTGCAGATGAGAGGCAGAGGCCGAGGAGGTTTTGTGAATAATGGTCCTGATTTGAATACCATTATGATTCCAAATGGTATACAGGCAATGAAGAAGGTGATGCCATGTCACACGTGCGGAATCGTCGGCATTGGAAACGGGAGTGCCCAATGATGGTGCAGGAGGGTGTAGGTCAGCAAAACAATGATGTCAATGCATTTCAGACTATGAGAGGACCAAAACAGAGAGGTCCAAATCCAAATTTCCAAAACAATATAAACCAGCTGCAGGGTTTACAACCCATGCAACCGCAACAGGTGCAAATGCCCCGTGTGCAAATGACACAATTGCAGCCAATGCAACAGCAGTTTCCCATGGTACCTAATCAGCAAATGCAAATACCCTTAGCACCAATGAATCAGCAGCAAGCAATGCTTCCTCAACAGGTTGCGGGTCAGGGAATGAGTCAAAATGACACAGTACACCAGTTCCCATTACACAGCGAGAATGGAATAAACGATGTATGGGAGAGTGAAAGTTCAGATGAGGAGGGAAATTGTGGAATTGAAGTTGATCAAAAGGGTCCGTATGTGGAGGGAACAGTTATGGGTCATCGCGTCTCATTCTTGGTTGACACAGGAGCTACACGTTCCACTGTTAGGAGCATTGAAGTACCAAACTTGCCACTTTCAGGAAGAACAGTACAGGTAGTGGGAGTGGCAAATAGGTACTTGACGAACCCAATCACAGACCCAGTACAAGTCAGAATTGGCAACTACCGAGGGTCACATAAATTTGTGGTGTGTGATTCAAGCCCGATATCACTGTTAGGGAGAGACCTATTGTGCAAATTGGGATGTTCAATTATGTGTTCGAATGATGGGATTAAAATTCAGACGAGTAGCGATGGGGAAGAAGAGGACAGTGTAGGAGGGGATGAAGTGGAAACTGTCGAAGAGTATCCCCTGACTACCCTTTATCCAATGGTCACTGAGGCAGACATTTCTGCTGAGTTACAAGAAACAGTCGGAAAGGAAGTGTGGGACATGACAGGGAAAGAGGTGGGACTGGTGAAAGGAGTGGAACCAGTGAAAGTGACTGTAAAACCCAATGTAACCTTTCCCCAGACCCCACAGTACCACATGGCACAAGACACCCTCATAAAAGTTGCCCAACTCATTGATGAGTTTGTGAAACAGGGAGTACTGAAGGAAGTGTTGAGCAGTCCATGTAATTCACCAATAATGGGACTAATAAAACCCAGTGGAAAGGTCCGAATTGTTCAGGATTTGAGGAAAATAAATGACAGAATAGTAAAATGTTGTCCCGTAGTACCGAATCCAGCTGTGATAATGTTTCAAATTCCCTGTGATGCTGAATGGTTCTCAGTTATCGACTTATCGCAAGCATTCTTTTCTGTGCCTCTTCATGAGGACAGCCAGTTTCCCTTTTGTTTCAAATTCTTAGACAGAGTTTACAGTTGGTGTCGTATTCCTCAAGGGTTTTCAGAGTCACCGTCAATATTCAATCAGATTCTAAAGAAAGATTTGGAAGCACTGGAGTTGCCATTCGAGTCAACTCTAGTACAGTACATCACAACTTACTAATCGCGTCCAAGACAGAAAGTGACTGCACAGCTGACACCATTGCCCTACTGAACCACTTGGGAAGAAATGGACATAAGGTGTCCCCTTCAAAGTTACAATTCTGTCAAAAGAAAGTGAAATATTTGGGTCACCAAATAGAGAAAGGGTCACGTAGGATAATGAAAGAAAGAATAACAAGTGTACTCCAAATGAGTCCCCCAAAGACGAGGAGGGAGGTGAGGAAGTTTTTGGGAATGGTGAGCTACTGTCGCCAATGGATTCCCAACTTCTCAACTCTAGCAAAACCTTTGCTGAAATTAACCCAGAAAGATGCGTTGGATGAAATTGAGCTGAAAGGTGATGAGATGGATGCTTTTATTGAATTAAAGGAATGCATGTGCAGGGCCCCAGCGTTCGGTATGCCTGACTACACAAAACCTTTCATATTGTCTTGTCATGAACGTGATGCATGTTCCTTGTCTGTCTTGACCCAAGCCCATGGCGGCGTAAACAGACCAGTAGCATATTTTTCAGCTACTTTGGATCCGGTCGCAGCAGCACTGCCAGGGTGCTTGCGTGCCGTAGCAGCAGTTGGTATCAGCCTCACTCAGAGTGAAGGAATAGTGATGGGACACCCTTTGACAGTCATAGTCCCTCACTCAGTCGAGATACTTTTGACACGTTCCCGAACACAGCACATGACTGGTGCTAGACTCACAAGGTATGAAACAATAATTCTGGGATCACCTAATGTGCAGCTGAACCCAGCAACCTGGTTTCCCAGTGAAAATGCCGAAATTGAGAACGCTGAAGACATCGAGCACGACTGTCTTCAGGTGACTGAATTTTGCACCAAACCAAGACCTGATATCAAAGACACCCGATTGGAAGAGAATGATCAAATCATTTTTGTTGATGGTTCATGTTTAAGAGATGCACTGGGAATATTGAAAGCAGGGTATGCTGTATGTACTGTAACAGGTGTTCTGGAAGCCTCTTGGCTTCAAGGAGTTTACTCTGCACAAGTAGCAGAATTGGTAGCCCTTACTAGAGCTTGCCAACTCTCTGCATTAATGAAAGTTACCATTTACACTGACAGCCAGTACGGATTCGGAATAGTACATGATTTTGGACAATTGTGGTCACAGAGAGGCTTCATGACCTCTTCGGGATCACCAGTGAAAAATGGTGAAAGAATAAGAGAATTGTTAAATGCCATTCAGTTGCCAGGGGAAGTAGCAGTGGTAAAATGCAGTGGACACTCGAAGGGACAAGACTATGGGGGTTATTCCAACTTTGGAGGAAGTGGTAATCCGTCCCAAAAGTGACGGTAAAGTGACGGATATACCACCAGCCGTATTACGAGTCCATTATATCCTATGGAACTCGTAATACGGCCGGTGGTAAATCCGTCACATTTGGGACAGATTACCACCTCCTCCAAAGTTGGAATAACCCCCTATGTTTCCCTGGGAAATGGATATGCGGATCAAGTCGCAAGGTTTTGCGCATTGAACTGTATATTGCTCAGGGATGAATGGAATTTGATAAGTGAACCAGAACTTGAACAAAGCAAAATCTTTGCTCTAAAGGTTATAGATACAATGGACAAATTGAAATCCTTACAGAATGATGTCAGTGAGGAGGAGAAACTCTCATGGACCAAATTACAATGTGTAAAGAGGCTAGATGATTTATGGGTTTCAAGTGAAGGGAAATTTGTTCTTCCAAACAGTCTTTTGACGCAGATAGCTAGATTTTACCATGGACAAGCTCATCTTGGAAGGGACGCCATGATTAGATTGTTTAAAACTGATTGGTTTAACCCCAAATTTCGTCAAGTTGCTGAGGCAGTTTGCCACCGTTGCGTCATTTGCCAACAGATGAACGCAGGGAAGGGAACCGTAGTAAATTTGAGCCACATTGGAAGGGCAGGGGGTCCATTCAGCAGGATGCAAATGGACTTCATTGAAATGCCTGTGCATGGAGGTTTGAAGTATGTGTTGGTGGTTGTGTGCATTTTTAGTCACTGGATTGAAGCATACCCTACACGCAGAAATGACAGTCTCACAGTTGCAAAACTACTCTTTAGAGAGTTAATACCACGTTTTGGATTCCCGATCTCTTTAGAATCGGATAGGGGAAGTCACTTCAATAATGAAGTAATAAAATTGCTTTGTGCAGCACTGAACATTGAGCAAAAGCTACATTGTAGCTACCGCCCTGAAGCATCAGGTCTGGTGGAACAAATGAATGGCACGTTGAAATCAAGAATGGCGAAAATATGCGCATCAACAAATCTGAAATGGCCTGACGCGTTGCCTTTGGTGCTAATGTCAATGAGAAACACCCCTGACAGAAAAACTGGACTGTCCCCACATGAGATTCTCATGGGCAGAGCTATGAGACTTCCAGCAGTCCCTACAAATGCGCTTTGAATATTACAGATGATATGGTGTTAGACTACTGCAAAGGTCTAGCTGATGTGGTTCGCTCTTTCTCTCACCAGGTGGAGGCAACCACCTTGCCACCGATCCAAGGTCCAGGACACGCCCTGAAAGCAGGTGACTGGATCGTGATAAAGAAACACGTGAGGAAATCGTGTTTGGAACCCCTATGGAAAGGACCTTTTCAAGTGATTCTGACGACTACCACCGCTGTGAAGTGTGCGGGAGTTCCCAACTGGATTCACGCCAGTCACACAAAGAGGGTATTGTATCCCACAGACGAGGAAGTTGAAGCGCTGAAGTTACCAGTACCTGATAACAAAGTGCCAAGCGTTGAGACAGAACGAAAAAGAACTAGAAGCGAACAGGCAGAAATAGAAGAGGGAGAAATATTCTCTGAGGACGAAGCAACTGACTCACTTGGGGAAGACCAAGGAGGAGCCTCAGAAAGCGACGAAGCAGCTGAAAGTAACAAAGAGCCCGAAGCAGCTGAAAGTGACAAAGAGCCTGAAGAAAGTAACGGTAACAAAGGGCTCGAAACAGGTGAAGAAGCAGGAGAGCCTGATCAGAGGAGGGCTTTCCCAGAAGCAGACGATACAGGAAAGGAACAGGAAAACCTGATTGACTTCCCAGAGGGAGAAGACGAAACAATACAGAGTGAAACCGGTACCTCTCCTTCGGAAGAGGTTGGGGGTCCGTCAAGTGGACCCAGTGCAAAACGTAGACAAAGCTTATCACCAGTAAAACTAAGAATAAGAGAAACGTCAAATGACAGAGAAGGGCTAAGGGGAAAGAAAAAAGAAAGGAAGTGTCTGTCGTAGTACCGGCACCAAGTGAAGAAAAGGACTTGGCCAAAGAGGAAAGTACCAGCGAGAAAGAATCAAAGAGAGATGCAAAATTGAAAAGAAAAAGGATACCGAGCAGAAGGTATTCCGGTCCGGAGTGGGCATATGTAGCCAATAACGATTGGTCAGACAAATTCGTATCCCTCAGTCTCGAGAACGAAGAAGCAGAACTACACTTTGGAAACAAAAGTTCTATGGACTCTGTTGATTGAAAACATTGGTCACCTGATTGACTTTCAACCGGCTAAGACATTGCTAACTTGATTGACTTTGAAACCGATCTTGAGACAACGCTGCTAACCGATAAAAAGACTAAGCTGCTAAAGAAAACTGTGTGAACATTGAACTCGTTCAGCTTTGTAAATATCTGCAAAACCGCTTTGATAGAGTGTCTTCAACTTTCTGATTCTATACAGATCATGACTAGTTTCACTACACAGGGGCGTAAAATGAAGCATTGTACATACATGTGTATAGGTTTATTAACTGCATGCGTACTAATCATCGTAGTAATAGTTCTTGGAATGCATGGGAAGAATGAGAAAGAGACGAATGATGCTACTACTTCTAAACCTACTATCGTTACTGAACTAACCGCTCTGAAAAGACTCGAACAAGACGAGAGACACTTGCATGATAAAAAGGAACTTTCATCTAACGTTTTCTATCGCTTGCAGAGTGAGTATGTTGAGACCATGGATGCGAAAGATTGTTATGTGTGTACGCAAATACCTACCTCAGTAGTGGAAGGGGTAACATATCACAGCATGCCTCTTACATATGGAATTACATGTAGTATTATAGCTTCCAGATTTTATGGTCAAAAGGACATTCATTATTTCTACACTAATTATGATGTTACGTTTGCATATGTCCCCTTAATAGGGCATCTAAGTAAAATAGCTAGAGATTGGTATGCCAAATTAATGAGGGAATTCTTTGAACCAATGTCACCTTTTCACACAGCTCACGCACATAGAGAGAACCTTACATGCTTGCTTTCACCAGTAGAAATAGAATTTTTAGACCGCACTGATGACCGGAAGAATGAAATGAAGGAGAAATTAGAAAGGGAATTACATGAAAGAACATCTGTAGATAATTATGCTTTTGCTGCAATAAAGACACAAGGGAAAATAGCTTTAGATACATTGCATGTGGGAAGATTTTGTATACATAGATTTCAATCATATTATGACACAGTTTTTGTGGGAACGAGTGAATGCAAACATACGTACGCATTTCAATCTAAGTGGACGTTCATGCTGAATGGACAAGATCCAGTTATTCCTGGAGTATATTATATTTGTGGACTCAATGCCTATTATCGTCTTCCTAAAGGATGGTATGGGAGGTGTTATTTGGGAATAGTGTTCCCAAAAGTTTACCAACTAGACGACTTAAAGAAATTTCCAAAGCTGTCTGAATCACATCGTGTTCAGAAAAGAGAGACAGCTTCTGGTGTGGTAGGAGATATATTTGGAGCATTGATTCCTTCAGTAGGAGTCATATTGAATTCAATCAAAATACGAAAGTTGTCTACTATTGTGGATAACATGCTGACAAAGCTTTCGGGAGCTATAATCCTGATGGATGCTGAACTTGCTGCAGAATGAGCTATGACTCTTCAAAATCGGCTTGCCTTAGACATTCTTTTAGCAAAGGATAGCGGAGTTTGCAAAATGCTTGGTACACGTCACTGCTGTACCTATATACCAGACAGTAGTGGAAAAATTAGAACAATGCTTATGAATTTAACCAAAGAAAGCGTAGATTTGAAGGAATTGAAAGAGCCCGGAGTTTGGGAGAAGGTTGGAAAGGGATTTGCTTCTGTGAGAAATTGGCTCAGCAACGTTTGGAACGGATTGTTATTAAAGATAGTAAAGGGAATATTAATAGTATTAATTTGTTTATGAGGTCCTTGGGGAATATGGAAAGTTATTAAAATATTAAAAGCAAGGAACAAAAGGAAAAGAGAGGAGAAAATAGAGAACAAAATGGTGGAAATGTATAGAGAAAAATCAAAAGGGAATAAAAGAAAAAGGGAACTGACCGAAGTGCCAAATTACTATACAGAATTTTAATGGAATAAAATTTGTGGGTAGATTTGATGTGATGACATAATTAGTCATCAGAGGAGGGATTGATGACGCAGAAAAAGAGGGTCCTACATATATTCATACATATTGCATAATCAAACATATAATATAGAGTGATGTTAGTAAAAGAAATTATGTACGAGGGAAAATGTGCCCTCGGGGTAGTTCGCCATCATTGTAAACGAGCTTTATTAATCATGAAGTATTGAAAATGTAGTAATCCGTCATAATTGCAAATGTATGCCATGAATTCTTGCTTGAAAACTGTTTTGCTTAGCTTAAATTTAGTGCAGGCTTTGGCCTAGTTGCCTGGTCTCAAATTCTAACTGCGTGGCTTTTTCCTTGAACTAATGAAACATATATTCTTGCTTGAAGTTGTATTTTTTCCAGCAGAGATGACTAATACACTTATCTCCAAGGTTTCGTACTAGGCCGGTTTCATCCCCTTTGATACAAGGTCAGTCTCTGCAGGTGCGGACAATGAAGGTACAGATACCAAAAATAATTGGCAAATCATTAAACAACTTGTGTTCCAAGACTCCAAGGCTAATGTATGCACAAATAAGTTCTAGTAAAAGACAATTTTTCATTGGACAATTTGAAGCCAACCTATGAACCCTCCAATGGAAGCCCCTGCAGAATTTGGAATGTTTCTTACTTAAACGCACCGAACAAAGAGAAGTCAGCCATTTTTCTTCGATGCCAGTTTGAAGCCTGATGCCAGACTCCATTTTGGACGACACCCTGATATTCTTTTCTCTATCTGAGAGAAGGAGACTTTAAGAATTCTCACCCTAGAGACTTTAACTTTGAATTGCCCCGTTTTGCCCATGAAATAACTTTGTCCTATTCTCCTTGCCGATTGCAAGGAAGCTTGCCCTTACCATTGCCCCTTTCGAAATCTACCCCATGCTGATCGAACCGGTACCTGAAGGACGAAGACTTTTCTTGAATGCTGATTGTATTTGGTAAATATGAAAGGATAAATGTATTATGCATTGTGTTTTTTCCTTTTAGGTACCAACTGCTATTTTGACAGGGCCCTAGCTAGAAGTTTTCAAAATTTGTGTTGACTAAATTCGTTTTGCATGAAGTCCCACATGCCGATACTAATTAGAGGTTAGTCGAGGTATACATCCAATGTACCATGCCGAATTGAAATCTTGTTATGCTGACCGAATGTATGCAATTAGTCAAATACAGTTAGTCATATTGGTGATTTGCATTGCGATAACAGAGTGTACCATTATTCAGATTTTACGTAGATTGCGTTTCTTCCGCCGTTATGGACAGCTAGTAATGTTCATATACATATATCAATTGGTTTTGAGACACATATATATCGTGCTAGCTTTGTTAATATAGGGAAATAAATTCACTAACTTTTAATAAACTGGTGTGGTTATTCATGACTGAAAGGTCATGGTGCGCCGAAATACCAACTGTTATTGATTTCTGATGTGCTAGAATGATCTATTAATTGAGTATTGATTACTGACTACAATAGTTATTGATTATTGATCTGAATGACTCAGCTATTTTAGGATGAGGAGAGCCCGACTCGGTTAAAAGATCCACCGACCTCCAACGTGTCCAGGTACAGGTAATTTATAAGGGCTGGACGCGTTATCACAGCATAACCGGGACATTTACGAACACAAAGCACCACCCGTGGGGTGCATGCAATGTGGGCGTTCCTTGAGAATCTAGCCGAGTTCCTATCGCCTGGTTGTATGTGCGCGTGCCAGATAAAGATGATTTGTACATAGCACAACTTGGTGGCATCTAATTGGTAACTGCTGACTCTGCTACAGCTGGAAACATCGTGCGAAGACACGAACCATGATGTGTCGGGCATTCCGCCTTATGTATAGGACCCACGTTCAATGTTACGTAAAAGACAGGTCGACGTAGTCACTACATTTGTACAAATAGCGACTCTAGTCTAAGCGTGCACCAAATCGCTTATTATAAAACGGTTGTATGTTTGTGCTATACATGTAACGGTACCACATGTGGGAGTACGGTATGTCCTGTGCCACAAGTGTATACGACAGTCTCTCAATCACCCATACACATATATCCCATTCATAAGCACACACATTCATATATCCCTAAAGTCCACGCTCTCACTGACACACGTGGCAGCCCCTGTCAAAGTATTTTGTTCAAACCATACCTGGCTCTGTGGACGAGAGGCTTATAGTCAAGGAAGCTCTGTGTGAGGGTGTTAGGTAATAATGCACAACTTGTTTATCCTTCAGTATCTCACAATGATTGTCATTGATCAGAAGTAGCTCCCACTACAGAAAAGGTTGGAGACTCCTGGTCTAAACAATTATGGAAAAAATCTGTAATGCATTTTTTTAACTCGTGCATTATATTCAACTCCACTGACAGTCTGCACAGTCACTGCCCATGCAGTCATTATTGGAAGCACCAAGAATAACCCAAAGGAAGAGCATTTTCTGTTTGCCCATATTTAAAAATAAACACACATAGATAGACAGGTGGTTTTCTGTCTCCATCTGTAAAAATCAGTAAAAACAGAAAGTGGGAGCTTTAATTTTAAGCATACATTAAAAGGAGTAAGGGCCTCATTTTGATGTTGTCGGAGGGGAATACTCTGTCACAAACATAACCAATATCCCTTCCGCCGTATTACGATCCCATGATATCCTATGGAGAGCGTAATAAGGCAGACAGGATGGCCGTCATATTTGTGACAGAGTATTCCCTCCGCCAAGATCCAAATCAGGCTCCAAGGCAGAGGTCTTCAAACTTTTTGATGCCGGGACCCCCTCTCAAAGATTTTTAGGTGTAAGGACCCACTCCGACACAGATTTCTAGAACCTGGTACTCCTCATCATCGTTAATAATAAATCTCCCCATTTCCCACAGCAAATCATTTTTACGGTGAGGAAATAATATTAATATTAAACAGTGTTTAGCAAGCCAAAGGTCAGTGAGTGTGGGTGCGTGGCCAAAGGTGTAGCTAAAAACAAAGGTCCTCATTTATGAGGATTTGGCGTAGGACAGTGCCACACGTCTTCTTGCTACACGGCCCTACGCCAATACAAAAGGGCAGGAATGCACCATATTTATGAAATACAGTGAATTTCTGTCCTTTCCCCCTGTGTGGCACACTAATTGCTGCCTAGCACCAACGTAGGCAGGATTGTTTTTGTGCAGGAGGGGACACACCTTGCTGCACAAAAACAATCCCGAGAGGCATTGTACCTCTTTCTTTATGTGCGGCAGATAGCAACACACATGGAAAGAAAAAAAACAAGGAAAATTAAAACATTTCTCCTCATTATGCCTGCTCTGGGGAGGCGTAAGGTTTTGGCACTGCTCCAGCTTACGTGAATTTGTAAATCTGGGGCAGCATCAAAATCCATGGGTGTTACGTAGGAACACCCACCACAACACCCATGGAACCGGTCCTTGGCGCAAAGCAAGGCAATGCAGTGGCTTGCGCTGCTTTGCCTTACTCCATATCTATGAGGCCATTCAAAGCCACGCAGGGTGGCGTTGCGTCACCTTATATGTATAATTGAGAGGCGTGTGCCGCTGGAACGTAAAAAAAGTGATGCTCCAGCAGTGCACGCCTCTCATAAATAAACCCCAAAATATTCTACGTTGTTTTTAAGTCTTTCACCGTCAGGTAGCTACATATAAAATAACAGCCAGCTTAAATGAAATATAAATAAAAGAAAGTTGTTACTCATTGGGAAATGCACTGTGGTGCATTAGGAAGCCTCTATTGGTTAATGCACTGCAGAGGTCTGTGTGTAACCGGAGAGCAACATAATTGAATCTTGGTTGGTACAGTGGAGAATAGTGACATGTATTTTTAGTGCCACGAGGTCACAGCCTGTGACAGAAAGCACTGTGAATATGTAAGGCAATATTTTTATACTTGCGTTACACTCAGTATAAGATAGGCCACTACAAAAAGGTTTAAGATAAAACTGTGCTTTCAAAATGTAGATTTAAGCAATACCAGAGAATATGCAATACCTTTTTTTTTTTTTTAAATAGCTGTCCTTTCAACACCTCCAGGTAAGCAATGTGTAACTACAATTAAAAGCACGCACACTTAACTCTTTGCACTACCCCTAAAAAAGAATAAATGTTTGTCATCACAAAGCTTTGAGTGATTCGATCAGCTCCCAAGCATCCTTTACAGTTGCAGATCAGCTGGTAGAGTACATTTGCATTTCATTCAGGAAGCAGGAGCCCTTGTGTGAAGGCCTCCTTAGCTGTCTGTGGCTTTCACAGCACAGGAGGCTCGATAAATCAAAGTTCACCTGAGGCATTTTAACAATGGGCTGGGGGAATGCGGGACTACCTTTCCAGGACTCTCCCTCCCCCCCCCCCCCCCCCCCCCCGAGGTCACGATCCCAGATTGAAGACCTCTGCTCTAAGGCTAAAGCCAATGGACTCCCTTCTGCACACAATATATTAGGACTGGAGCCTTTAGGCCTTTGCACCCCAGAAGCAAAGGCTACATCTTGTGGATGACTGGTTATTTCACCCCTATAAAGTTAAAATAAAGTGAGAATCCATGGAATCCTTCAGACCCATCTTACTAGGATTGAACACTAGAGCTCACAGAGAGCTTCCAAACCAAGTCTCCTTGGAAGCAGAGAACATAACCAATACACTATTGGCCCTATATCAACTAAGAACTGGGACTAGAACCAACAGACAACACTTGAACAAAACACAACTGAGCAGGGAGCAAAATGCATGGCTCCTCCTAACTACTAGCTCTGCTCAGAACGCACCTTCCAACTCCCAGAAAATGATGCTAGAACCAAAGGACTCTTCCGGACAGTAATATTTCCCTAACAGATGGACTAAAAACCAGACTCAACTTGATCAGAATTTCTCCCAAAAAGAACAGACGAGGAACCACAGATGCCTACTGCTTAGGACATGCCTCAAGACATTAGACTAGAGCGCCTGGTCTCCTCCGGAGTAACATTTCTACCAAAGAGCTGAGCCTAAAGCCCAAAAGGCATGGGAATGCAAAAACTCTTAAAGAGCTCGAACTCATGAAGGCTGGAATGCACAAGCTCTCGAAGAGCAGGGGCTGGAGCCCAGGAGCTTCTCCTAACTAGCAGGTCTAGGAGGAACCACCGATATGGCCAAAACTCAGGCCTATAAATGGATTAAGAACTCCTGGTGTATTTTTGAGGAGAACTTCTTCCCTTCCAAAAAGCCAAGTTTATAACCCCTGGAAATTGTACCACTCCACTTTCCAGAGAAGTGTTACTATAAACCTTTTACTTTGGGATTAACACGCTCTGAAGAGTGGATATTAGAATCAGTGACTCCTGAGCAGACCTTATCCTCAAGAACTAAGAAAGACCACAAACACTACAGCCCTGATCACTCCTGGGCAGCAGAACAATTCACTCGCAGGGCTGATACTGCAGCCCATACCCCTCTTGTCGCTCGTGCTCCTCCAGACCTGACAGATCTTAACAGCTGTTTAGGCTAATCTACCCAGTACTGACTGCACTAGTCATTCATGCAAATGTTAAAGTACATCTTGTACTAGTCTTGCAAGAAATCACAACTCGCCTTGAATTTAATTTAAAAAAAAAAAGCATACAATAATCTGGAGAGAAAAAATTATGCTGAATGTTCTCCTGACCTAGCAAAAGAAACCTGTGACAAATAAGAATGACACATTACATTAAGGTTTTCATAAATACTTTGTAGAATAGGTACAGTTCTCAAAAGGCTAAAATCCACTGACTTGTGACCATTACTTGAAAGCTGAGAGCATATCCCATGGGCACCAGCCAATGCATGCAGCAGGTTCCAGGGTCTTCAGTGTGGCACAGAACCCCTGCCCGGGCAAAAAGTGGAGAGTGTGTTTAGAAAAGGGTCCCTGAATCCTAACATGTTGGAGTGTCCCTGAACACAAGACCCACGTATGGAACCACACCTACGCCACAGCTTCCCTGCAGGTGGAAATACATCCTATCTGCAACTATGTCCGTGCAAAGCTGGTGTCGTTGATTGTAATGCCCGGTAATTGCATTACAGTCACTGCTATATACAGGCACGTACACACCCACCCTGTAAACAATGAGTGGGATTTAAGCAGGAGCAACCAAAGCTGGATAATCCAGTCTGTCCCAGGCCTGCCGGACAGAGCATGGGGGAGACGAGCAGCTCCTTAGAGCCACAGGACTCAAGTCAATCGAGGGACTCAACCACAGACCCAAGAACTAAACTGACTTTTCTGGCATTGCGGGCAGGAGGTCTGACATCATCCCTAGGCACGACCCACACTACAAGGTTTGTCTGAACCAATCAATGAGTACAGGTACCCAACATTTTCCCTTCCAGTCTACCAGTAGCGCTGTTGAACGCAGAGGTTGCAGATACCACTGCACCATTGTCTAGAGTCCATCTCCTGTCTCTCCTCCTCCACCCCATGATGTGATGTTGATTTGTATAGCGCACTAATCACTCAAGAGACTATCCAGGCCCTTGAGCAAGTGTGAGGGCGTGTGGTCCCTAAGGATCTTCTACAGAAAGCCATGCCTTCAGCTTTTTACGGAACTCAAGAAGGGAGGAGAAGGAGGAGGAGGATCGATGTTTTAAGGGAGGTCGTTCCATGTCTTGGGTGCAATGTAGGAGAATTTGAACCTCCAGGTTTGCTTTTGCGGCTGTAGGGAGTGTGCGCGAGTGAGGCACAGTGTAGGTATCTGATGGGTTGGTGGATGTGTAAATGTATTCTGGTGCTGTGTTGTGTAGGATTTTGTTTGTACATGCAAAGAGTTTGAATTGTCTATGCTTGTGAATGGGGAGTATGCAGTTCTTAACTCTTCATCTCACTCTTGCAGGTTCTTTCTTACCACTGCTTCCTCCTGTTATCACTGTTTTTCAAAGCCTGATGATCAAAAATAAGTCCTGAAGCCTACAAAAATGAGTACTGGTGCCCAGAAAGCACCAGCACAAATTAAGTACAGGTTATAATGCAACTTTCAGCCCCTAGTCTCATCAAAGGTACTGCACTGGGGAGAAATTGATACCGACACAAAGGCACAAGTAGGACCGTAGGGAGGGGCACCAGCACATACTATAAGGATATAGTCCGGACTACTGGAATTAGCAGATTCTGCAGCCACGTGATTCTCCTCGTAAATATGGATTTGCCTCATTTGCCACACAATTCCTCATCTGATGCACAGTTTGCAGATTTCACCAAAAAGACATTTTGTTTCTAGGTTAAAGCTTAACATGTTTCCACACAATGGCTGACCCTTGTGAAGGTTAACTAGTCAACTTTCAGTTGTTAATCGCTGTAGTCAGGTGTTAAACTGGTACCAACATAAAACAACTTTGCCCAGACAGAATTAAAACAAAATAATACTGCTACAAATGTGCCGCATTCTGCTTCATAAATTTCCTTTTCTCGCTCCATAATTTTGTCAACCCGGCCGCATAATTGGTACCCACTACCGCGTATTTCCAGTGGCCCTTGGCACAGTCCACACCGTGGACATATGGTTAGAAGGAGAGGGTGGGAATCAGTCAGTAACAATTACAATGGACCAAGCAGCCTACAAAAGAGAAGGCTGATGGCCACAATCAGTGCACAACACAACAAGGAAAAGCACTTGGTGCTGACAGAAGACAACGCGAACAAGGAAACCTGTGCCCAGCATGGAGGGAGGAGAGGAGGTAAACAAGGAAGAGACAGACGCGGTCAGGCACTCCAACAACAAGGGAGGATCAGATAAAAACACACTTGATGAAGACACCGCCAGGGTTCCGAAGGGATGGAAGCCATCTTTCACCGCCACGGACTCCTTGGAGTAATGAAAGACACAAATTGAAGGGAAAGAAAACAGCATTCTAAACATGGGGGTGCTAGGGGAGCTGTTTTTGTTCCACTCACTCATCTGAAGGGTGGTGGTGGCCATGCTGTCCAGCAGGCTGGATGTGGCCTCAGTCTGCCACATATCTTTTGTCCTTCTGTTAGGTTACATCAGTAAGTTGGTCAATCAAACAAAGGTTCTTCAAGCCCCTGGATATTTTTGTTTCCACTTCACGTTTCAGGATGTCCATGTGAAATCACTAGAGGGTGCGGTGACTGAAGAGGTGCTTGGAAAGTGAGCACAATGTCTGCCGGTTTGGGAAAGGGTCAGACATCACCAGGCTTCACCTCTAACAATTAGTACTCCCGAGGAAAAGTCACCCGATTTTAGGGTTCTGTGACCTTCCGATAGGCATCACAGTCCATCCAAGAAAAGGTGAAACGAGCATCGTGACCTTCGCTCTGCCCACTTCTAACAAAGATAAACTTCAAGACTAGACTTGGCAAAGTTGTGCATTTTCTCTTGCAAACTTCCCATAATTCTTGGGAATGCTACAGTTACTACCAAAGTTCACAAAGCTCTTTGCATATGGGTTTTCATGCTAAAATTGTGGCAATAGTTCCCCTTTTAAGCTGTTGCTGAAAATAAAAACAAGCATTTACAATGCAACCGGTCTCGCGTTTGCTCCTGTTAGGTTAGGAGTTTACAACGCTATCAGCTCTGACTTTTCACCTATCGGCAAAAGTGCATTTAGGTACGTAACCCGAAAAAGTGCAATTAACTATGTAAAGCGCTCGACTTCTTCCAAGCGAAATCGTGCTAGTAAATTAGAGAAAAAGTAGTCCACGAGCCGGACAGAAAACAGCGAGCCTCGCATGTTTTCTGTACTTCAGGGCTAGCCACCGGAAAAGGCATGACGTATGCATGCCTTCGACTAATGAAAGCAAGCAGATTTTATTAGGCAAGCCCACGAACCAATGAAAAACACTGACATGACGTCGATAGGGCTCCGAGCCCTTTTCTAAACCCTAAAGAGTCTCGCTGCGATACGCATGCAACGCAGGCTCGACCCTAAAAAATAATGATTAGACAGCCCTTCAGTTATGAAATTGTGTGACTAAGGGTGTTGGCTACCTCGCGAGAGAGCAGAGCATTAATTTTTAGTGCAAACTACCACGTGCTAGGGGAAGTCGCTACTTGCAATAAAAAATGTGAAGTTTGCACAGAAACCTATGGGAGCGTTATTTATCGGAAGAGAGAGGAAACTCGGAACTTTGGATCAGCCAATAATCAGGACTATGAGAGGCTACGCTCACGAAAAAAAAAAAAAAAAAAAAAAAAAACTTGCTACACATCTAGTTGCCAGTCCCAAGGTCCCTCAACCAAGATGTCCATTGGTAGGGAGACAGATTCTGCAAAGGCTGGGCAGCAAGAGAGACCTCAAGATCGGTCGGTGAGGCGAGTGACCCCTAAGACGCAAGGGCGGTGGACTGCAAGCACTCGCTGTAGCCACATGGGAATGCACATAGGCCCACTGTTGCTCTTTGCCTAAAGCCACGCCAACAAAGAAATCACTGGGCATTATATGCTGCATTCACTCACGCCTGGAGGACCACATTTCAAGTTAACATTCAATTTTGTTAAGTGCATCGCTTCGGTAGCCTCCAGCCTTACTTTAGAATTTGTAAACCCTCAATTTACATAATCAATGGTTTCCTGGATCGTGGCCCAGGGGTAGATGATTAATGATATTTCCAGTTGGAACAGACAGGCATCTTACAGTGTCCTTTCTTGTCTCTTCAGTATGTATGTACCAGCCTCCTCTGAGGCCGG
This sequence comes from Pleurodeles waltl, assembly GCF_031143425.1. Lineage (NCBI taxonomy): Eukaryota > Metazoa > Chordata > Amphibia > Caudata > Salamandridae > Pleurodeles > Pleurodeles waltl. The sequence continues at coordinate 1,807,183,991 of NC_090444.1, read as the reverse complement.
CCATTGTTGCATATCGGCTCCACCTATTGGGTCCTCATACGTGTTTCCCGCTTACGCCAACATCCTCTTGGTGCACTGACAACTTCATTGTGACCCATGGGAAGCCTCAGCCCAAAAACAGCAGATCATCAATGCAGCTTTCACTTAGAAATGAAAAGACAGCATGTAGAGTAGCCTTTTCATCAAGACTTTGAGGAGTCAATTATCATTTATTTTTCGCCAGCGCTGGTATTCCTTTGATGAACACTTCAATCACACCTTCTGCGCTCATCGACACTTCTATCACTCAAGTTCAAAGGCGCACTCTTCTCCAGGAGATGTTGCAAACTCAAAGAGGTGCTCTCAGTATCTGGATATTTGAATAAGAAGGGGACGTGCTCACAGTAGGGGTGCTCCACTTCAAGAACGTCTTGACTTGCTTTTTAGACCTTCACAAAAAGTCCTTCCGCTGCAGCTGAAAACCACTCATACTGCAGAGAAGGGCGTATATTGCAGCAGGTGGGCTGACATCTCTTGGTGGTGGTCCCTTGTCACAGGTCCACCTCGTGTCCACGGTTCCTCAGCTACTCTTTGGCAAGCACTGCATCCGCTCAACCCCCAAAGATCCTGGATACTAGTTGCACAACAACTCCCACCTACCGATCACAAGCAGCCCCCACCAGCCTTCTACCTGCCAGGACATGGGCAGGATTGTGGCAACCCACACACTATTTCCAAATGGACCTGAAGAGTTGCAGATTGACCTTCGACCCTTTACTTCAGCCCTTAACATCTGGGTCAGTAAGTTAGAAGATGAGAGCGATTCAAACATGGCTATGCTTCAGGCTGGACTGGTGGGACGCCATCTGTTGTAGAGTCTCCATAACTGGATTCCATCAGCTGTGGATTTAGGATTCTAGGTGTTGTGGGGTTCCCTGGTGTCCAACCATCTGCTGGGTTTTTTTTCCTAATGCTATAGAAACTGTCCTCACCGCCATTTAGTGGAAAGATTCTGACTTGATTAAACGACTTTTAAAGGGGCATCCGGTGAATGATGTCACAAAACAGCAGATATCCCCAGGTGACATCATCAAATAAAGGAACATTCTAGAAGGCTTATTGTTGGTGACTGTTAAGACAGACAGGACTGGATAGAAATTACTGCTGTGTTTCCCCTACACCACATGGACCCTTCCAGTAACTCCTGTATAACAGCTGCTTTTACTGTGAGAAAAAGAACTGTCTGCTTCACTCATCACCTAAGTTTTTATCCTGGTTCCAATTTGTTTCTTCCTTGTATCTCTCAGTTCTTTTTAGGTTTATTTAATACAAGAATGAGTTGAATAATTGTACAACGCTTTGGGAAAGGTCTATTTTGGTTCACTCAAAATAATACATTGTTAATAAATGATTTCAACCCAAATCTTAAAAAAATACTGCTAGGCATGGGTCTTCAAACTGGGGGGCCTCTGTGGATCAGTGGGGAATGAGGGGAAAGGAGTCCGGCTCTGGCCAAGAGAAGCATTATGCTGATAATAGGACTTTGTTTTAAGCTGACAAAATGTGCAGCACTAACCCACTCTGTGATGAGCCATTATTAACATGTTTTGTCATTTATATCCAAGCTGGGGGTGGGTGTCGGAAGGGACTCCAAATACTCTTGAAAACCCCCACTTCTAGTGATCACACTGTGGATACTTTTAGACGTTGGTAACTGTCTGACTCTGACCAGAAGGGTATGTTTAGCATCATGTATTTGATTGCATTTTTAAAACCGCAACATAACTTTGGACACATTGGACTCCTATTTAAAACGGAAGAAAACCAGCTGCACCAACCCGTTTCCTAAAATCCCCTGCAGGAGTAAACCAACCCAGCCTCTGCAGTCCTTCAAACAAATATCACAAGGTGAATTTATGGATGTGGTCAAAACAAGCAGGCCTTACGGCTGCCCTTCTAGCCTTTGTCCACCACATATCTTCAAGAACATTCTTTTATCTACTTCTGCTGCCACACCTGTAAGAAGAGTCATCAATAACTCTTTAACTACAGGAACTTTTCCTGAAGACCTGAAAAAGGCATACATACGTCCGTTATTAAAGAAAACAAACCTAGACCCGCATGACTCCAACAACTGCAGCCCAATTACAAATGGACCTTTCCTGGACAAACTGATAGAAAGAGCAGCATTCACCCAGATGTCACAATTCATTGAAGACAACTCCATACTTTCAGACTGCCAAACTGGATTCCGCCCAGGAGGAGGCACTGAATCGGCACTCATAGCAGTCTGGGATGATCCTAAAAACACAGTCGACACTGTTGACCATGACACCCTAATTCAAAGACTCCACGAAACCGGCATAAAAGGGACTGCTCTTGACTGGATTACATCCCACCTTCAAAACTGAACTAATATTATCTATTCTCCACCCTTCTCGTCCAAACCCTACCTCACAAAAGCAGGGGTCCCCCAAGGATCAATCGTCTCACCTATGCTTTTCAACATCTACATGATACCATTACCAGAATTGAGAAATTATTTTCAACTCATGTGCTACAACTATGCAGATGACACAGAAATACTACTTAAATTGGAATGCCCCAAAAGCACTGAAAACTCACAAATCCTCAGCTACCTCAGAGCCGTTGATGACTTGGAGCCATCTCAAACAGAATGTTTCCAAAACAGAAAAACACTCAAATGTTCCAGTCGCCTCATGTGTGACCCACTGTGCGCCTGGCCTGGTGATCTGGGACCACCTCCTCAAATATCCAAGGAAGTTAAAAACCTTGGAATTACCATGGACTCCAAGTTAACAATGAATGCCCAAATTGACAAATTAGCACGAACAAGCTTCATCACCTTGAAGACTCTGCAACGCATCTTCCCCCACCTCGGATTTCCACACAAGGAGCAGGCTACCATCTCTCTTGTACTATCCAAACTGGATTATGCCAAGGGCCTCTACCATGGATCATCTCTATCTATTATGAAAAAAAGTCAACAGATTCAGAACTCAGCTGCCAGGCTACTATTACATGTAAAATCACAAACCCACATCTCCCCTGCCTTGAGAGCACTACACTGGTTACCGGTTGCCAAAAGATCCACCTTCAAGCTGCTTTATAACACCCACAAAGCTATACATGAAACAGGACCACTTTTCATCAGAAACAAAATAACCAAATACATTCGACAAAAAATCCTCCGCTCAAGATTGGCCCCCAGCCGTAAAACACCACCATAAAAGAAAAAGACAATAGGTGGTACATCCTTCTCTGTTCAAGCAGCCAAACTATGGAATTCATTACCCCTAAATGTAAGATCTACAGATAACTGTCTTGTCTTCAGAAGACTACTCAAGAGTTGGCTCTTTCCTTCATAACCACTATATTCAAATAGCAATGGACTGCATATTCCAGTGTTGATAAATATGTATAATATGATTGTGTGTATATTCTTGATATGTATAGTTCTGTAAGAAATATGTATTGCTACTTTGTCATAACAATAAATTCCACACATATTCTTTAAGCCTGTTGTATATTTACTCATGGTTAAATATTTGTGTGTGTGTGTATATATACATATATGTTTTTTATTCTATGCTCAACATGTTCATATTTTATTGCATAGCTCCTAGATACATTGTTATATTAGATACTTATGAATCCCTGCTTTCTTTTTTATATCACAATGAGCAAATGTTATCCTAATGTTATCTTAACTATTTAACAGCATGCATTTGGCTATTGAAAAATTGAGGAAAGATAAAAGAATGTTATAAATACTTATTAATTAAAATCAAATATTACAAATCTTAAAAGTCTGTTTATACAATACAACTTCACTTCTCATTTTATTATACTCATTATTATATTTCTTGCAGATATATTCCCTTACTATGTATTTAAATATCTATTACTCTAGTCCTACTGTACTAGAGAAAACATTATATATATATATATATAAAAATTAAAAAAAAGAAAAAAAATACTAAAAATTAATTTTCTCTTGCAAGCTTTACTCTGTCACCCCATAACCCTATGCCTCTATCAATCTATCCTCCATCCTCACTCTGACTCTTAACAAACCCATTCTACTACTTTGATCTCCAAAATAACCCTACCTAAGCTCTTCCCTCCTCTACCGCATCTAGCTCACCCCAAACCTCAGTTTACTCCCATGATTTCCCAAACAACCCTACTAATTTCTCCCTCATTTATCTCATCTTTGACTCATCATAAACCCCTCCTGCTACTATGATCTCCCTAACCCTTTCCACATACTCTTCACTCCTCCATCTCTCCTTTAGTCATCCCTAGCCTCATCCTATTACTATAAACTCCCAATTAACACTTCTGGATTCTTCCATCCTCTACCCCTCTATTACTCTAGTCAATCCAACTAACAAACTTGCATAACCTCTGCTCAAATTAACCCATACTAATACTAACACTGTACTCTTATTTTCATATACTAAACCACCACTAATTCCTCTTGAGTTCCGGAATAGCATTCTACTCACCAAAAAGAGCTTTGACGCCTCGTCAGGGGTAGTAAGAGATATATAAATACAGTTACAAACTTAACTTCAATGTTTAAATAAGTCTAGACATATTTAAACATTGGCAATTTAATAGAATTGTGAAAGTTCGGAGGGAGAGGTCTCGATAATTTTTCTTCGCCACCGGGGGTCAGTATTAATAAGTTTGAAGACCACTTGTGCTAGAGGCAGGCACTGACAAAGACATGAGGTCTGACTTTGCATCACTTCTACGCTCTCTTAATCCCCTTCCTGACCCAAAAACTACAACCCGCACTTTGTTTCTTGCCCACAGGTGAATCTTCTGCAGGTATCACATTCAAGCAACAAATGGTCATGGGGATTCCATTTGCCAAGGAGCGGTGATCGTGTACATATGAGCATAATGGGAGACATTTGTAAGCACAGTGTGTACTCGTGGGGGTACCTTAGTGGAAAAAAAATATACTTCTCATCCCGCTATGCGACCTCACATCCTTAAGTCAGGCATGAATCAGTTGAGGGCCAATAACTATTGTTATTGACTGGCTCCTGGTCAGTAATGCCACTGCTTGCTATGGTTCTGTAACTTGCAGGGCAGAAGGAGGGATCTTACAAAAACAAAATAAAAATGCCTTTACTTTTTAGTGTAACTGCCACTAATCTTGTGTTTATATTTTTTTAAAAATGATTTTTTCAGTTGATTCCCAATTATTTTCTGTATATGCGGCTGTTTTTAGTTTCAGTAGAGTGGGTGGTGTCTTGTTGAGCTAAAGGAGACCACCACAGATAGGAATCGGAGATAAAGTTCTGAAAATACGATATGAAATTATGTGGAAAATGGTCAGCTTCTCGGATTTAAAACGGTGGAAAAAATTACATACATAATTGAAATTGCATTAAGTTACTAGGAGAAGATTATTGTTGAACAGCTATTTTAAAAAGAGATTACTGTCCACCGGGTTTTCTTTCTGCAGTTCGGTGGCTCCAGTGACTGAGAGGAAAAGAGAAAAAACGGACAAAAGACAGGACTGGAGGTAATCACCAAAAAGATCTGGTAAGAGCAAAGCGATAATGGATGAATGCAGCAACATTCCCAAGGTTCCTGAGAGACCCCACTAATGAGATTTACAGGAAAAAGAGCATTCCGCTCAATTTGTGTCAGAGAAAATGGAAGCCATTAGGCCTTCCAAAATGGCCACATCCGGATTCAACATGTGTGATGCGTCAGGCCTGTAGCGGTGGGGGAGTCATATGTCTACAGAAGCCGCCTTTAAGGCCCAAATGAGGAAGGCCTACAACGGCTGATGTGGCCCTGGGACGCTCCTAAAGTGCTCAAATGGAGGACGTCCAGTAAGAACGCATCTCTCCCCAACGCCGCGATCCCTGATGGACCGTTCCTCCATGGTGTGTCTTCTGGCTCCCTCACCATGTTGCCTGTGCTGCCACCACGACACTTGATCACCCTTGTTTTAGACTAGGAAACGCCTGGGATTTGACTTCTTACTGGAAAATAATTTTCAGTTAACTCTTGGGGACCGCGAGTGTTTGATGTCTCTGGAGTCTAGACCAGGTTATCTGCCATAATTACCACTTCTCGCGTAGACCTTCCAGCATCATTTGATACGCTGGCCCTTGAAGGCACAAGCTGCATACACACCAGGTTACAACACCAATAACTGAAAATACATCAAAGTGTTGTGGTCAGAGCCCAACACAGCTCTCACTTTCACGACTCAGGACAACTCAGTCCTGTCCTATGGTGTCTAAGGTGTCTCATCTTGTGCATAAATTGCTGCTATTGTAATAGTCCTTGTACAATTGTCCCTCTGAGTTCCAGACCTTATGTTTAAAAAAACATTAACCTCTTCCTACACCGGATTAAACAGTCACTGAACTACACAAAACACTACTCCTGTTTTACATGCCTGTCAACCCCCCTCATTCAGCGGGCATCACCCTCTTTTTAGTGACATACACCCTTCAATAAGAGACTACCATCAGGGCACCCTCTCTGCAAACCAGCATCGATCTCATTCAAGGGCCTACTGGTTGACCGGGATTACTTTATCGCAGTGGTTATGGGCAGCCATCCCCTCACACCAGCTGCCAATCAAAGACCAGGTCTCCAGCGTGGTCCTTTACAATAGAAAACTCCATGGGCTCGACCAAAGTGGTCACACACAGAAATCACGGTGTCATATCACATGCTCAAGCAACTAACTGCTGGGATCCTACCTTCACTGCTGTGATGGAGTTCACGCAAGGTCAAAAGTCACCAACCTTAAATGACCTTGCTATCGAGCGGTCTTATCTCAGTCTGACTACTGATGACAGCAACAAATCTAAGAACATTAATAACATTATTACTGTCGCTGTTTTCAGGGCCAGGGATTGTGCCCCAATTACCTAGGTGATGGGGCAGAGGAATGTGACTTTTAACAAAGGCAAACCTTGAGTGAGTCTCACTCTAAAAGAGTGACACTTCGTAGTCCTCTGTGAGCAGAACTGATCTCGGGAGATAAAAGTTCCTTTGACATCTACGTCTTCACTACGTGAATGTCAGCCAGGGCTGCTCAGAGACAGGCTCCCTTGCCAGGTTATATCCCAAAAGAGCCCGCAGAATGCCACCAACAAGGTACTAAGCCCTGCCACGTGTGTCACTAGTTCATATTAAATAATTGGTCAGAAGTTCCATATTTACCGTCATAAAGTTCTTTATTTTTCCAAAGTGCATTCAAAAAGTGCCGGCGGTGCTGTCCGAAAGGTGAGGGGTTGCAACCACTTACAAGCCTTGCAAGGCTGTGAGGCATTTGTGGGACCTGCGTTCTTTGGAGGTAGGGGGGGGGAGAAATACACATGCTAGTTTATCAACTTTCCTATGAAAACATTTACCAAAAGCACACAAGAGAAGCTGCAGCAATTATTTCTGTGAAAAGGTGAACTCCTGCACAGAAATTGCAAAGACTGCTGAAAAATGTAGGGATAATATCAGAGAAAGACGCAAAGCTACCAAAAGCAGACCTCTGTGTTTAGACACACCAAAAAACAAACATATTTCGCTTTTGTACAGTAAAAAGAGTCTACCATGCTTCACTACCTGACACTGCCGCGGCAGCTTGGACAGCAGCAATGCAGGCTTCCCTCACATATGCAGGGCAGGTAGGCCGCAGGCGCCATCTCATGCTTCCAGCTGACAGCAACCCTTGGTCCTTCAGCCGGGGCACCTCCATGGTCTCTTGTCCTTCTTAATCAAAGATTATTTTTATTTAAGGTTGCAATGTGGAAATGTACCTTCTCTATGGTTACCCACCATAAAGAACGACGCTGTGAAGAAAGGAACACGCGGTCTGCCCAAGACGGCGCACACTGGGGACTTGGGGGGAGCACAGGGCTTGCCCGTCTCCCCCCGGGTTTATCGGGCTGTGGTGGAACGTTCCACAGACTCGACTAGGGATTGGTTTGGGGAGGGAACTGGGTTGGTGACGTCAGGGGAGGTATAAAGGGCAGGGGCTGGGTGTGGGCGGCCTCTTTGGCCGTTGTCACACCCAGTGGGCGTTTTGGTTTTCGTGCCAGGGATTATTGCTGTGAGTTTTTGAATTTGGAGGCGGGCTTTGCTGTTTTAGGAGGAGTTTTAGTGTGTATTTAAAAATCTTGTTTCGGTAACATGGAACCGAATAGAGTAGTTCAGGCGCTTAAGGTACTTCATGACGAGGGTAGAGAGGATTTGTTAAAAGAGGGGATTTTGGAGCAAGCGTGGGTGGGTATAAAACGCCCTAAAAGGTTGTCAGCTGATGGTTTGTCAGCTGCGGTAGCGGCGTGTACGTCGCCGGTAAAACAGAGTAAAAAAAAATTTAAAATGAAGAGCGTAGGTGGGAGAAAACTGTCGCGCTCACCTCAGAGTGGTGATGAGCCTTTGTCTTCGATGCAGGCGGCAGCTGTAGGAGTTGCGGGGAAGCGGCGAGGTGTTTGCCGTTTTCCTCGTAGGCAGGGTGTGTCGTTGGCTCGGCGAGTGGCGGCTGGGGGTAGGGGTGCGGCATCCGTGGGTGCGGTGCGCACTACTGGTAGAAAGGGGGCACGGGCCGTTTTCGCGCATGCGCGAGTGATTCGGAGGTCTCAGAGGGCCCCATCGCCTGTAGAAACAGGCGGGGAACGCGAGGGCTCCTCATTAGAGGAAAGAGCCTTGGGAGGCGCGCGCAAAATGGCCGCCCCCTTAGTTTCTGATTGGTCGGATGACCGGGCTTTAGAGGAAAGGCAGTTAAGAACGGCCGGCAAGATGGCCGCGCCCGTTTTGACCGAGGAGGACGAAGTTTTAGTGATTTCAGATACAGAGGAAGAGGAGTTGGGGTGCCAGGAAGGGGTTGGGGTTTATAGTTTTGGTGCTTTTGGTAATATTGGGAGGGAAGGGGTGGGTAGAGGGAGGCAAGGTTTTAATAGGGGGTTTAGTCCTATGATGCGTAAGGTCCAGACATGGCATTTAGATAATGAAGCTTTTAAGTTGGGTGAGCAGGTGGGGGTTGTAGATTCTAGTGGACGTGTATTGAGTGGTAAGGTATGTGGCGAGTATTCTGGTTATGGGTCAAAGGACAGGGTGATGGTTCAGCTTGAACTGCTGCAGGCGAGTTTTGGTGAGGGACCCTCAGGGTGTGACACGCCTCCTGTTTTGGGCGGGCAGGGGGTGAAGGCGGTTTATCGGCCATCTGGGCGGATGGCTGGTGGCCAGAGCACACCGGTGAAGGTCCGAGCGCCTTCAGCACACCGGCCAGAAGGGAGGGCGCGATCCGGAGCGGTCCGCCTGACTTCGAGGGAGACACATAGAGTTCGTGAGGCGCAGCCATCTACTAGCCAGGGCGCTGGGGATGGTTGGGATGACTGGTGTGACGATCTGCTGGACTATGAAGAAGATGTGGAAGTTCAAGTTCCTTCCAAGCATTCTGAACAAAGTCAGAGTGAAACGTCTGGCGCGGTCCAGGGCGGCCAGGTGCCAGAGCGGTCACATATATTGTCGGCAAGCGGTTTTCCAAGAGGTGAGGAAGGGTTGGGGGTTTTCGGTTTACCACAGGGTGGGAATGTTGGTCGCGGTGTTTCGGGTTGTCCCAGAGGTAATAAGGAAACAAGTCATAAGGTGGATGCTGCAATTCAAGCTAATGTGGTCACGGAGGTCGGTAAGTTGGAGGTAAGTGCTGGGTCTGAAGGGTCATCGAATAAGGCTGAGGAGGGTGAGGGAGCACAGGCGGGGTCTAAGCACACGGGTGGGGAGGGCATCGGGGGAGGTGTTAAGGCAAAAAGGTTGCCTTATATGGGAGTGTCGATGCCTTTGGGGGCGCATCTCACTCCGAATTTGAGGGAGAGGATTTGGAAGGGTGAATTTGTGGACGTTTTTAAGTTGCTTCATCGGGAGGTTCAGGCAAAAGAAGGTTCAAAAGAGGAGGAATGGGAACTAGCTAGAAGACCTAGGGTTCCTACTACGATTGAGAATTGGACGTCAGCCTTTTTAATTTATGCCAGCGTATATTGTGAGAAGCATCAGGATTCTTGCATAGCATTGATGAAGTATATGGATGTAGTACGTAGGGCTCAGATGGATTTTGGTGGTTTTGGGTGGTTTAGGTATGATGAGGAGTTTAGGGCGAGGAAAGCTATGGACCCTTCGAAGATGTGGGGGGAAATTGATCAGGAATTGTGGATGCAATGGTTGAGGTCGGCGAGGAATGCGCCTACAACTCATACCGCGAGTGGGTTACCGGTACTGTATAAGCCCTTTCAGGGGCGTCCCACCCAATTTGGGGTGGGTTTTGGGCACCGAGGGCAGTTTCAGGCGAATGGGGCATGCTGGTCTTATAATAGTAGCACCTGTAATAGACAGCAGTGCAAGTTCAGGCATGATTGCTCCAACTGTGGGGGAAAACACCCGGTTTTCCAGTGTCTCGGAGGTTTACAGTGGACCTGGCATGGGCCGCAGGCTAGAGGCGTCGACAGAGGTAGATTTTCTTCACCGCATGTTGCTGGAAAAGGGCCCTACGCCTATTAATTTTGAGATTGTTGCTTACTGGTTACAATTTTATACACTTGAGGAAGAGGCCAAGGTTTTGTTAAGTGGTTTTTTGGAGGGCTTTAGATTGCGCTATCAGGGCCCGAGATTGAGAAGATGGGCCAATAATTTGAGGTCAGCAAGGGAACATCCTGAAGTGGTGAGAGCGAAATTGAAGAAGGAGGTGGATTTGGGAAGGATTGTGGGCCCCTTTTCAGTGTGGCCTTTGGCAAATTTGACTATTTCTCCTTTGGGGGTGGTCCCCAAAAAGCAGGCGGGTGAGTTCAGATTGATTCATCATTTGTCTTGGCCCGCGGGGGCCTCGGTTAATGATTTTATTGCAGGAGAAGATTCAATGGTACATTATGCTTCCATAGATGAGGCTATTGCATTGGTTCGTAGGTGTGGTAGGGGCGCGGAGATGGCCAAATCTGATGTGGAGTCAGCGTTCAGGCTGTTGCCTGTACACCCTGATGATTTTTCATTGCTAGGTATGCAATTTGAGGATGCCATTTACGTTGACAGGATGTTGCCCATGGGGTGTTCTGTGTCATGTAGTTTGTTTGAAATGTTTAGCTCATTTTTAGAATGGGTTTTTGTGTTTCTCGGAGGTGCTGGCTTAGTGACCCACTATTTAGATGATTTTTTATTTGTGGGAGCCGCCGGGTCTGGTGATTGCGGCAGAGCACTTCGGGATTTTGAAAGTTTGATGTTTGATTTGGGTGTACCTTTGGCGAGAGATAAAACTGAAGGGCCAGAGACTTGTCTCAGTTTTTTGGGCATCGAATTGGATTCTAAAAAAATGGAAGTGAGGCTGCCTCGGGATAAGGTGGAAAAGTTGATTTCTTTGTTAGATGATGCGATAAAAAGACCTAAGTTGGAATTGCGGCAGGCACAATCTTTACTGGGTCATTTAAATTTTGCCTGTAAAGTGGTCAAGGTTGGCAGAGCATTTTGTCGCAGGCTTGGTTTCGCAATGCGGGGAGCATTTTTGCCGCATCATCATATTCGTCTGCGGGCGGGTATAAAAGAGGATTTGAAGATGTGGATTGAATTTTTGAAGGGTTTCAATGGTGTGACGATGCTAGTGGATGAGGACGATTGGTTTTGGCAAATTCAAATTTTTTCTGATGCGTCTGGTGCTCATGGGTTTGGTCTTTTTTGGGATGGTCATTGGGCGGCGGAGGCATGGCCTGCGAGTTGGAAGCAGGCAAAGTTTAGCATTGCATTTTTGGAATTTTTTCCGTTGGTGGTAGCGTTGGCAGTTTGGGGCAGATTTCTGGCTAACAGAAGAGTTGTTTTCAATGTCGATAACCAGTCAGTAGTACACTTGGTTAATCGTCAGAAGGCAAAGGATGTAAAGGTTCTTAAGTTGTTGAGGATATTTTTGCTGAAGTGTTTGAAGTTCAACATTTTGTTCAAGGCTCGTCATGTGCCCGGTGTTAAGAATGACATAGCTGATGCGTTATCTCGATTTCAGTGGCAGAGATTCCGTGGGCTGGCGCCGGGAGCAGACGCGTTGAAGACGGCTATTCCTCCAGAGTTATGGGCCCTAGGAGATTGAGGATTCTAGAGCTGGTTCAACAGTCGATAGCTCCGTCAACTAGAAGGGCTTATTGGCAAGCATGGTTGGAATTTTTGGATTCGGGTGCGGTAAGGCGTTCGGGAGGTAATGACGTTCTCTATTACAGGCAAGAGGATGCAGTGAATTTTGTAATGCAGCAGATTGAGGGTGGGCTGGCGGCAGTTACTATATCGGGTAAGTTATCGGGTGTTTCTTTTTACGGTAAGTATTTTTGGGGGTATGACCCTGTTGACGGGGAATTATGTAGGAGGATTTTAGCGGGTTGGGCTAGGGCAGGGGGTGTGAGGTGCGATCGTAGGAGTCCTATCACTCTTAGTATGTTGACAGCTTTATTGGAAGTTTTGGGGAATGTCTGTTTCTCGGACTGGGAGGTAGGTTTAATTTCTCTTTGTATGTCATGGTTGTTTCATGGTGTTTTTCGCATTTCAGAGCTTTTAGGGGTGAAGGGCAAAGAAGGTCTTATTCGCAGCAACGTTCAAGTAGGTGAGGGGGGTGTGGCTATTTGGTTACCTTTTTCAAAAACGGACCAGTTGGGGAGGGGTCAGGAGGTGTTTTTGAAGGCAGTCCATTCCATTCCATTGATTGCCCGGTGCGCTGCTGGTTTTATTTTGCAGGGTTGGGGTCGTATAATTCCAGGTATGTATTTGTTCATCAAGATGGAACACGGCTGTTAGCTTCGCAGTTGTTAGCAGTACTGAGGATGGCATTGAGGAGATTGGGGTTGGATCCTTCTAAATTTGGTACACATTCATTTAGGATTGGGGCCGCAACGGAAGCATGGAAACAAGGTAAATCTGATCAGTTGATTAAACATATGGGTAGATGGAAATCGGGATGTTTTAAGAGGTATGTGCGTTCTTTTAAATAGGTTCCGTTTTATTTTATTTTTAGATGGTCTCTATTTTTCCTTATACTCATATCTGTTTTTCTTCACTTTATTCACTTGTTGTTTGCTGTTTCTGTTTTTCCTTTTAAGTTTGGTTATTTGCAGGTAAAACATCACTTAACATATTTTCTCTTGTAGGTTGTGTCGGGGGTCCTGACAAGGTGTGCGCCGTGTGGATTGTGGGACACTCATTTGTTCGATGGGCGGAGAAGCAAGCAGCATCAAGACATTTTGGGAGGCAATTGGGGTTAGATAGTTCAAGGATAAGGGTTAGTTGGGTGGGTAAGGGTGGTATGAGATGGGGAGAGTTGCTATATGTTTTAGCCAAGAAAATGGAAAGTGGTATTTGTCCAGATTTATTGGTGTTGCATTTGGGGGAAAATGATTTGGTAGCTCTGTCAGGCATCGGATTGATTAAAGTCATGAAAATGGATCTTTGTCGGATTAAGGAACGTTGGGCGGGTACACACATAGTTTGGACTTGTTTGATGCCGAGAAGAGTATGGAGGGGTGCTCGTTCTTTTAAGGGCATTGAAAAGCAACGGCGTAAAATTAACAGGGAGATGAAAAGTTTTTGTAAAGATCAGGGTTTTTCGTTTTTGTGTCACGTGGATATCGGGCTTTCTGAGGTAGGTTTGTTTCGTCAGGATGGGGTACATTTGACGTTTTTGGGCAATGAGCACTATTTACTGGATATGAGGTTGATGATTGCCGAATTATTGGGGGAGCGTTTGTGGGATAGATAATATTTTGGGGGGGAAAGGAAAACACCTTTGGGTTTTCCTGTGTGGCCTTTCGGGGGGGAAGGGGTAGTTCAGAAAGAGGAGAGGGTAGGGAATTTGCACTGGTCAAGGGTAATTGGAGAAGGTGACTGCAGGTCAGATGGGTTAATGGGGTGGTTGGGTCAAGGTGGGGATGGGACAAAGGGTGGGGCGGTTGGGTCAGTTTAGAGGGAGGGGGAGGGGTTAGGTGATGGTTTTTGTATTAGTGAGGTTTGGGTAGTTTTGTGAGGCTATTATGCCAAGGTTTTATCGCCAGACCTGTTCTATTAAAGCGGCCTTTTACCCCTTACAGTGAGTTTGTGGTCGTTTCATTTTCAGCCCGATATATTAAGGGATGCGTCACAGCGGCCATTTTGCTGATACGCCAAGCGGTTCCCTTGGTGGGGTCATCAGGCTCCGGAATGTGAGGGATTAACTGAAGAATGTTGGTCGAAGTTAGCATTGCACTAAAATGAATTATGATGGAGGACTTTGCTATCTCGTTGCTGATTGATGGAATATTGAAAAACGAAGTCCAATAATAGCAGGTTTGATTTCAGGGCACGAGGTGATCCTAAGCGGAACTTCTTGGCTTCTCAAGTACAAAGAATATTCAAGGGTAGCTTTTTAAATTACAGAACTGGAAACTGTGACGGGATTACTTACCAATATTTCAGATTTGCATTGAAATTTGAGAAATGGTAAAAAACCGTCAAGCCGGATAAATGGATGTATTTCATAATAAATGTATGGAAATATACATAATAACATATATATATGATATGTCATGACAACATATGATTTGTATGTTATGGGAGAAACTGTGTCGGGGGAGAATTGCCTTTGCCACAGAGCATCATTTCTCCTGCACACCAGACAGCAGTCGACGCAAAAGGACTACAGAACGGGGGAGGAACTCAGCTCCTGTGTCGGGGAAGAGAAGGCGAACACATGTGATGTCACTCCCCCACGCTCACACCAATGGTCACTGCACCTGGCATGCAAAGCCAAGGTGGCACCCCTTCACAGGGCAACGGTGTGAAGCCTCCTTCACCTCTCTGCCCCCGGGCCCAGGTACCTTCATAAGAACACAAAGCAGATGGACTGAGCACGACCCCAAAATATTAGTAGAAGGTTTTTTCATTATTTCCATCTATAGATAGAGGCGACACTACATGACTTTCCAACCTTCACAAGGTTTATTTTACAGAAATAATATCACCAATCAACTGACTGTGCTGTCAGGCATGACATAGTACCAATACCAGTAATGCACATTTTATGAAGGGAACAACGAGTGTCCAATCACTTCCAGGCGCTGAGACAGCAGTGCTTGTAAACACTGACAGGGAGAGGGGCTGGTCCGGCACTGCCCATAACCACAGGATCTGCATACTGCCTGCCCTCCCTTGAGGCCTGGGCTCTTCATACTGCCCGCCCATGAGCCCGGGCTCTTCATACTGCCCGCCCACGAGCCTGGGCTCTCTATACTGCCCGCCCACGAGCCCGGGCTCTCTATACTGCCCGCCCACGAGCCCGGGCTCTTCATACTGCCCGCCCACGAGCCCGGGCTCTCTATACTGCCCGCCCACGAGCCCGGGCTCTCAATACTGCCCGCCCACGAGCCCGGGGCTCTTTATACTGACTGCCCATGAGCCGGGGCTCTTTATACTGACTGCCCACGAGCCGGGGCTCTTTATACTGCCCGCCCACGAGCCCGGGCTCTTCATACTGCCCGCCCACGAGCCCGGGCTCTCTATACTGCCCGCCCACGAGCCCGGGCTCTCTATACTGCCCGCCCACGAGCCCGGGCTCTCTATACTGCCCGCCCACGAGCCCGGGCTCTCTATACTGCCCGCCCACGAGCCGGGGCTCTTTATACTGCCCGCCCATGAGCCGGGGCTCTTTATACTGCCCGCCCACGAGCCCGGGCTCTTTATACTGCCCGCCTATGAGCCGGGGCTCTCTATTCTGCCTGCCCATGAGCCCGGGCTCTTTATACTGCCTGCCCATGAGCCAGGGCTCTTTATCCTGTCCGATCATGGGTCCAGTCTCTTTATACTGCCCGCCCTCCCATGCGCCCCAGTCTTTTTATTCAGCCTACTCAGGAGCCCATGATGTTAATGCTGTCTGCCCTCCCAATAGCCAAAAGTTTCTCAAGTCATTCGTTGATTCACCCAGAGCTCAGGGCTTGTTCACCCAGGGCTTGTGACCTTCTCACACTGCCCATGTTCCCAAAGCACTTAAGGGGTCTGTGCTCCTGCCACAAGCTCCTCTCGCTTTTACTCCATGCACCCAACGCTACTTACATGGAAAGTATGAGAAGCCACCCTACCCTCCTCACGAGGGTTGTCCACGCATCCCACATGGAGATCTCATGGGTGCTGGATCTATGTGAGACTAATGGTGTTTGCCAGTGGCGGCACACAGGCTGAGACTGCACAGGGCTCTGTGCACGCGCAATCAAAACCTTTCATGCAGGTTGGCTCCCATGTGCCTGTCCAGAGCAGTTACTCAGGCTGTGGCTGCTTCAAACAACACCGCCTGGTAGGTAAAGGCTACTTCTCAACACGCTGAGGACTTGGCGGTGCACATTAGGCAGGGTAGACGCAGGCTCCCTGCAGGGTAAGTGGACGCAGGTTGAAGGTTACCGCTCCCAACAGCTGTCCTGTGCACGACTAACGAGACGTGGGCTGTTAAGGACTTTCCCGCTAGGTGGTGCACATTACTGAGGTGACCTGGGTGCATGGATGCTCCCTGCTGCACTGTCTATAAGAGATAATGTGCCGCTGTTCTCTATGGTATATTTACCCGTCAGACTGTAGGCAGGCGCTTTCATGCCTTGGCCTCCCACTATGGTGCAGTTCTTTCCACACAGCCCCTGCCTCGCCTACTTGCCCGGACTACAAGATTTGAGAATCTGAGGTCCCTACATCCTTGAAGCAAAAAGTAATATGAATGGGACTCCTTTCAAAGAAGGTGATTCAAAGTATCGTTGATTGGGTGCCTACCAATACCTCGTCCTGATGATGACCCTGGTAGATTCATCCAATTAGGGGGTCGAAACGTCAACTTGTTCTTGTTGCCCATCTCCTACATATACTGAAGAATATGGGACTTTTATCTTACACTTTGGCTGGGCTTGAATCCCAGGGACCTTTAATCCTAGGCGATAGATCAATGCTTTAGCCAGGCTTTACCTTTCCAGAAGAGGTTTTAGCTCCCAGAAGAACATTTTGTTCTAACTGTGGACTCAAAGACAGCAGGTCTCCGAGTGACAGCAGCAAGACTTTCAGGGTGCAGACGTTGGATGTAATCTAAGTGCGAATAGTGTCAGAACTTGCACGTCCCTCGTGCAGCCACCTATAGATTCCTCACAATGCCTTAGACACCCGCTCCACAGACCGGTCTGTAAAATACACATCACTCATGCCTGAACTCTCACGTTAAGTGAGCGATGAAAGCTTACAGAAGTCTACCCTGCTGTATCTCTTCTGCGGGGAATGGAAGATTACACTTGCTGGACGAGACAGGGTTGCTTGTTTTGTGGCTACCATGCTGTACCTGTTCTGTGAGAAAGCAAGGCTTGCACTCGTGCTGCTCGATCTGTATCTGCTGCAATGGAGAAAACTTCTGCTGCTGCCATCAGACTTACACTTGTTCGCTGAAGAAGGGAAGCTTGCACTGTTTCTATCAAGGAGCGTTTCTACTGCAGTTGCCATGGGTTATGAACATAAAAAGGCTACATTGGGTGTACTTCAAAGCATGCCCTGTGAACCAGGGTCTGTTTTGCAATATTTGATGTGAGAAGCCTGTCGTCCTGAGGAAGGCACAGGACCACGTAAGGGCAACCTTTGAGGGCTGAAACATGTTGACAGAAAACAGAAGGGGGGGGGGGGCGTTGTTCCACCTTCCTGTTTTTAATCTTGTGGTCGGAAGACACCAGTACATAAAACAGATTTAGTTTGTTCATACGCAATTTAAGTGCAGGTATGACTAAGGGAGAACATACATGTTGACATAAGGGCCACAACCTCAATCACACTAGGGAAGTCTGTAAAGCCGGCGGACAGTAGGACTCTGGGATGCATCCCAGTGCTAGAAGCACTGATGAAGCATACCACACTAGGTAGGGGAGGGTTCATCAATCTCTGGGTGTACACAAATGTACGGTAATTCCATAAAAGGTTTGCACATTTCTTCCAGCAGTTTTGTATTTCTTATAGGTTTACCTCTGTTTACAAGTGCATCAGCCATTAACTCCAACTCTCAGTGTGTTAGCTGCCTGTGTTGTACGTGTCCTGTGTGTGTGGGAGGATCAGGTGGTGTTCCTCCTGCTACAGCCACTTCTCCTTTATTTATTCTTTGCGTTGGGGAAGGCTGTGCTGCTGCCCTCCATGTTGTGCTGTTTGGTAAAAACCCCCAACCTACAGAAAAGACAAAACGAGTTGCATTTCTAATATTTCTTTTAATGAATGATGTGAAGGAACGCGTGTACCCTCACAAGATATGCGAGCAGAGATTACTTTTCATTTGACATGTGATACGAAACGTTTTATTAAAGGACTAGAAGAGTCTGTACAAGTGTCTTCATGTTGTGCATAATACCTTGGGATAATCCTGGTATTTAGCCAACAGCACTTTGCATGCCGGGGCCTTGAGCATGTGATGAGACTGTTAAAGGCAACACCGCCCCCCCACCCTCCCTTAAGATGCTGTCTGCTCAGGAACCAGGAATGGCTGGTAGTGTCACATGCTGGAGCCTTTCTTCCTGCCTTGTTTTGTCCACAACCAGTGTTCCAGGTGCAGTGGGTGAGAGGGCACAGAGAGCCTTTCAGATGCCAGGGACCATGTCAGCAGCAGCAGTTGGGCATCTCTAGAGAAGAGGTCTTCAAACTGTGGGCGTGACCCCCGGGGGGCTGTGGACGTGTTCCTAGGGGGTTGCAAAGACCTCTGCAATTACATGTAAATGAAGATAGTCTGGAGAGGGAAAGGATTGTTTCTAAGCTGTCATCATTTACATGCAGCAGTTAAAGTCCATAAAAAGCAGTGCGAGGCCGGTACTACTGAGTGCATGGGGCTGGGTCAGTCAGTGTGAAGGCGGGGCTGAAGACCTGGGTAAAAAGAAGATAAAGTTCAGAATTGTATTGTTCTTTTTTCACCTTTAGGCAACGGCACATAAAACATGCACACTCCTCCAATGAAAAATCCAAGTATATTCAAAGGGAACTATATTATTTTACCCTTTGAAACCTCTGCTGGCTAAAGGAATCACTGCATAGGTCTTTGTGTGTGACCAGATAGTCACTGAGTGAAATCCTGATTGGTGCAGTGAGGAACAGGGACTTGTTTATAGTGCTACGAGGTCCCAGTCTGCGACAGAAAGCGCTGTGAATGTCATCATTTTAAAATTGTATTACACTGTATAGAGCAGGTTGCTGCAAAATGCGGTTTAAGAAAAGGCAAATGATTTAAAAATATAGTTTCTAGTGATAAGCATTCAGGGTATATCTAATGTAAATATTTTTGTGTGTGTCTACTAAACAGATGTACGCCTTTTAATGGGCACATTTATTACCTCTCAAAAAGAAAAAATATATTTGTCACCATGAGACTGTGACTCCATGAATTAAAACCTACACTGGCTCCAAAGCAGCCTTCATATTTTGTGATTAACCCTAAAGCACATTTACATTTCTTTCAGGGAGCGGCAACTTGGTGAGAAGGCATGTTACTTCTTTAGTTCTCTACTATCAGCTTCACAGAATCCCCCCTCCCCGTGAGTGGGCAACGGACCCCAGTTATGGCAGTTTTACTATGAAAAGGAACATGGGAGGCATCATCCCTGCTAGCATTGGTACCCAGGTCTCCACCGCTGTGTCCGGAACACGGCCCAAGCAACAGAGGAGGAGGGAATACATGTGATTTTGTTGTTGTTATTTTTTAAACAAAGTTGCAGAAAGTATGCTTTGGGCATCTGGCCTAGAAGTAACGGCCCTGTTGAGTGGGCAGAACAGACAGCTGCTTTGCAGAGCTGTGGGTATCATTGGTGCTGCATTAGAGACCCAGGGCACACTTGCTGTGCCAGTGTTTCTTTCAGCCTTGGCGCCATGGCCCAACGGAGGGAAAAAATGAAGCAGTGGAGACACCTTGATTTCGGCATCAGAGAGATGGGAGGGACAGGGATGGGGTAAGATGGTAGCCTATGCTGTTAAAGGTCAGAGGTGACAGCAAGGCAGTAGCTATCATCAGTGAAACTGGCGCAGTAAAGCATTTGCCCAGGGGCCTACTGCATGACACTTATGAATGTTTTACAATAACAAGTGGGCATAGGGACTTATTCTGCTTGCTAAGGTTAGGGCTGATGGCTAAAAAGAGGGTGGTATACAGTAGCTATTTTTTTCCAGAAAGAGACCAGGCTTGTTTTGAGATTGAAGTGATGGTCAGAAAGAAGTGAAAGAAGAGATAACCTGCTTCTCAGGGCTGCAGCCATCATTAGTGCAGCAGGAGGAGTTGCATTGGGGCCAACAGCACCTCTATTGTAGTAGATGTAGTGTTTTTGGTCAGTTCTGTTCTTTGATGCTGTTGTCTTTTAGAAGTCCCACATCTAGTGTGGATTACGAGCTACAGGGCTGTGGCTTCATTACCAATCCTCTGCATAGCCCGGTTCTCTGCCTGGTCTGCATTTTCAGTTACAAGATGACAGTCTGGGGAGCATTGGTAACAAGCATTTGCAATGCACTAGGGTCTCGCATTTGTCCAAGTTACAGCTATTACCAGTTGTAAACTACCAACTGGATTTTTCTTGCCAGATTGAAAGAAAAAAAGAGCGCGATCGCGCTGCTACAGTTGACTCGTAATGAAACCTATGGGCAAAAGTGCAATTAACTATGTACCAGGGTCGATGTTCTACAAGCGCTCGACTTCTGCCAAGCGAGATCGTGCTGCAAAAAAAAGGAGTCCATAAACCAGATGGAAAACGTGGAGCCTCGTATGTTTTCAGCACTTGGTCGGCGCTCTCGATGAGGGCTAGCCACCGGAAAAGGCATGACGTACGCGTGCCTTCCACTAATGAAAGCAAGCAGATTTTAAAAGGCAAGCCCACGAACCAATGAAAGCACTGACGTGACATGGACGGGGCTCCGAACCCTTTTCTAACTACTACAGCGCCTCGCAAGCACATACTAGCGGAGGCTTGAACCTTAAAAAAAAAAAAAAAAGGTCAGATTGCAGGCCCTGTTTCTGTCTGGCCTGCAGCAGGAACAGAGACTCTCACAACTTAGGGGCTGGCCAGTGTTGGAGGAAGCTTATGACCTTCTGTTATAACCCTGTACTGGCTTCCAGCCTCTTGGACACTTCAGAAATGCCTTTTCGCTTCGGATATTGGCCTGTTACTGTAACATGTCTCTGCACGGACTTCCACCTTCTTGAGAAACACTCAGGGCTGCATTTACCCTGCTTGCTTTGCATGACATCGACCCTGTTACATAGTTAATTGCACTTTTGCTGGTTACGTAGTTAATTGCACTTTTGCAGATAGGTTTCACTATGAGTGAACTGTAGCGGCGCGATCGCGCTCTTTTTTTTACCATTTAATGAGGCAAGAAAAGTCCGGTTGGGAGTTTACAACTGCCAATAACTAACTCGGAGAAATGCGAGCCCCGTTGCATTGCAAATGCTTGTTTAAACAGCCGTCACTAGTTTGTTTAAAGGAAGCCGCAGCGAAAGCAAACAGTACTTCCGGTTTGGAAGTGGTCTACCCTACTCCAAATGCATCCTTTCAGTGATGGCAGAGCTCCCGGGGGCGCAGGGGTGTCGGAAGAGCAGGCCATGTAGGGTAAAAACTCCGATGCCTCGGACAGCACGGTGAGCCGTCACAGAAAGAGCGGAATGCTGCCTTCTGAAACAGCGCCTTGAAGACAAACACAAGGCACTGAAGAACGCGAGATCTGCACACATGCGCAAGAGCACACAGTCCCTCAGCGTGAACAGAATACACTTATCGTGCCTATCTCTGCGTGTACCCCCCTTCCGCCCTAAACACTGGTTGGTTCGGAGGACAATCAGACTGGGTAAAATAGTGATAACTGTAGATTAAAGCGCTTAGAAGCGGGAATAGTGCTGCATGAAGCGCTTCATAACATATATTTTTTTTCTGAGAGGACGAGGATGGCAGAGAGTGAATATATTTTTCACAGAGGAGGGATGCAGAACTTTTCCCGGACCCTTCCAAGTCTGGAGTGATTTGAAACATAATTTTCTAGACATCTCCAGTCTCGCACATTGCTTGCCGAGCCATCGATCAATAAAGCACTCTTTGTAAGAGTAGAGGTTCCTTTTCAATGTCCTCTTCGATGGATTCAGGGGCGTCAATCAGAGCAGGAGCCCCAGAGCAATTAGTGCAGAGGAAACTGTAACTTATTTAATGCATCATTGCACACTATTGCTTCTAGTATCTTCGAGGAGCATTATGGTAGTTGTAGTCACCTTTATTTTCCTTGGTGGCAATACTAGTGTCTTTCAGTATTTTGCACGGAAAGCCATTTTACCTCAGCACTCAAGCACTGAAAGGGATTAAAAGTTACAAACTTTGGCTACGCACAGCGGAGATGCGCCAAATTGATTTTTTAGTTTTATTTCAGGACCTGGGGACCCAGAGACCCCCCCCGCTCAGATACTCAGGGTGACCTTCGAGGTCTAAAGAGGGTCCATGGTCACAAATATGAAAGAATCCACGAACCCAGTGGCAAAATCTACTGTTTAAAGGTTACGTTTAAAGCCAGAGGGGGGAGAGAGAGAGATCATTTGGGGCCTCCTGTCCCCAAGGATCTAGTGGGGGTCACGGAAATGCTCATCTTCCTCTCATGCCTCGTTTCTTTTAATTTTTACCCCAATAGTGTTCGGTGGCCTAATGTGGCTAATTGCAGCTGTAAAATAATGTTTTCTGTGACGGCTAGCCAATCAAAGTGTCAGGATTCTGTTGCGGTTGTGCGAATTGGTTCTGGGAAGAAATACTCTCTTGCCTAGGATAGGCTTATTTTTTTTTTTATGGATTGCAAATCCTCTCTCCAGGAAAACCCAAAATTAACAGTTAAGGCGCCTCTGTAACCACCTGAAGCCCCCTCAGCACCTTCCTGTGACATGAACTTCTCAAAAACTACTGAACGGATTTACGCCAAACCAAGCAGAGGCGCCTCTGAGAAAAGATCTAGTTTTATGCCAAGTTTAAAGTGCTTCGGTTCAGTTGCTTTGCTATACTTTAGAGTAAATATTCCTGTGGGAGGTACAACAGAAAACACACATTTTTAAGCCTCTTTTATTCTCCTCCTCCCCTGGGACTGGTCTGAACTAACCCTGACGCGTGGAAGCTGAACCCCGCTCGTATCTGACTGCAGCGCTGTGCGGATTCAGTAAGCAGCATCACATTACAACCAAAGCAAAAACGGACTTTCCAGTCATAAGTAGCCACAAATAGGAGTTGTTGTGGCCTCAAGGCGTTGCAATGTCCCGATACAACATTCCTTAAAGCTTCAAACCCCGTTTCTCCCAGTTTGCGCACTAGAGTCCATTTCCTAGTGCCTGGTTTAAGCATTATACCGTAGATTCCCCAGTGACGCTCCATCGTAGCCGCACTCAACACTCACTTTGTCTGAATCACAGCTTGTGACAACACCCGGAGAGATCTGTACCCAGGAACTCCCTCTATAGCATACCTCCAAGTGGTATTTTTCATCCTGTGTTTAAAGTCCCTATAACTCGATCAACATTGACATTCCCAAAATGTGGTTCCTGCAACACACACCACAGGAAGGCTCCCTTCTGGGACAAACCCTCCTCCCAGCCTCCCACAACTAAATCACGGATCCTCTTTGGAAAGGTTAACACCTCTTTCGACTCATTATTGCCCAGATGGGAACCCGCTGCTCGATATTCAGTCGTGGTGATCTCTGCCATGAACTTGCCTACAGAGTTCCATGTCCTACACCAAGCCCTACAGAACCACTCCCCTTCTCTTCATTCTCCAAATAACCAGGGGTTATTTTCCAACTTGGGCCTTGATTAAAGGTGCCTACGAATGATCCCCAAATCAGAGGTTTAAATCTAGGCCTACCTTCAATTCCCAATATTTCTTTTTATCACTTGTGACCAGTTAAGCCTTTCTCCGAAGGCCTTCCGCTAGGAAATAAAACACTTTTGCCTTTAAGGGGACACTGGATGTTTTTTTCACTAGCCACATTTCATAGGCAGATTAAGTCACTGCTCCCAAGTTAATTCACAATTTCAAAATATCCAACTGGTCCAAAGCAGGTGTTAAACCTATAAAACCACAATATGGCCTTTTACCCCTCTCACCCCGCCTCCTCTTTCTGTGTCAAGGGTAAGGCCCTGCTTTATGTCCCTTGTGAAAACCTGCTTGTCCACCTGGCAGGATAGATTCGTGTGGCCAAGCCCTCAAATTCCTATAAAACATTTCTGCACAGATTTGAGCTGAGGCGCACCACAAAGAAATTGAGCAGCAAAACCAGTGCAATATCTCTTCCTTTCTTTGCATGTTTGGCAAGAAGGGCTGCCCCTCTGGGAATCTGAGATCACATCAATTTCATTATATGAACATTTCTCCTCTATAAGCAAGTAACCATGAACCCCCAAATCCCAAAAATATTACCAAACTACATAAAAACAGAACCAAAAGCTTTGGTAGGTGGCCGTGTGGTGAGGGAGGGTCGGGTGTCTCCCCCATAAAATAAAAGAAACAATGATCCTAAACAGAATGTAAAAAATGGTTTTAGAGATATCTGGGTCACGGTGGTCAAAGTAATGTTTTTTTTCCTCATTTTTAGATTGATCCCTTGGACACAAACCCTTAAATTTCAGAGAAGAGACCTCAGCCCACTGCCATGGAGTTAATATTTACTAAGAGAGCTCTTCTGCCATCAGGCAGAAAAGACTTTAGAGGTTTCTTTTAAGTCCCATATTACTCCCCCTTAATCCCTCCACAGGAGATTAAATAGCCCATTCATCTTTTTAGTATTCCATGGTGACTGCCTTCCCAGGGCGGGGTCAGAATGCAAGTAAACAGAACCCCCTGCAGCCTGGTTGCTCTAGAACCACATCAGGATCAGGACCAGGATATTCAGATCATCTCGCTACAAGGACCCGGCAAAACGTAGATCCTACTATCAACAACGGCGTACAACTTGTGACCCACGACCAGTAACTACCTCCCTCCCCTTTACACCACCGTGTGCCCCTGAGTATAAAAGTACAGGTACTCTATTTCATGTGTGCTACTGAGAAGTGCTGGTACTTTCCAATTATAAGTATTGCTCCAGTGCTAAGAAGTGTAGGTACCCTCCCTTTGAGAGTAAGGAAGCACAGGAACTCCGTACCCGACAGCACCTGCCCAATTAAAGCCCAGCTTCTTACACACCTCCTGCCTGGAGCCTGCTTGTAATTATGTACGTTTTGGGGTCCATGATGGAGCCCTAAACTACCGCTGTGGTGCTCCTACTTCGATTCAGGCCCCACACATTGGTGATCTCCCCAGGACCACAGGCCTCCTTCTCTAAGAGGACCAAAGCTTTACCCAACAACCTCACCCATCTTTCCATTGCAATGCCCCGTAAGGCTAAGGTTCAGGGGCTTTCACTCAAGTCAAACACATTCTTCCGTGAGATAGAAATCTATAGAGGAACCATTACTGAGCTGGTAACCACCCTAATCATTTACCAATGATAACAAAGGATTTTTGAAAGGCAAGCCCAGGAACGAGTGAGAGTGATGGGCATGTGGTGGACGTGGATAAAAGCCCACACATAGATTACAACAGCTCGACCTAAAAAGGACATATATATATAACAAATATAAACAAAAAAGATTAAAGATACGTTTTTACCATAATTGTGAAGATAAAACTGCAATGTTGTAGGTAAATGGCGCACGGGTGTGGCACAGCACACATGTGGAAAAAGCTAAACAAAAAAAACTGCATAGGTGGAAAAAAAGTGAATCTTCGTGACAATGTAAGGCAGTCTTTTTTTTTTTTCTTCTTTTTTTTTTTTTTTTTTTTTTAAGAAGTCATGCAACAGCACTGAGATCGTGTATAGGGTCTTTAGGTACGCTGAGCGCACTACTCCTCGCAGATGTAAATTGACATAGGATCCCAATGCAGATCAGGAGTAGGAGTAAACATACAGGATGCAGGGAAGAAAGGAAGAGGCTAGTAGATGCAACTAGCAGTACTTTAGGAACACTCAGTGTGACCCTGATGAAGATGCACTGACGTTACTGACGTACAGGCTAACGTAAGGCGCAGTCGTGAGCCAGTGACCGCTTATAAGTATCTGCATATGGTCGATGAAGGCACCTGCGCTCACAATACCAATGACAGGACAATACTAGGACTGCAGAATGTATGGGGTACGGGGAGGAACCCAACTGTTTCATAGGTGGATGTACTGATACTTTAAAAGCACTAAAGGCGAGATGTACGAAGCCTTTTTGTGGTCGCAACGGGTCTGATTCGCAGAACCGGGCCACTTGTGACCGCAAAAAGGCCTTCTCAGATGTACAAAACTAAACCGTGATTCGGTAACATGTCGCCCAATCACAATTTAAGTTTGCGGCCAAATTTGGAAGGAGCATGATATGGGTGAATCGGAATGGTATATATTAATATTTTGCGACCGAATTCCAGTCGCAAAACAATTTTTTTTTTTTACTACCTCCTCAAAGGAGCTATTTGTAAACAGAAAGTCGGTCCTCAATTGACCCTTTGTGAATATTGAAAAAAAACATTTGTTCAAGAGTAGGCAGAGGTCCCCATGGACCACTGGCTACTCATAAAAAAATGAAACTTAGACATTTCATGTTTATTTAAATTGCGTTCCAATTTCCTTTACAGAAAACAGAATGCTTTATATAAAAGTAACCACAGACATGGTGGTCTGCTCACCTCAGCAGGCCACCATCCCTGTGATGGCTGCAGTTCCTAATGGGCCGCAATTTGTGACCAACCTCATTAATATTAATATTTATGAAGTGGGTCAGCTGTGACCCACTATGAATCAGTCATTTGTGGTTCGACCGATTACATGGGTTTGTTTGCAAATTACCACACAGGTCGCAAAAATACTCCCTTTCTAATATTGTGAATAATGATTTGGTGAAAGCAGCCATCTGCCTGAAGTATGGAGATGTCTGTATTTTACTGATATATATATAGTCTATATATTCCGGTCCAGAAAGTGCACTTGTTCATTTGAGATGGTGGAATAGATTTCTAGTTCCACCTGTTCTCATTGCTGTTCTTGATGTAGTCTTATAAAGCTTTCCCCAGCCCTTGACCCAGAAGATTACATGTTTCAATTAAGATCTTGACATTTTTCATCCCAGAGGCAATACTTGGCTACCTCACCCATCGGTACGCAGGCATACAGAGGTGCAAATTTGATCCCGTGGCTGTCCCTGCTGTCTGGTGGTAAAACTCAATGTTGAAGCTGAATATACTGTTGGTTAGGCAAAATTGTAACATCAGTTATCATGGTGGAAAGCCTTTTTTGTGCATCTTGGTAAGTAGGTAGAAGCAGCGTCTATCGGGACTAAGTGCAATCCCTTGTCATTCAGGACAACATACCAAGCTCTTGAAAGAGAACCAAAACCAACCGAATGGTGGGAAGCATCGTCATCCCGACTCAGGTAGAACCATAAAATGGGTATGCATAAAAAAACAGATTCATGTTTAGGTCTCACCTGAGACAGCGCACGTGTTGTTGCTTTGAAATATCTTTTGTTAACTTAAAACATGGCTTGCAGCCAGCCCCTAACTTACTATTGGTTGACTTTACTGTCACTCATGTCCTTGCTTCTCATTGGTCACCGTGTTTGGTTTCATTTTCTGTTAGTGTCCCTTCGATGGAGCACAGGCCACTGTTCAAACTCGGATTGGGTACTTTTCATTCTCCCTCCCACCCCATTGCTTGTTTTCCTGTCACTTGTTTAGACACAGAGCAAACTAGGCCCAATGGCACTGGAGGGCTTTACGTCATCACCAATTACATTTCACAATGTCACTTTAAATTATTAGCACAGGGATATTAACTGGTGTACCCAAGATGTTGAGCCAATGTGGGACTCAAACCTGTTTCCAGAGTCGGCAGCACTGGCCCTACCGCCACGTCCATTGACCACCAGCCCCTCCCCCATTCCCACCGCTGTTAACCACCTTCCTCAGACGCACCACCCTCCTCAGACGCACCCAACTTATGCTACTGTGTAGCCCCTCCCACCGCCTCTCAGAGTTCAATCCCAGCAGCTCCTGCCGATGTCAGACTTCCGCCCTCCACAGCTGCCTGTCCTAAGACTACCCCACTCGCTTCTGTCAACTGCAGTCTCACCTAATGGATGTTTTGCCAGAGACGCTGAAGGTGTACATTATGTAAACAGAACGGTTGCTTTTGAATACATACACAGCATCGCTTACTTAGCTAAAATGCTGAAGTACTCTTTGGTTCATGTCAAACTACAGTGCACTGAAGTGACCTAGGTGACACATGGTCCTTTATAACAAGCATTGGCTAAGCCAATCGGTCTCGCTTAGGTGAGCTACTGGCTTTTGTCAATGTTTTTAGGCATGTTGCAAAGCAGCAAAGCTGCTGTTCAGCATGGTTAAAAGTGACGTGGCCAGCGCTGGCCGTATCAATTAGCTTTTTTTTTAATTTTAAACTGCTGCTGGAGGGCCAGGGTGGGAGGCATCTCAGAGGGACCGCGTGCAGCATGGAGGGTGTAGGCGCCTCCCATCGTGCCCTCCCACCAGCAGTAAGAAAAAGTGGGGACGCAGAAAATGAGTGGCCCTTTCTCTTGCACTGTACGCATCATACACATTTTTAAAATTTAATTTTCATTTGTACTTGCATTCATATAGTGCTTCATGACCATGAAGAGGTGCTGAAGCACTTTTGGTGAAAGGGTAGCATGCTACTCTCAAGGCTGTGCTTGGTAGGAAGTGCATAGGTTGTTAATGCATCTTCTGTCGACATGTTTTGGTGTGACAACCGGAATGGTGCTTTTAATGTGTTACATGCTGCTGCTGCGCTTGAGCATGTAGTGGTGCGAAGAGGAGCAAATGGAAAGCTTATTAGATGAAAGGGTGTTGGTGGAAGAAAGACTACTTTTAAGGAGCTGGCCACTAAGAAAAGAGACTTCACAAGAAAAAGAAAACAAAACTATGTTATCCTCTATGAACACGAGAATTCTATGGCAGGACCGGAGGCTTCGGCTTATGCTTTCTCTTTCTTTACTGAAAGAATACAGCAGCCAATAACGTTTATAATAACAAAAAACTACATGACCCAACATTCCCAGTAGTCCATAACCTGACCAATCCCCGGTCTACTGTCCATATAAATGCCTCTGTCTCCTTAGTCTTTCCTCTTTCTTTGCTGCTTGCAAGCAAAAGATAACTACCCAGTAGTTGGGGGGCGGAGCTTGCCCAGCTGCAAGATGGCCACGTTGTAGTGAGGCTCCGCCAGTCACCAAGCAATCCGCAATGATCTTACCGTTCACCACGGCATTATGCTACCGGCAGTGCCGCCTTAGACGACTGTGAAGAAATGGAGTGTGCGGGAGGCCTGTGTCAGGCTGTAGAAACGCATATAATGGCAGATAGACCCTCCGGGCATCCGGAGGGCTGACGGATTTGAGATTGTTGGTGGCGATGGGGTCGCCTGAGAGGAGCGGCGTAGGCACTGAGGAACTAAACCGAGGCGACGCACGTGGGATCGCTGGCCCCAGAGACCACAGGCAAGCATTTACGGCCCTGAAAGCAGATTGCAGAGGCAGCGTGATTGGACGCGGGGTGCGGCCCAGGGGGAAGTGAGGAGGTGTGCCGGAGGTGAGAAGGCCCCGGGGCGGCACAGCAGAAGTTCGGGGGTTGACGCGACCCCTTTGGGGCAATAACTAAAGCAAGGAGCGATCCAGCCGAACGGTGTTGGGGTGTCGTGCAGGATCGGCAGTGAGGCGGAGTGCGAGCGCTGCGGGACCCGAGCAGCAGCAGCGTTCTCGGACGGCGGCTGGCTACAGCGGTACGGAGCCGCCGCTCTCGGCGCCTAGTCATCGCGCTGCTGACACATTGTGGAGTCTGGACGGGGTCCAGGAAGGCAGGGAGATACATAATATCAGCAGGGGCGCTTAGGTGGACAGGGCCCCTGAGACTGCCGGCGTTGCGCTAGGAGGGGCAGCTCGATTGTCTCCTACATTAACTGGCGGGTTCTAGTGCTCAGGGCTGGCGCTTGACTGCACATCTTTAGAGCATTGTAGACTCTATTTTTTGGAACTGAGGGGATCATCACCTATAGGCCACGCAAAGGGCAAATCGGACAGGACACAGGCCAAGCTCCAATTCGAGCGACGAAAGACACAAGGCCAACAGGAGAGGGCACTGAGGGGAGATCTGAGAAGGGTCCTGATGATGCCCCATAAGAGGAACAGGACTTGAGACAACTCCTGGTGTCCATGCAGCATAGTCTAAACCAGATAGACTGTAAAATTGATGCCCTCGCTTACCGAATGGATAGAATGTCCGAGCGCCTTGATAAACATGCAGAGCGCCTCGATCACGTAGAAAACAGAGTATCCACAGTGGAGGACGGGCAAAAGGAGTTGGCCAGCAGCCACACAAAATTTAATAAAGACTTGCGTGCGTTGAGACTGAAAGTGGATGACATGGAAGCAAGATCCCGCAGGAACAATCTACGCATAGTTGGAATAGCAGAATCCACCGCGATCAACAACATGGAAAGTTATATTGAAAACTTATTAGTGCAAAATTGTTTGTGATAGAACGGGCGCATCGTTCCCTGGCGGCGCGGCTGCCCCCGAGAGCCCCCCAATTATAGCACGGCTATTGAATTACAGGGATCGGGATGCTGCCCTACGCAGGGCTAGGGAACTTAAATCATTGCAATACGAAGGGATGCTGCTATCATTGTACCCGGATTTCACTGCACAAGTTCAGGAGGTGAGGAGGAAATTTATTGATGGGAAAAAACAGCTGCGGACTATGCAACTGGAGTACAGGATGCTCTACCCAGCAAAACTGAGAGTTGATGTGAATGGTAGCCCAATATTTTTTATGGACCCTAAAAAGCTGGAACAATTTGTGAAACGCAGGAAAGTGGGCGGTGACAATGACTCAGCAGGTGATGAGGAACTGTAGGTAACCGGAGTGGGTGGAGTTCTGGCTGACTCAGCTGTCCATGACACCATACAGAGACTGGGGGTAGGAGGCTCTTGTGATGCAGCAAAGAGGAAAGATAACATGGTCTGCTTATTTTACGGATGTTGTGTGTGAACAACAAGCACTGAAGGTGATGCGGTTGTATTATAGTATAGGTGACTGGTATGCTAACGTATAATGGAAAGCACGGTAACATCCACCCCCATGTGTGCTCCACTTATACTCACAAAGGGGTTATTGTTGTTTTTGTTGGGGGGGGGAGGTGGATGGAAGTTGGGTAGGGGCTGTATGGAATGGGCAAGTTGGGGTACTGCCTATTGTGGGTGGTGGGAGGGATTGCAGGGCACAGTTAGGGGTGGGTTGCTTGAAAACACGATTTTACACAGAATATGTAAGTTGCAAACACATGATACAGACAGGACCAAAGCAGTGTTTCACTGCGGGGAATGTGGGGACCCAGCTACTCTCAATGATTAATATACATAAAAACCAAGGCCAGATTAGATTACTTACCTGGAATGTCCGCCGCCTCAACGACGCACGCAAGACACGTAAGATAGTCGCATACTTACATAATCATAAAGTAGATGTAGCGGTTCTACAAGAGACACACTTGGCCCCAGATAGCCCTATACTCATGCACCAAAGACTGCAGGGACAGTTTTTAGCGACAGGATACACTTCACATTCCAAAGGAGTGCTGATTTGGGCCTCGAAAAAAGCAGACATTGGCCTCAGGTTAGTGGCAGCCGATCCAGGAGGCCGCTATGTGGTGGCGAGTTGTCCCGTGCGTACTTCTGCATTTTTACTAATTGGCATTTACGGTCCCAATTAGGACGACCCCAAATTTTATCAAGATCTGGCTATAAAGGCGGATTCTTGGGGAGGGCAGCCGCAGCTCTGGTGCGGTGACTTTAATTGCACATTAAATCCTTCATTAGATAGATCAGGGGGTATGATCCGTGGGCCAGCTGCCGCAGCGCAGGACATACTAAATATCACCACTCGGTTAGGGTTAGTGGATTTATGGAGAGACAGAAACCCTGGGAGAGGTGGATACACACACTACTCATCAGCACACGACTTATACACACGTTTAGATTTGGGGTTGGTTGCACGCAGGATGCTCAGCAGTCTGACCCCAGAGGCCCCTTGGCCAAGCACATACTCCGACCACTTCCCGGTGCCACTGCTGTTGACTCTAGGTGCAATATCAGCTTCTCCGTTTTCGTGGAG
Source organism: Pleurodeles waltl (assembly GCF_031143425.1). Taxonomy (NCBI): domain Eukaryota; kingdom Metazoa; phylum Chordata; class Amphibia; order Caudata; family Salamandridae; genus Pleurodeles; species Pleurodeles waltl. Next base: position 1,807,151,748 of record NC_090444.1, on the reverse strand, counting down.
ATTCCCTCAGTTTTCACTTTTAGACTCGGCCTTTAATGCCGAACTGGCTAAGGAAATCACAGAATTTTTCCAGATTAACAGTGGTACTGTGACCGAAGTGAGCACGGTGTGGGAAACATTCAAGGTGTATATTAGGGGGGTCACTATAGCTAAGCATGCAGGAGTGCTTCGTTCGATAAGACAGAGACTCCAACAGCTAGAAAGAGACTTATCGCAACTGGAGCGGGATCATAGAGACACCACAGACGCTCGTATACTGGGTCTGATTCACACTAAACTACAAGAATATCAGGAGACGGCCCATACAGAGATTCAGCATTTGGGCAATTACAATACAGCCCGGGTGTACGGGGAGGGAGAAAGACCTGGAGCGGTACTGGGAGGCTTGGTCCGCCCCCATCGAGATAAAAATGCAATTATAACCATACATACTGACACGGGAGATGAAATCAGGGATCCGGACTGTGTAGCTGCTAGATTCCGGGAAGACTACCAATCATTGTATTAATCTAGAGTAGATCCGGACCCAGCTGCCTCAGTGGATTACCTTATACATATTAATATGCCACGACTAACAGCAGCTGATAGAGATATTTTGAGTGCACCACTGACCTTAAAAGAAATGTCGGAGGCACTAGGGGGTATGGCAGAAGGAAAAGCCCCAGGTCCTGATGGACTGACAGTATACTTCTATAAAACATATCAACAGTTACTCCCACACTTAAAAGAGGTATATGAGGAGATGGTGGAACGAGGGGGTGTGATCAGGTCAATGAGAGAAGCAATGATAATTGCTCTGCTTAAACCGGGAAAACCTCCGGAATGTTGCTCCTCCTACAGGCCATTGTCACTCTTAAACGTTGATGTGAAATTTTTTGCTTGAATTTTGGCTACTAGACTGGCTACTAGACTGGCTAGAATGCAAAATATAAACCCCGAGTTAAAAGCAGTAGCTGTTTTTTTGGATGCCGAAAAGGCGTTTGATTTAGTGGAGTGGGTTTTTATGAAGGCAGCCCTGCATAAATTCGGAGTAGGAGGTATGTTCCTTCAACTGATATCCACATTGTATAAAGAGCCCCGAGCCAGGGTTCATATTAATGGAAGGGTCACAGAGTCATTCAGGGTTACAAGGGGTACTAGGCAGGGATGTCCGCTGTCTCCCCTGCTGTACGCATTGGTGGCAGAGCCCTTGGCGTGTGCTTTGAGGGAACACCATGGACATCGGGGTCTCCCATTTCAGAATTATACCCTTGTTGTGTCTATGTATGCGGACGACACCTTATTATATATCAAAAACCCGGAGAAAAATGTCGGTCCGATACTAAAGGAAATTATAAAATTTGGTACATTGTCGGGACCAACGATAAATTGGGATAAGCCCATTATGTTTCTCCTGACACCCATAACAAAGCAGGTGGAAGTAGGCTTCCCACTGAGATGGGATACCGACTCCATACGATATCTGGGGAATTAAGGTTCACACAGACCCTCTGAAAGTGATAACAGATAATTTTGACATGGCACTTAAAAAATTGACAACAGATGTGGAAAGGTGGGTCAAATTACCCCTGTCTTTGCTTGGGCGCATTGCGCTCATGAAAATGGTGGTATTGCCACGTTTTCTATTCCTGTTCCAAAATATACCAATCAACATGCCCAAAAAATATTTTGCTACCCTGAGGACATTGATGATTAAGTTAGCTTGGGTGAACAAATTACCCAGAGTGAACTGGCGCACCCTAACTCTCCCATACGAGCTGGGGGGCCTGGGAGCACCGGATCTTGAGACATATAGCATAGCGGTTCATGCTGCAGTTGCGCAGGCCTCGATCCACTGATCTGATGATACTCCGTATCTAAAGATCGAAAGGGAGCTAGCGGCTCCGGTATCACTGCAGAGTAGGTTGCTCCATGCACCCCACAGGCGATATAGCGAATTTGCATAATTAAATACGGTTACGACAGCTTGGCGTGAACTCGTGAATTGACAGGGGCTAGCATTATTGTACTCTCCAAATGTCCAGGTGGAGCACTGCGCCTGGTTCCCTCCCGGACAGGACCGTAAATTAACACAAACCATGCGAGAACTCTGTATAGACAAAATGGGAGACATTTTCAAGAACGGCAAGGTTAAGGCTTGGGGACTGGTACAGGGGGGCATGGGGACCCCGACGCCTCTGCATTGCTACCAATATCACAGGGTGTGCCATACTTTGGCAGAACTCTTGGGAGACAAATGCAGGAGCCCCCGGAGATACTTGCTCTTACAGCGGTGCTGTCGGGAGATCAGCCTCGAAGGCTGGTTTCTTGTATTTACAAATATGCTCAGAACACAAGGGTACATGAGTTGTCCAAGGCTCGTCTGGCTTGGCAGAGGGAATTGGGAGTATCGATTTCCGATGCCCAGTGGCACTACTGCTGCTCTAAAACACGTACAATCTTGTTGCACGGCAGACACCACCTCATACATTTCAAATATCTACACAGAGCCTATTATACCCCCCTTCGACTTTATAACAATGGCTTAAGAGGAAATGTAAACTGTCCCAGATGTGGAGAGGAACAGGCTGACTTTTTGCATATGTCGTGGATATGTGTGGGGGTGCAGCGCTTTTGGAGGGCAGTAACGCATGAGCTAAATTCTATAGTGGGCGCACACATGACCTGTGAGCCGCCTCTAGGGCTATTGGGTTGGGACAAACAGCTGCCAGTGCGGGATCGCAGATTGGTGGCAATGGGATTCCTGCTGGCCAAGCGGCGTATTGCTATGAGGTGGGATCGGGCCCAGTTCCTACACTGCAGGAATGGCATAGGGACATGGTGTATTGTAACATGCAAACTGACAACTATAACTAGTTGCTCCCTCCCACCACTAGACCGGCAAAATATTGGGACGCATACAAACAATACCTTATTGGTAAGGAAACAGGGGAACCGGAAGATGGAGAGGTGACTTGAAAAAATGTAATTATAACCAATGTTATATGCATAGGTGTATTCAATTTGACAAGTTTGATGGACAGAGGTCTAGGGGTAATGATGCACAGTTCAGCCCCATCTATTGCATGTTTTCTGCTATTGTATTTAAGTGCTAACAGTGTTTGCAACAATATAAACATACTGTAATGTTGTCAGTACCAATGTTAAAATATAAATAAAGTTAAAAAAAAAAAAAAATACAAAAAATACCCAGTAGTTTATGTGAAGCGATTTGTTTATGTTTGTTCGTTTGGTATTTGCTCTATTCTGACTGTGGAGCGGGAGCAGGGGTTGAACGGCGAGCGATAGGAGATTTCCTCCCTCCATTCATTGTGTGTGTTACTGTGCTCCACGCTCGCTTGTTCAAATTCCTTCGGGATCGGTAGCACTGACCATAGAAGTGCAAGAGAACGCTGGTGAGGCACTGGGGCTCCCTGCAGGACGTCCCTGTCTTTTGCGTATTGTTTCCAGCTTCTCTTTGAAGCCATGCGAGCGCTGGCTTTGAGAGGCTAGTCCTCTCTCGATTTCCACACAGCGAGCAAGAGGACAAGGTCCGATGCTTTTCTAGCTTCAGAGCTTGTCGGCAAGCAGCGCGTGTGTATCACACTAATTACCCCTGAGAAAGCCCGACAGGGCAGTAAAAGCGACTATGGGCACTGCCTGCGGGAATTTGGTGCAGGTGCTCCCTCCACTTTCAATTTGGGTCGTTTTGAGAGTTGTTCTGTCATTCTTTGACAGGAGTTTCTCCATATTAATACCTGCAAGGACTGCTTCCCCCCTGCTGAACTCCTTTATAACTCTATCTAGTGATATGGCGTTTTACACAGAAGAGGCCGAAGAGCCATATTAGAATCAAATGGAGGAAAGACTTGTACAAGCCCTGGGTCATCATGTGCAGGACTCTGTAAATCAAGTCCTTATAAAGGTGTTGAAGCCCTTTACTCAGCCCCTGGTGTGATTTGGGCAAAGAGAGCTGATGGGCAGACCCTCTGACACTAGGGTGATGTACACGCCGATCCCAGGTATGGGTGGGACCCAGAGGGCTTCTGTGGGACCTAGATCCTCAGCTGAAGTGTTGTCGCAGATCGCTACCTCGGTTCTCATGGTACATGAATATGAACAGGATCTCATCGAGACCCCGGGACGGTTGTCCACTCACGGGCTGGCGCACCCTGAGGAATCACAATCGTCTGCTTCACATTCCATGGATTCTGAACGGGCACAAGGTGAACCCTAAGTGTCAGGTAAGCGGAAGTGCAAATCCCACCACACTGCTGAGGAGACGGTAGTACAAATGAATCTCATTTTTGATCCAGAGAGCATTATTCATCAAAGATCCACCGAATGGGTGCCCTCTATGGAAGTTGCGCACTATGTAGGTTGAGTAAGAGCTTTGACAAGGATGTATGCAATACACCACGCTCGGAGTGTTCCCATCCTTCTCTAAGAGGCAAGGTGGCAGACACCCCGGAATTGGACCCTAGTATGGACACTTTTCTAAAGAGGTTTGCGAAGGACCCGAAGAAAGCAATGGATAGACCCTGGAGAGGATGTCAGGATAAGCTTTTGGATATTTACGAGCCTATCACAAAAATTCTGGAACTGGCTGTTCTGGCCAAAGAAGATAATACACCCTTGGACCCTGAAGCAGTCCTGGAGTGGGTGCAAAGTGCAATTTGCCTCCCCGGAAATGCTGATTGCGCCAGGTCCACAAAGCAGCGCAAGTCATTTTTTATAAGGATTGTTTCGAAATTGGTAGAATTTGCCTCTTTGGAGCCCAGTTCTCTTGCTAATGGTCTCTTGTTTGGGGACAAATGTATTAAAGATCTCAGTAAGTACGTCTCCACCTTCTCGGCCCTGGACAAAGGCCAGTCCTCCATGAAGATGTTCAGTGGCGGCCTTTTTCTATTAAGGCCGAGCGCCAGGCCGTGGTTTCTATCAGGCCTCCTCCACATACTCGCAGAGAGGCCAAGGTTCACATCAGTCCTCTTTAGGATGTTATTCCTCCTGTAGGAGAGGTCAAGGTTGTGCCCACCGAGGCGGAAATCGGAGCAACTTCAACAATCCAGACGTGGCAACAACTGGTGAGAATCATTCCCTTTTCAGAAGTGTTTCTGGGGGACAGGATAAAAGAGCATTTACAAGCTTAGGAACAAATATCTCAGGATCCCTGGGTCATACAAACAGTAATGGGTAACCAGTTAGAGTTTTATTACCCTCCCAGGCAGACGATCATTCCTTCTCCTCTACATTTTTCCCAATCAGAGAGCAGTTTCATAGACAAAATTACAGAAACGGGCGATAGTAAGCAGAGATCTGCATCCGTCAGGGTTCGTCAGCATGATCTTTCTCGTGCAAAAGGAGGAGGCTACCGCCTGGTTCTGAATGTAAAGGAGTTCAATTCCTTCATAGTCTACCGCCTTTTCAAGATAGAAGGTATTCATCTTTTAAGGGATCTGTTGCAAGAAGGGGATTGGCTGGTCCGATTAGACATCAAAGATGCTTATTTAAAGGTACCAGTTTTCACGCAGCATCGCGGATTCCTGCAGTTTTGTTGGTGAAACCTGTGGTTTGAGTTCGCAGTCCTTCCCTTCAGTCTGTCCTCTGACCCATGGTGTTTCACCAAACTTCTGCAGCACGTCGTGCAATTTCTTCGAGAGAGAGAGGCATACGCCTAATTATTTATCTAGACGATATTCTGATTATGGCCCAAACCAAAGAATTAGTTCTTGTACACCTAAATTGGACCATCCAGATCTTACAGGATGTGGGGTTTCTGATAAATTCTGACAAATCCACAAAGCTAGTTGTTGCATACTATTGCATATGGACAACATCTCAGCGGTGAGATACATCAATCGATTGGGCGGGACCAGATCCCGCGTGTTGGCGGAGATTGCCAGGGATTTTTGGCATTTTTGCCTTCAACATCAGATATCGGTGATGGCAGAGTACATTCCGGGACGCTCCAATGTGGTAGCGGATTGGAACTCTCATTTTTTGAGGGACGGCAGCGACTGGAAGCTTCAGTCAGTTTTCGTAGCTCTGACAAATCATGGGGCGGCTGTGCAAAAGACCTCTTTACATCCCAACTCAATTCTCAGCTCCCTCACTTTTTTACAGTTGGAGACCGGATCCGTTAGCCCTGGGGACGAACACTTTCCTCCAGGTCTAGGCGGACAATCTCCTGTATGCTTTTCCCCTCTTCTCCATGATTCAGAGAGTAAGTACTCTCTCAGGTTCGGAGACAGGGGGTGTAGATCATCTGGTTAACCCCTCTTCGGAGGGCTCAGTTGTGGTTCCCGGTAGCAATGTCCCTATCTTGAGCCCCTCCGATTCTTCTGCGGTTGGTCCCTTCCTTACTTCTCACCCCGGGACTCCTCCCTCATCCTCTAATAAGGCAAAGACTATTGTCCCTCATGGCGTGGAGACTTTCAGGGTACGTTGGCAAATGTCGGATGTTTAGAGAGAAGCTATCTTCTTCTCGTCCCAGTCTTGGGCACCTTACACCATTAAGAGATATGAGGCTTCCTAGAAGCGATGGTTGGGTTAGTGCGGTGAACGGAGTATTGATCCCCTGGGGCCCACATTAGCACGATTATCAATTTTTTATCAGATTTAGCAACTCAAGGTTTGGCTTATAGGAGTATCAATAATTTTAGATCGGCTCTTTCAGCAGGGTATCCTCATATTTAAGGTAAATCAGAGGGTGAGTACCCTTTAGTTTGCAAACTTTTAAGGGGCATTAGGATGATCAAACACCCTTTACCTAAATATAAGGTTTTATGGGATGTCGATATTGGGCTTCGGTTTCTACGAAATTGGCCATGTAATGAAGACTTATCACCCAAGCAACTGTCGGCCAAACTCACGATAATATTGTGAGTTATTTCATGTAGAAGGGTATCGGATGTGAGAGCCCTTGATTTAGCAGTTAGAGTGTTTACTCCTTCAGGGGTCTCCTTTTCCATTTCAAGACGCACAAAGACGGTTTCTAGATGTGTATCCTACCCAGCTTTTCCACAGCATCCTAAATTGTGTGTGGTAAAATGCCTAAAGGCGGATGAAGCTTGCACTCGTGAATTTCCCAAGGATGCTCGAGGGCAATCACTATTTCCTTAGAGACCATTTTCTCCAGTCTCATCAGCCACATTGGCTAGATGGGTCAGATGGATGTTGAAAGAAGCGGTGTAGATGTTTCCTCTTTTGGGGTGCATTCTGTGAGGGGTGCTATGGCCTCTAAGTCTTTTGGAGCTGGTCATCGTTTGGAGGACATTATGAATGCTGCAGATTGGACTTACAATAGTACATTTAAAGTATTGTATCATAAATCTATTGTGGGTGTAGCTTCCGTTGTGGTGGATCAGCTTTGAACTAGCATCATCCGAAGCCTCCGGTCCTGCCATAGAATAAAAGATTTTCTAGCTGTTTTCAATTCTGTTAAGGACACGGAGGCGAGGCTTAGCCCACCCTTGTTATTTATGCATTTAAGAAATGTTTGCTATTTATTTGGTTGTTAATGATGCTATCATTGTTTGTGATGCATATCTGATATCTTGTATCTAATCTGCTCTTCCCTCCCATTTTACATATTCAATGTGGGATATCAGCGGTGTGTTTTTTTCTCTATTAGGTTCTGATAACAAAGGTGTATGAGGATCCGGAGCTTCGTTGGACAGCAAACAGTTTGATTTCATGGCCATGTTCGTGGTTGGATTTGAAGATTCGGTTCTTATACAGGTTGTCTTGTTCTGTTACGGCAAACAAAGAGGAAGGACTAAGGAGAAGGAGACATTTATATGGACAGCAGACCGGGGATTGGTAAGGATATGGACTACTGGGAATGTTGGGTGTTGTAGTTTTTTGTTATTTAAACGTTATTGGCAGCTGTGTTCTTTCTGTAAAGCAAGAGAAAGCACAATCCTCGCCTCCGTGTCCTTAACAGAATTGAAAATTATTGACATGACAGCTATAAAGTGTTTTATTAGCTACAAAATTAACAGAGGGAAATAAAGAAAATGCATGTCTAACAGTACAAAGGTATTGCTTTGTATGCAAACTGGAAAGTAACACTGTTCTGAACTTGCCAGAGCGTGTGTACGATGTTGCCACAGTGAGTACAGCTCGACACACACAGTGTGACTGTGATCTTGCACGAGGGCGTCCTCGGAGGCCAGCACCGGGGCTATACTGTACCCCTCCGCTATACTGAACCCCTCCGCTATACTGTACCCCTCCGCTATACTGAACCCCTCCGCTATACTGAACCCCTCCGCTATACTGTACCCCTCCGCTATACTGAACCCCTCCGCTATACTGAACCCCATCCGCTATACTGTACCCCATCCGCTATACTGTACCCCTCCGCTATACTGAACCCCTCCGCTATACTGTACCCCATCCGCTATACTGTACCCCTCCGCTATACTGTACCCCATCCGCTATACTGAACCCCTCCGCTATACTGAACCCCTCCGCTATACTGAACCCCATCCGCTATACTGTACCCCTCCGCTATACTGTACCCCATCCGCTATACTGTACCCCTCCGCTATACTGAACCCCTCCGCTATACTGTACCCCTCCGCTATACTGTACCCCATCCGCTATACTGAACCCCTCCGCTCTTGAATGTATATATTTACATCGCACAATATATCAGATGCGTCTTCGCCTAAAGACTCGTCTGTGGACCTGTTTTACGAGCCACGTCGGCTCAGATCCCACTAGGGACTCCCCGGCTGCAGCGCCCCTGCGCCTCCCTCGCCCATTCTCAAAGCGCTTCAGAGCTATGTCTTGCCAAAGGAGCGGCCACGTGTTATTGTATAGCGTCCCGAAGTCACGTTCTGCCGCTTCTTCTGAGCACTATAAATAACACTTATTATTATTAGCCAAAGCAATGGCGCTGACTTCACCGACTTCGGAAAGATGAGAGGCAGACTCCACCTTCCCAGGGTTCACGCTCGTGACGTACAATGAGTTTTCAGAAGCGGCGCAGTCAGTGTGCACGTGAGCTCGGGGCTTAGACGCGCGAGAGCGGAAGACCCCGCCCCGCCCCCCTTCCTCCTTCCGGGAAGACACGCCCCCCCACCCCACCCCCGAGCACACATTCCTGGGCCCGGGAAGAGGCCCAGCCCGAGCTTCTCTCCCGGGGGCGCAGGTCGAAGGAGGGGAGGGGCACCCCCTGGAGCGGCGGGGGCGGGGTCAAGAGGCCAGGGAGCGGCAGGAAGCCGAGTCATATCCGCGGGCAAGTCAAGAGCCAGGCGGGGCCACCTGAATTATGTGGCAATGCAAGATCAAGCTATGCAATAGTATTCACTAAATCATGCAGCAATTATGCGGCGCTACAGGCCACATTCTGTGGCACTACCACTTCACTATTTTGCACGGGCAAAGGGGGGCATGGGTAAAGTACCCGTTCCTACACAATACTGCGACCAGCCAGCTCAAAAGTGACCCGTTACCATTTGCAAAGTGTCCATTCCGGCTACAAAACTTCTAATGTTGTTTGATGCTTATGTGAAAATTGTGTTGTGATATAGGCTCCTACCCATCAGTACTTTATCCCATAAAGCTCGTCTTCTATATGGTGCTTCGCAGTGCTTTTCTGCTGTTTTTATGTACTGCAAGATTATAGGCATTACTGTTAACATATATAATGGCACCCCATCTACTGGCTTCTAAAGGCTGGAAGGCAGAATTGGGCTAGCCAGGTATCAAACTTGTGACCTATGGATCACTGTTTCACTCAGCAGCGAGTGTCTAACTCCCTGTGTCACGTTGCAGCTTTGAGGTTTCTGCTAGGACAATCGTAATGCCAGGTAATCTCTTCGCACCAGTTTAGTTGCAACTCATACAAACACTTACGTACAGGGAGTGAATCAGATGAGAATCGGGCGATCCTGAGGTCAGACGTCCGGTCTACACTCTGAAAAAAGCAGCTCAGGCGCTTTAACTCACAGCTATACCACTACACTGTAAAGTTATTTCTAACTTCGTGCAAAAAACTGTATTAAGTTGAATAACATATCCAGTGAATTAAAAGTTGAGAATATTCTTAGTTCAGCGTCAACAAAGAACGTTTTACATCATTGTGGTTGCTGATTGTGTAGGTTATGTATGTATGGATGCATATGTTTTTTCTATAGCGTGAACACAGCCTAAAATGCAGCAGAATAAGGGTGGGGTACACTAAGGGTCCCTGGAGTTATGTGATAGGGGAAGACCAAACTATGCGGCAGTGTTAAGTAAATTATGCAGCAAGAAACAGCAAATTATGTGGCATTATGATGCAGATTTTGTGATAGTATTACTTCGTTATTTTGTCATTTTAAAACATGTTAACACTGTCTGGGCATTAGTTGCACCTCACTAGTATCAGTTTAACACCTACATAAAGCAATAAGCTACAGAAAGGTTACCAGCCAACCTTTGCAAAGGGGCTTCCACCGTGCGGCAACATGCATTGCTGCGTTTTTATTTGAACGGTTTGAGCAAGAAACAATATTTTTTGTTAAAATCTGCAAATTATGTGGCAGATGAGTAGGTGGCAAATGCGGAAAATCTATAATTATGCGAAAATTACTGTGGCAGCATAATTCCAGTAACCCTAGGTACACTGCTATCACAGTTACTGGTAATGGTTTTATTAAACTTGAAAGGATAAAAGGCTGAGTTGGCCCCTTTGAGATTCTAACATGTAGACTACTGATCCTGGCTTTCAGTAGGACCTCAACACATGAAAGCTACCTTTCAAGCTCCAACCATTGCTGAGGAAGGTTTATCTATAAAGAAATAAAAAATAAAACAATGTTATTTCTATCCTGAGCACATCTAACAGCAGAAACTCTCTAGTCTAGGCCCTAACAAGTCGGGACATTAGATCTTAAGCGCCAAACACTTACAGGGACCAGTGAACATGGAAAGACATGAACAGCTCTTCACGTTACAAATACCTGTAATGTTATGCACAGGGGAATGAAGGGATCTGCACAGAATTCAATATGTTTGGTCAAGTGTTATTACCAGGACGGAAACCCACTGCCTGTTGCCCACAACAACAGCAGAAGAAAGGAGCCAAACATGATAATTTAAGGGGCTTGATGCCAGTTGAGGCTGGCGACTGGGCAAACTGGCACGGTGAATAAAACAAAACTAAAATATATATATATATATATATATATATATATATATATATATTTTTAAACATATATTAATCTCACCGCCACTCTCCGGACACAGGCGCCCAGTCTGCCCTGCGCCAATCCTGACACTCTCATAGCAGCGTTATGATTGTTCGGAGCGCCCTGGCTGAGCTCTCCAAGGCAGACTGGGAGCCTGGGCCTGCTGTGCCCACCTCAGCAACACAGTGCCAGGCTGGAGAGAGCCCTGTGCCCATGTGTGTTTGGCTGGCCCGAGACAGCTGGCCAAATATACAAGGGCGCTGAGGGGAGTGCTCTGTGCACTCTCTCCTCCATGGCAGACCTAACCCCATGTCCCGCCCCTTTAAAAATAAAACGATAATAAACATTATTATCGTTTTAATTTTAAAGGTTTGCAGCTGCTGCTGGAGGGGGGTGATGCTGCTCTGCCCCTTCTCAATGCCATCATGTATCAAACACCCCACCTCCTAACCAAAAATATTAATCAGATAATCAGGGCCACGCTTCACACATTAGATCTGACCTTCATGTTACAGAAAATATGAGACACTGAAGTTAGATAGCAGTTCTGTCCCTTACAAGTTCATTCATCTCACAATACTGCTATGCTTTGGGTGACCAAGAATGTACTGGCTCAGATCGCCTACAGCAGATCTATCCCCCAAGTTACACAGAGTTTACAAGAGACAGGTTTCAAGCTGCAGACATGTATATATTAGGCTTCACATGCACTACGGGCTCAGGACTCCCACAGCAGAGCTATCCCTCAATTTACACAGATCTTATAATAGTTGGCTTTTAAACAGCACATGCATCTTCGGTTATACAAATGCTACAGGCTTAGGCCTCGCACAGCAGATCTACCTCTGGGGTAACACTATATACAAACGCTACAGGCTCAGGCCTCACACAGCAGAGCTATTCCTGGAGGTAACACTGGAGTAACTATATACAAACACTACAGGCCTCACACAGCAGAGCTATCTATCCCTGAGATAACCTTAAATACAAATGCAACAAGCTCAGGCCTCTCACAGCAGAGCTATCCCTGAGGCAAACACTACAGGCTCAGGCCTCACACAGCAGAGCTATCCCTGAGGCAAACACTACAAGCTCAGGCCTCACACAGCAGAGCTATCTCTGAGGCAAACACTACAAGCTCAGGCCTCACACAGCAGAGCTATTCCTGGAGGTAACACTGGAGTAACTATATACAAACACTACAAGCTCAGGCCACACACAGCAGAGCTATCTATCCCTGAGATAACCTTAAACACAAATGCAACAAGCTCAGGCCTCTCACAGCAGAGCTATCCCTGAGGCAAACACTACAGGCTCAGGCCTCACACAGCAGAGCTATCCCTGAGGCAAACACTACAAGCTCTGGCCTCACACAGCAGAGCTATTCCTGGAGGTAACACTGGAGTAACTATATACAAACACTACAAGCTCAGGCCACACACAGCAGAGCTATCCCTGAGGCAAACACTACAAGCTCAGGCCTCACACAGCAGAGCTATCCCTGAGTCAAACACTACAAGCTCAGGCCTCACACAGCAGAGCTATCCCTGAGTCAAACACTACAAGCTCAGGCCTCACACAGCAGAGCTATCCCTGAGTCAAACACTACAAGCTCAGGCCTCACACAGCAGAGCTATTCCTGGGGATAACACTGGAGTAACTATATACAAACACTACAAGCTCAGGCCACACACAGCAGAGCTATCTATCCCTGAGATAACCTTAAATACAAATGCTACAGGCTCAGGCCTCACACAGCAGAGCTATCTGTGAGGCAAAATTATGCTAAGGGATTGACTAAACTACATGGCAAAAAAGGAAAAAAATATGTGGCATTCTGCAGCACATTTGTATTAGGATTATTCCATTATTTTAGAGTTTTTACACAGTAAAAGTATCTGGGTAAAGGTTTCACCTCGGCAGTAGCACCACAATACAGAAATAAGCTACAAAACGTCAACCTTTGCAAAGGGCCTTCCATTGCACGGCAACACATTTCAATACATTTTTAGTAACATTTGATCCGCTTGAGCTACGAACTAATTTTGTTGCAATATACTGGTTATTCAGCAGATGATGAATTACGTACCAAATACAGAAAAGCCTTAATTATGCACAAACGCTGTGGCCTCAAAACTGCGTAATTCCAGTGCCCCGGTGTTCACATCCACCCCATGACCCTTCCCCCATTTTTCTCACCGCCCTCTCCTCTCTTCCTGTTTCCTCCCACTCTCCCATTGACTGTCTCACCAGTCACAAAACCGCCAGCCAAGAAGCAGGGTCCCTCACACGGATGGGACAGACTTTTTGTCATGTGGTCCCACATCACGCATGTAACACATGAAGCTAATGTGAGCTCTGAGCCAACAGCGTGATGGGACTTTCAGGACCCCCCCCCCCCCCCCCCATCATGTTGGTGGCCTGCACCATTCTTCCCAGAGAAAAATAGATGTTTTGACGCAATTTAAAAGTAATAAGATGTACAAAAAGACACCTTCCGCGCGAAAAGAAAACTACAAGTCCCAGAATGCAAAGTGTCATTTCCCAAACTACCAGGGCTGAGTGACGGGGGATAGTGAGCGCTTAGAGCAATTCTCCTGCTGAGGAGGCGCTGTACGGTCATCACCCGTGGCCTTGTTACAAGTACCAGAAACCAAAGTAAAACTAGATGACACTCTTGGACGAGACAACCAAACTTCATCTCCCTCACCATCTCCATGGCACTCAGGCACCCTGTTCTCATCTAGTATCCAGATCACACACCCCGACAGCAGAACAATAATGCAAAATGCGTTACTTTAATCGAGCACAACTTCAACTCCCAGAATGTAGTGATCTGGTAACTGTCCGGGCCCCACCAACATTACTGTGCCAGTGCTAGCCCAAGGGTGATGCGCGCGTCTGAACGTCCCGACACACTGAGGTTGGAACAGAAAAGCGCATCGTTGAATTTACAACATAAGCTCCACTGCAGCCGGGCGAGCGGCTGCTCGGGGGCCAAGGACAGCAGCGGCCGCCCCGGGCGCAGCTGCAAAAAATCTAATGGAAAAGTTGTGTTTTGTGAGTTTGTCCGGGTTTCTTTCCTTCCGTGTTTAACCAGTGACCCGGCGCCTCCTTCTAATAGGTGTCTGCACCCCCACGAACAAGGCTCGTTTTATGGAGATTTAAAAAAACAGTTGTTTGGCGAGTTGGAGATGTTCAGTGACTCTTCATGGATATAAACTCTTGTTAGTGGCCAAGCAGCCGCCTGGGTGCGCAGAGGGCGGTGCTGGGGGGGTCTGCGCCCCCGTGCACTGGGCAGTGCTGGTGCTCCTGGGGGGGGTCTGCGCCCCCGTGCACTGCTGGTGCTCCTGGGGGGGGGTCTGCGCCCCCGTGCACTGCTGGTGCTCCTGGGTGGGGTCTGCGCCCCCGTGCACTGGGCAGTGCTGGTGCTCCTGGGGGGGGGTCTGCGCCCCCGTGCACTGGGCAGTGCTGGTGCTCCTGGGGGGGGTCTGCGCCCCCGTGCACTGCTGGTGCTCCTGGGGGGGGGTCTGCGCCCCCGTGCACTGCTGGTGCTCCTGGGTGGGGTCTGCGCCCCCGTGCACTGGGCAGTGCTGGTGCTCCTGGGGGGGGGTCTGCGCCCCCGTGCACTGGGCAGTGCTGGTGCTCCTGGGGGGGGTCTGCGCCCCCGTGCACTGCTGGTGCTCCTGGGGGGGGGGGGTCTGCGCCCCCGTGCACTGCTGGTGCTCCTGGGGGGGGGTCTGCGCCCCCGTGCACTGGGCAGTGCTGGTGCTCCTGGGGGGGGTCTGCGCCCCCGTGCACTGCTGGTGCTCCTAGGGGGGGGGGTCTGCGCCCCCGTGCACTGCTGGTGCTCCTAGGGGGGGGTCTGCGCCCCCTGGCCCCGGGCACCGCAGTGAGCGCCGGGTAACTCACCTTTCCCTTTCCAGGAGCAGACTCCTGGGGTGGACGGACGCGCCCTGGTCGCTACAATCCGCACCTTCCTCTCCGCCTCTCCTGTCAGCTGCAGACAGGCCTCACTGCAGCACAAGCACCAGTGCAGGGGGGCCTGGTCACTGGGGAGGGGCGGGGCTCGAGCCAGTGGGCTTGGAACAGCGCGCGGGAGGAGTGGTCACTGGGGGAGGGGACTGGGATCAGTGCAAGGGGAAGGTTTGGTCACTGAGGAAGAGGGTGGGATCAGTCTAAGGGGAGGTGTGGCTACTCGGGGGGGGGGGGGGAGGGAGCTGGCGTTGGTTTGGTCACTGAGGGAGGGGGCCTGGATGGATCAGGGTGGGAGGGTGGTGGTCAATAATGGGTAGTGGTCACTAGGGCGCCACAGGGGGTAGGAGGGTGATTGGCACACGGAGTAGAGCCCAGGACTTGAGGGGTCTGACCGGGGCGCCGAGGAGGCGTGGTCCCTCAGGAAATGCACCCCGTCACTGAGAGAGGGGAGGGCTGGGTGCGGCCTCAGCAGGGGCAGGGCGGTGAAACGTGCAGCTATTTCTGGCGGGGACTGTCACGCACCCCCTTCAGAAGAACAACTGTAGAACTGGCTCACTGAGGCAATGCCCAGGGCCGAAAACCTCATTCCCAAACCACTGGTTGATCTGTTGTTACACGTCTGTTGTGGTTTTTTTGTAAAGCACTGGTAGACCTCACTTGTGCATTCATGGCAGAGACCAGTTACAGTAAGGCGCTGAGCCCCCTTTTATCAAATGCATCCTTGTGTTTTTTAGACAAAAAGCTACACTGTCCCACCCTTTACTTAATTTTCTTTATACATGTTTTCTCAATTCTACTCTATAAGGTCAATTTTAATCAAAAGAAAAGCATATTTTGGAATACATTTTCTAATCTACAATACACTTAGCGTTTAAAGATTCCAAAAATACCCATTGCTGCATAAAAACATTTTGAATATCCCCACATTATTCGCAACAAAAGCACACATTTCACAGGACACTGATAGACGTAACTCCAGTCCATGGCAAACATTGAATTGTAAACGGATTATTCTCAGACACTCCAAATCTTTCTAAATGTTCGCAAATTGTGAAACCAACACTCCACTGATCTCGAAGTGTGTCTCTGGGTGCTAGAGGTACACATGCAGAAAAGCTGCCAATTTTTGGCAAATGTCCCATTACTGCTTAAGGCTATGTAGGAAAATGCCCCTTCTGGCATGGTTACCCCCCACTTTTGCCTGATACTGATGCTGACTTGACTGGGAGTGTGCTGGGACCCTGCTAACCAGACCCCAGCACCTGTGTTCTTTCCCTAAAAATGTACCATTGTTTCCACAATTGGCACACCTCTGGCACACAGATAAGTCCCTTGTAAAAGGTCCCAGTGGTCCCAAGGGCTCTGTGGCCAGAGAGGGTCTCTAAGGGCTGCAGCTTGTATTGTGCTACCCTAAGGGACCCCTCACCTAACACATGCACAGTGCCACTGTAGCTTGTGTGTTGGTGGGGAGAAAAAGGTAAAGTAAACATGGCACCCCTCTCAGGGTGCCATGCCCACCAACCACTGCCTGTGTCATAGGTAAGCCACCCATCAAGCAGGCCTTACAGCCCTAAGGCAGGGTGCACTATACCACAGGTGAGGGCATAGCTGCATGAGCACTATGCCCCTACAGTGCCTAAGTCCATTCTTAGACATAAGTGCAGTATAGCCATATTAGGTATATAGACTGTCAGTTTGTCATCATGAACTCCACAGCTCCATGATGGCTTCACTGAAGGCTGGGAAGTTTGGCATCAAACCTCTCAGCACAAGAAACCCACACTGATGCCAGTGCTGGATTTATTGTACAATGCACCCAGAGGGCATCTTAGAGACGCCCCCTGTATTTTAACCAACCCATTAGTGTAAGGCTGACCAGTCTGTGCCAGTCTGACATTAAAAGACAGGTTAATGGCCCCATGGTCTCCGAGGCCAGAAACAAAGCCTACTCTGGCCTCCCCCTGCAGGAACTGTAACACTTGGCGGTGAACCTCAAAGGTTCAGGCCTCCTGTTACAGTGCCCCAGGGCACTCCAGCTAGTGGAGATGCCCACCCCCCAGAAAAAGCCCCACTTTTGGTGGTAAATCTGGCGGGAAAATTAGGTAAAACAAGGAGGAGTGACCACCCCAGCTAGGACCACCCTTAAGGTGTCCAGAGCTGAAGTGACCCCCTCCCTGCAGAATCCTCCATCTTGATGTGGAGGACATGGATTAATAGGGTTAGGAATGTGCCCCCCTCCCCAAAGGGAGTGGGCACAGGAAGGGTGTAGCCACCCTCAGGGATAGTAGCCATTGGCTACTGCCCACTGACCCCTGTAACACCCCTAAATCTAGGATTTCAGGGCTCCCCTGAACCTAGCTCACCAGATTCCTGGTGATCTCAACCAAAAGAAGAAAGAAGAAGGACACCTAAGCCGAACCCCCCGCAGTGAAGACTCCAGACGACAACCGACTTGGCCCCAAACCCTACTGTTTGCAGCTTCAAGGACTCTGCTACCAAAAGGCGACGCATCCTGCTGGACTAGCGACCTCTCCAAACCCCCAGAGGACTGCCTGCCCACCAGAGGAGCAAGAACTCCAGAGGACAGTGGCCCTGGCCAGAAGAAACCATCCAAAAGGACTCCAGAACTGCCCCGGATCCACAAGTCCTGCCCGCTTTGCACCCGACGCCCAGGGCCTATGTCCAGGTGGCCCACCGGTCCAGAGCAGGTCCCCAGGCGATTCCAACCTTGTGTCCACCCTGGGTTGACCCCTCTTGGCCAACACGACGACGCCTGCAGCCTAAATCCTGTTGGCCACCCTGACCACCAGAGAACTAGATAAGGATTTCCAATGCCTAAAGGTACCCCTGCACCCACAGCCCCATTTCTTTGAGGAATTCAACCACTGGTCCAGTAATGTTGAGCAGGCAGCCCTTCTCCTTGTCCAGCCTGTGGTTTCCCGGAACCAACCCCCTGGACCAAGCCTGCAGCATCCTTGTGACCCACCCGGGTCCCCTATTGAAAAGCATTGGGAGCCCGATGCTGTGTTTGCACCCTGTACCCGGCCACACCTATGCCGCTGAGGGTGTGTGTTTGGTGCTGACCCGTGGCCCCCGCGATGCTCTCCTAAACCCCCCAGGTCTGCCCCTCGAAGCCACGGGTACTTACCTGCTAGCAGATCTGCTTCAGAGTGCCCCAGTTTCCATAGGATCCCATTCTAAATCTACCTTCAACTTTGACCTCTGTACCCGGCCAGACTTGTGTTGCTGGTGGTGTAAGTTTGGAGTCATCCTTAACCCTGACCTGTGACCATCCTATCCCCCGGAGACTGGAACTGTAAATCGAGTACTTACCTCAAAACAGCACTAATACTTTTCCCCCCAAGACTGTTCTGAAAATTGCAGTGTCAACTTTTAAAAGTGAAAAGTGTTACTTGCCTGTAAATCGTTTTAGTTACGAAATCTAAACAAAGTGACTTTGATACATATGCTTGATACTTACTTGCAAATTTATTTACCTGCAACAAGATCCTTTTGGTTCTAGAAACAAAGTAGCAATATGTATATTTCCAATACAAATACATTGGCCTGGAGTTAGTCACTGAGTGTGTGCCTCATTTATTGCCTGTGTGTGTACAACAAATGCTTTGCACTGCCCTCTGATAAGCCTACTGCTCGACCACACTACACAAAAGAGAGCATTAGTATTATCTACTTTAGCCTCGGTTAAGCCTCTGGGTAACCCTGGACCCTGTGCACACTATGGCCCTCATTAAGACCCTGGCGGTCTTTTGACCGTCAGGGTAAATGTGGCAGTATCACTCTCAACAGGCTGGCGGTGTATACCACCACGTTATGATTGTGGCGGGTTGGCGGCTGCCAACCCACTGCATCGCCACTCATACCGCCATGGCAGTATGAACCGCCAGGCCTGGGATGTACATCTCCGATCCGGCGTTCCACAGCAGACCGACGGCGGCATTATGAGCCAGCCTACTGCCATGGTTTCCGCGGCAGTAGCACCGCCACAAAAACCACGGCAGTAGCGATACAGGTGACAGGGAATTCCTTCCCTGTTACCGGTAGATGGCTCCCCCACCCCCTAGCAAGCACCTGACCTCCCACCCCCCTACAGTCACAGTGCCCCCTACTTACATGACGCCCTCACCCCCCTACTTACATGACGCCCCCTGTAGGAAAGTACCATCTTGCCTGGCATGTTACCCCCATTTTTACTGTATGTGTGTTTGTTTTTGCCTATGTGTCACTGGGATCCTGCTAGTCAGGACTCCAGTGCTCATAAAGTATGCCCTGTATGTGTTCCCTGTGTGGTGCCACAGAACCAGAACCTCAGTGTTTATGCTCTCTCTGCTTTTAAAATTGTCACTGCAGGCTAGTGACTAATTTTACCAATTCTGATTGGCACACGGGAACACCCTTATAATTCCCTAGTATATGGTACCTAGGTACCCAGGTTATTGGGGTTCCAGGAGATCCCTATGGGCTGCAGCATTTCTTTTGCCACCGATAGGGAGCTCAGACAATTCTTACACAGGACTGCCACTGCAGCCTGAGTGAAATAACGTCCACGTTATTTCACAGCCAATTTACACTGCACATAAGTAACTTATAAGTCACCTATATGTCTAATCCTCACTTGGTGAAGGTTAGGTGCCAAGTTACTTAGTGTGTGGGCACCCTGGCACTAGCCAAGGTGCCCCCACATTGTTCAGGGCAAATTCCCCAAATTTGGAGTATATGGTTTGTGTTGCCCCTAGACCTATGTTCCCCTATTGCATCCTATTGTAATCCTACACTGTTTGCATTACTTTTCTTACTATTACCTACCTGTTTTGGGTTTGTGTACATATGGCTTGTGTATATTACTTACCTTCTTACTAAGGGTACTCACTGAGATACTTTTGGCATATTGTCATAAAAATAAAGTACCTTTATTTTTAGTAACTCTGTGTATTGTGTTTTCTTATGATATTGTGCATATGACACAAGTGGTATAGTAGGAGCTTTGCATGTCTCCTAGTTCAGCCTAAGCTGCTCTGCTATAGATACCTTCTATCAGCCTAAGCTGCTAGAAACACCTCTATTCTACTAATAAGGGATAACTGGACCTGGCACGGGGTGTAAGTACCACTTGGTACCCACTGTAAGCCAGGCCAGCCTCCTACAGGGTGAGACTGAGGAAGCAAAGACAAAGTGAAAGACAGATGTAGAGCAAAGCCACAGAGATAGGGACCGGAGGAAAATTGACAGAGAATGGAAAACAGAGAGGTGGAGACATGACAGAGATTAGCTTTACTGATCAATTTACCATGGTGAATAGGTCACAAAGTTGTTAAAAACATGCCTAGAACTTTCTTGGTTTGCCAAGCACGGCTCACCCTCCCACAGGCGTTGGATTTTCCACCAACCCTAAGGAAAGTTTGAGAACATGGTGGCAAAATGTGGTGGAAAAAGTCTCTATTAGGACTGCCAGGGTGGAAAAGATTTACCGGCACCTCACAATATTGTAATGTAGACAGCTGGGACAGATAGATTTTGTGGGTTAATATTGCACTGTAAATGTTCAGGTTAAGGAGATCTTACAGGTTCAAGGAGGCGACAGGTTACACTGGTCACTGCTCTTACAAGCTTCGGTCTCAGACAGCAGTACTGAACATCATTCAAATGCCACCTTCAAATATATGTTTTGGAAATGCAATAATTTTGTCCCCAAACATCAAATGGAGTACAGGAAAGGCATTGGACCATTGTGCGGATCTATTAGATACAACCCAATGTAGAAGCAATATACAAACCTAAAAAGTTGACATTGTATATGCAGTTAGTGCAAAGATCAACACACAGGATAAAAAAATGGGAAATTAGTCTTTTTCTATGTCCTGTCTGATCAAAGTACCCACCAAAGTATGTCTGATCTTTGCACTAACTGCATATACTATGTCAACCTTTATTCCTTTTATATATTGCTGCTACATTGGAATGTGCCTAATAGATCGCACAATGGTCCAATGTCTTTTCCGTACTGTATTTGTCACACTAATAATTATTTTTGCATTTTAAATTGTTTTGTATGTACAAGCAATAATGAATTTGCTTTAGATACAGTGTAATACATTGTAATCATTTTTGTAATTGGGAGTACTCCAGACAAGTATGAAATATTATGATTGGTAACTGGTGTTAGTAATTCCAATTTTTTCACTTCTTCACAGCAGGAGTGTTATCTGGCGTGCACCTTTTTTCATTCTGATTGCATTGTTTCTTTTTCTTACATCGAGCACATTTTTTGTGTGTGTGTCTATATATATATATATATATATACATATATGTATATATATAAAGGAGAGCGGGGATGGGATGTGTGTGTGGGTGTTGATTTTTCCACTGCTGCAAGTTGTACAAGTGACTCATGGTGGTGACAGAAAATGTAATATCCAGGATGCCCTCTAGCTCCAAGAAAAGAATCCGTACAGTCCGCCTAACAGGGAACTCTGAGCATCATTACGTGTGAGTAATGCATGGAGGATTTGTGTGTGTGTGTGTGTGTGTGTGTTGTATGGATTCATAATGAATGGTAGAGTCCATGTGAACCCTGAGCTTGTTGACTTCCTTGGGAAGGATCACATTGTTCATGTTGGATAGGCAAGTTCTGCAGAGGCACCTGGGCTTCCTGGTGGGATGGGAACGATCTCCAGTACTTTCCTTTGTTCAGAGTAGGCTTCTCGTTGCCTGGAAAAACAACTGATCCTCTCTTCTGGTTTTGTTGCTGTTTCCCCAGATGCAATCAAAAGACACACGACGAACAGTTTACTCTGGCCTTGCTTGCAACTCTTGGTTTCATAACCCTGGAAATCTGAACAGGAAAGATACATCCCTTCAAGGTTGGAAGGGCATTTGAACTTTCAAATAAAACAGGCTCTCTGATTGGCTCTGTCCCCCTGCCTTGTCAACCAGAGGTTGATAAATACTGATCCCTCATACAATAATTTGCTGTAGATCACCAAGCCACTAAGAGGATCAGTGCTCTAGTGTAGGAGAAGACACCAGCATGAGTGGGTCCTCTACAGGAGCCAGGCGACGCCTTAAGCCTGTGGAGAACACCCCTCGCCACACGAGGAGGTGGGGGATGAGTAAACATCATCCCAGGAAGGTCTGCAGACAGTCCAGCTCACTGGAAAGCCTGTGTCGAAGGTGTCTGGATGGTCTAAGGCAGTGGTTCCCAACCTTTTGACATCTGTGGACCCCCACTTTACTACTACTGGAACCAGAGGACCCCCACTGAATCATTATTGGAATACGGGGACCCCCCACTGAGTCATTACTGTAGGCTGGGGACCTATTCTGTTAATATTATTTAATTCTCGAAGCAGTCGCGGACCCCCTGAGGAAGCTTCGCGGACCCCCAGGGGTCCCCGGACCACAGGTTGGGAACCACTGGTCTAAGGACCTCAATTAGATATTGATGGACAAGTTACTCCGTCACAACGGTGAAGGATATCCCGTCCGCCAAGATCTAAATACCATTATTTCCTATAGGGTTTAGATTTTGTCGGACGTGATATATGTCACCGTTGTGACAGAGTAACCCGTCTGCAAATATCTAAATCAGGCCCTAAATTTGTCCCAGAACTAGATGGTCCCCTCTGCCCAACTAGCCAAAATAATCAAACTTGAAAGAAGAGCATCATGTGGGTTGTAGACCTGCAATATCACAGTTTTTTTGGCAAGACTGTAATACTGCATTGACTGCAAGCCACCGAATAACAGTAGGGTGTGTGTACCCCCTTCTAGGTCATTTAAGAGCCGGGAAGTTACCGTACCCTGGGGCACACATTAATTCAGGAACTGTGGGACAAAGTAGTGACTTCTTTGCGGTGGGGTCTTTGCTGTTTAGATTAGGTTATGTTTGTTCTATATCTTTTATTCCCTCAGGCACTGAACTTAGCCCATTGAGTTGTTCAGTGCGGTGTCCAGGGTTGGCCTAGTACATGGTTCCAGTCCCCACACCTGTATTCATTGCAGAAAGCGGAATCACCTGAGAGTAAAGGTCCTACCGCTTACAGACCCGAGGAGTTCAGAAGATCGCCCAGCTGATCGGAGTACTGTCCTGTAGGATTACATTGTACAGAAGAAAATGAACAACATTTGAGATCGCATCTTGGCCCTACAAGATGCTACCATAATTTGTTTTTCTTACATATTCTAATTCTAACGGTTCTATTTATCTGCTTGCTAAATAGAATCCTTTTTCACTTTTAAAGCTAAAACACTAACTTGACATTGAATTTAATTTTATGTTGGCAAACGATATCTTGAGTTTCTAATCCCAACCTCTTCCTTGACTGCTTTCCTTCATTACTTGGAGAGAGTCAAGTGCCCATCCATAGTGCAATAGAATTGTAGCCCTGAGGCCCCAGTGGTAAAATATTCACACTGGATACTGCTCAGTAACCTGTGAGTGCCTGTCCTGAGACCCCATGAAAAGGTGTTGACGGAGGCTGGCTCTCTATATAGTGTACAAAAACAATGTGACCTGTGCAGAGACTCTGAGCAACCCCACCTTGGTTTACAGAGGTAAAAACTAGACAGCCTAATGCTCTAATTTTTATGGTAGCTTGGTCGAGCAGTTAGGCCAATCTTCAAGAAGTGCTAAGCATTTGTTGTGCTCACAGTATCAATAAATGTGGATACACACTCAAAAGAATAACTCAAGACCAATTTACAAAAATACTTCAGATTTTTATAAAAATGTTACGATCAGGATCATCAAAATTGGGTAAGTACTTTTTAAGTTATGATTTTCCAAAGTTTAGCAAAAATAGTCTTTTTGTGTGTAACTACGCATCATGGGAATCAATGGTAGAAAATGTTAAAAATGCATATAAAATCAGGCAGGTGGTTATTTGGTGTCCTGAAGTTCCTCAACTGAAGCTTGCTTCTGTTCCTCGGAGAGTCCTGAGTGGACTTTTCTTCTGGGTGTCCGACATTGGGGGCCCAGTACCCCTGGCTATTGGAGGTCGCAGTGCCACCAAACCGGGTGCACTATAATGCATGTATGGGCATAGGTGCATGAGCAACACTCACTCATGCTCTCACTAGCTCTTGTACTAACTCTTACACTCATTTGTGCTCTGATAAGCTCTTAAACTCACTCATGTTAACACTAGCTCTCATACTCATTATCTCTCTAGCCCTTATAGTCATTCATACTCTTACTATCTCTTACACTCAGCCATACTCACACTTGCTGTTTCACTCATTCATGCTCTCACAAGCTTACACTCACTCATGCTTTCATCAGCTCTTACACGCCTTCTTATACTCACTCATGCTCTTGCTACCCCCTACACTCACACCTGATCTTGATACCTCTTACACTCACTCATGCCATCACTTGCTCTAACACTCACTCATGCTCTCTGTAGCTCCTACACTCACTCATGCTCTCACTAGCTCTTACTCTCACTCATGCTCTCACTAGCTCTTATACTGTTACACTCATTCATACTCTGACAAGGTTTTGAACTCACTCATGTTAACAGTAGCTCCTATACTCATTTATGCTCTCTCTAGCTCTTAAGCTGACTCATGCTCTCACTAGTTCTTATACTCACTCAAGCTCTCTCTAACTCTTATACTCACTAGTGCTCTTGCTACCTCTTACACTCACTCATGCTCTCACTAGCTCCTATACTCATGCATGCTATCATAAGCTCTTATATTCAGTCGTGCTCTCACTAACTGTTATACTCACTCATCTCATACTATCACTAGCTTTTACACTCACTCATGCTATCTATAGCTCTTATATTTACTCATGGTCTCACTAGCTCTTACACTCACTCATGTTCTCATTAACTCTTATACTCACTCATACTCTCACTGACTCTTATACTAAATGTTGCACTCAGTCATGCTCTGAGAAGCTCCTAAACTCACTCATGTTAAACTAGCTCTTAACTCACTCTTGCTCTCACTAGCTCTTACACACACTCATGCTCTCACTACTTCTTACACTCACTCATGCTCTCACTAGCTCTTACACTCACTCTACACTCACTCATGATCTCACTAGCTCTTATACTCACTCATGCTCTCATTGGCTCTTATACTAACTTTTACACCCATTCATGCTCTCCTCACAAGCTCCTAAATTCACTCATGTTAACACTAGCTCCTATACTTAGTTATACTGTCACTAGCATATACTCACTCATGCTCTCATTAGCTCTCACACTTATTCATGCTCTCATTATCTACTACCCTCACTCATGGTCTCACTGGCTCTTATACTCACTCATGCTCTCACTACCTCTTATGCTCACTCATGCCCTCCCTACCTCTTATAATCAATCATGCTCTCACTACCGCTCATACTAACTCTTACATTCATTCATGCTCTGACAAACTTTTAAACTCACTCATGTTAACACTAGCTCTTATACTCCCCATGCTCTCTCTAGCTCTCATACTCACCCATGCTCTCGCTACCTCTTACACTCATTCATGATCTTGCTACCTCTTACAGTCACTGATGGTATTGCTACCTCTTACACTCACTCATGCTCTCACGAGATCTTACACTCACTCTGCATTCACTCATGCTCTCACTAGCTCTTACACTTCCTCATGCTCTCACTAAATCTTAAACTCACTCTACACACACTCATGCTTTTGCTACCTCTTACACTCACTCTACATTCACTCATGCTCTCGCTAACTCTTACACTCACTAGTGTTCTCACTAGCTCTTACACTCACTCATGCTCTCACTAGCTCTTACGCTCACTCATGCCCTCACTAGCTCTTACACTCACACTACACTCACTCATGCTTTTGCTACCTCTTACACTCACTCTACATTCACTCATGCTCTCACTGCCTCTTACACTCACTCTACATTCACATTAGCTCTTATACTCACTCATACTCTCACTAGCTCTCATTTTAACTGTTACACTCATTCATGCTCTGAGAAGCTCCTAAAGTCACGCATGTTAAAACTAGCTCTTAAACTCACTCATGCTCTCATTAGCTCTTAAACTCACTCTTGCTCTCTTTAGCTCTTACACACACTCATGCTCTCACTACTTCTTGCACACACTCATGCTCTCACTACTTCTTGCACTCACTCATGCTCTCATTAGCTCTTGCACTCATTCTACACTCACTCATGATCTCACTAGCTCTTATACTCAGTCATGCTCTCACTAGCTCTTATACTAACCCCTACACTCATTCATACATTCCTCACAAGCTGTTAAATTCACTCATGTTAACACTAGCTCTTATACTCACTCATGCTCTCACTAGCGTATACTCACTCATGCTTTAATTAACTCTTACACTCACTCATGCTCTCGCTAGCTCTTACCCTCACTCTACACTCACTCATGATCATACTAGCTCTTATACTCACTCATGCTCTCACAAGCTGTTGCACTCATTCCTGCTCTCTCTACCTCTTACATTCACTCTACACACACTCATGCTCTCACCAGCTTTTATACTCACTCATATTCTCTCTAGCTTATATTGGCTCATGCTGTCACTACTTCTTACACTCACTCATACCCACACTAGCTGTGAAAGCCACTCGTGCTCTCACTAGCTCTTTTAGCAACTTTTAAATTCATTCGTGCTCTGACAAGCTCTAAAACTCAATCATGTTAACACTAGCTCTTATACTCACTCATGATCTCGCTAGCTCTTATGGTCATTCATACTCTTACTACCTCTTCCACTCACCCATACTCTTGCTGCCTCTTATCATCGCACATGATCTCGCTACCTCTTACACTCACTAATGCTCTAAATCATAATCACTCATGTTATCACTAGCGATTATACTCACTCTCTCAACATCGTATACTCACTCATGCTACCACTGGCTCCTATACTTACTCATGCTCTCACTACCTCTT
Source organism: Pleurodeles waltl (assembly GCF_031143425.1). Taxonomy (NCBI): domain Eukaryota; kingdom Metazoa; phylum Chordata; class Amphibia; order Caudata; family Salamandridae; genus Pleurodeles; species Pleurodeles waltl. Next base: position 1,807,124,684 of record NC_090444.1, on the reverse strand, counting down.
ATGCTCACTCATGCTCTCACTAGCGTATACTCACTCGTGCTACCACTAGCTCTTATACTCACTTGTGCTGTCACTAACTCTTATACTCATTCATGTTTTCACTAGCTTTTAAACTCACTCATGGTCTCATAATCTCTTACACTCACTCATGCTCTTTCTACCTCTTAGACTCATTCAAGGTCTTGCTACCTCTTACACTCACTCATGCTCTCGCTACCTGTTACACTCACTCATGCTCTCATTAACTCTTATACTCACTCATACTATCAGTAGCTCTTACACTCACTCATGCTCTTGCTACATCTTACACTCATTCATGTTCTCTCTAGCTCTTACACCAACCCATGCTCTTACTACCGTATACTCACTCATGCTACCACTAGCTCTTATACTCACTCATGCTCTCCCAAAGTATTATATTCTTTTGTGCTGTCATTCTTATATTCATTCATGCTATCACTAGCTTTTACACTCACTCATGCGCTCTCTACCTCATACACTCACTCATGCTCTCACTAGTTCTTGCACTCACTCATGCTCTCACTAACATAAACTCAGTCATGTTACCACTAGCTCTTATACTGACGTTTGCTCTTATAGTCACTTGTGCTCTCAGTAACTCTTATACTCATTCATATTATCACTAGCTTTTCACTCACTCATGCTATCGCTGCCTCTTACACTCATTCATGCTCTCATTAACTCCTGTACTCACTCATGCTATCACTAGCTCTTACACTCACTCATGCTCTCGCTACCTCCTACACTCACTCATGCTCTCGCTAGCTCTTACACTCACTCACGTATACTCACTCATGCTACCACTAGCTCTTATACTCACTCATGCTCTTGTTAGCTCTTACACTCACTCATGCTCTTGCTGCCTCTTACACTCATTCATGCTCTCTCTAGCTCTTACACTCACTCATGCTCTCACTAGCGTTTACTCAGTCATGCTGCCACTAGCTCTTAAACTCACTCATGCCCTTGCTAGCTCTTACACTCACTCGTGCTCAAACTAATTCTTATATTCACTCAGGATCTCATTATCTATTACACTCACTCATGCTCACACTAGTTCTTATACTCACTCATGCTCACACTAGTTCTTATACTCACTCATGCTCACATTAGCTCTTATTCTCACTCAGGCTCTCATTAGGTCTTATACTCACTCATGCTCACACTAGTTCTTATACTTACTCATGCTCACATTAGCTCTTATACTCACTCAGGCTCTCATTAGGTCTTATACTCACTCATGCTCACACTAGTTCTTATACTCACTCATGCTCACATTAGCTCTTATACTCACTCAGGCTCTCATTAGGTCTTATACTCACTCATGCTCACACTAGTTCTTATACTCACTCATGCTCACATTAGCTCTTCTCTCACTCAGGCTCTCATTAGGTCTTATACCCACTCATGGTACCACTAGCTCTTATACTCAGTCGTGCTCGAACTAGTTCTGATATTCACTCAGGATCTCATTATCTGTTACACTCACTCGTGCTCTCACTAGCTCTTACACTCACTCATGCTCGCACTAGTTCTTATACTCACTCATGCTCACATTAGCACTTATACTCACTCATGCTCTCATTAGCTCTTATACTCGCTCATGCTCTCCTTAGCTCTTACACTCACTCATGCTCTCACTAGCTGTGACGAGGGACAGCGCGCAGGAGCGCGAAACCCACCCACCCACACCAGAACAGCAGCATTGTCGCAGGGCTGAGAGGGCAAGCGGACGGCGGTAAAAGGGGCACGTTGGTTGGTAAAGGAGGCACACCAGTGGACGGTGTGCCATAAAAAGGCTACTTACCTGGGGATGCCTTACGGCAGGGTAAATAGTCCAATGGGGGAGTAAGCGGAGCACGGCACTCGCGGCCCAGACCCGCCGGTTGGCAGGGCACAAAATGGACAGACAAGGTAGCGAGTTGAGCCTAACAGCACTAAGAGGCTACCCCCCTCACGATCAGAGTAAAAAAACAACAAAAATGGATGACCCCAAAAGGCGGCATGGAGGATGGCCTCAACTACAATAGATGCCAGAATTATGACAAGCCAATGACAAGGACTTGATTGATTTATGGCAGAGGTGATGTCATGCACAGTTGTGATCCGGGAGTAAAGATTTATGTATGATCTATCAACTGTGATTTATGACCTGTCTCCAAATTACGATTTGCAATCATAACGAAAACAATGTGTGGCACTCAAAATGATTTATGACATGTAATGATTTATGGCCTTGGCATTTTGATTTATGACTGAACAAAGGGAGTGGTGAGGTCAAAGGTTGTGTCGCAAGAATCTATTAATGTAATAAAACTGTGGCCCAGTATTCCCAATAGAATGCAAACACACTCGGCTATTGTGAATTTATTCATAAATGTATTTTGGAAATAACATTAATTGGAGTGGGCCAAGTGCGGGGGTTAACGGCGAGGCATGCAAACATCTATGGTTGTGAAGACGCCTCTCCCTTCATTGGCCTCACAGGCCCGAGAAACCTCCTCTCTATGGCCCCTTCAGAATGTCACTTCTCGCCGTGTACTTTTGTATATTTGTGCTCCTGAAGGGCTGGAGGGCTTTCACTGTCTGTTTTGACATGTGGTTACTCCGTGCCAGCTTCATGTGGGTGGTGCAGATGTGTGCTATCCACTGCTCTGCAGAGTCCACCTTTGTCACGTACCACACCTTCCGCCAGCCCTGACTGTAATGGCAACAGCACTTGGCATTCTGGGACTTGTAGTTAAGTTATCAAATTACCAAGTTGGGGCAAAAAGTTCCAGTTTGGAAAGCGCAGCTAGATACAGGGCCAAGACTGGGCGTGGGTGTCACGCATAACAGAGGTTCGCTGGCGAGTAGAAGAGAGGGAGTGGGATAGGGAGCCGGAGGTGGGGTAGAAGAGGAGGGAAGGAAGGAAACAGTGCAAGAGGGAGGGAGATGGTGAGAGTGTGTTGGCGACAAAGAAAGAGAGATGGAGACGGGTCCGGGAAGAGAGAGAGAAGGAAGAGCACGACACCGTGATGGGCTTGAACATAAAAAGTGAGCGAGAGGGAAGAAGGGAGGGGCGAAGGCGAGTTAGAGGAATGAAAAAGGGAGGACAAAGGAGAGCGTGGGTTAGAGATGGTGAGAACAAGTGAGAGGGAAAAAGAGACAGAAGCAGATGGAAAAAGCAAGCAGAAAAAAGGGGTTGAGGCAAAAAAGAGGGCTTGAGATGGTGAGAGATAAGGGTTGAGAGAGTGTGTGAGAGGGACAGAGAGAGGAAGGTGAGAAACAGAGAAGGAAGCAGGAGGGGGGGAGACAGACGCAGAGAGTGGGACTTAGAAAGAAGGGCACAGTGAGAGCTCAGCACAGCACTCACAACACACGAGGAGGCTGCCCGCAGGACAGAGATGCTACGAGCGGCGAGGGAAGCAGGAGAGATGCTGAGCAACAGCAAACATCAGAGAAAAGAGTGAGGAGAGAGCAGGAAGAGACGACATGGGAGAGGAGAGGCGTGGCATGAGAACATGTCAGAAGAAAGGCGGGAACTGGGGTTAAGCGTCGACAGCAGATGGGTATGTTGAACATATCATTATAACAGACAAGCGCCTCATAGAGCTCATGTTCACTCGGCTAATCCACAAACATATCTGTAGAATGAGGCACTTTAAGTGGGCAGGGACTGACCTCTCGCTCTTCTCTGCTAAGAAAGGGGGAATACCTGCAGATCGCAGCGTGAGCCCAATACTTTTAATGGGAGAGTTCTGGCACTTTTCATAACCCACAGGTACTTTGGTGCAGCAAACCACACACACACACACACACACACACACACACTCTCTCTCTCGCTCGCGGGCTGCAGAATGGAAATGGGAGATGACGAGGCAAAGTCAACACAACAACCTCTAAAAGGCACAGAGAACAAAACACGAACCAGAAAAACAGCAGACTAATACGAATCTAGGAAGGTAGTTTGTGGCGAGAGGCGTCACGCATCCCAGCTGGACATAACTATAACTTAGAGCAAGAATCACTTCCCTTGCGGTAATCGCTCGTATTGAGAAACGCTCCGAGTACAAGCAGCTCTGCAAGACCTTGCGTGACGAAAGGGAACTTTTAATGAGAAACAGTGACACAAAAATTGTCAAGGATAGGGTGACATCTACACTGCTGCTGTGCACAAATAAACAAGGCAGGCAAAAATATTGCAGTAATGTGTTCCCATGTTAAGAGTTTCAAACAATACTTTTGGATATCCCAGGACAGACCGGAAGGAGACGATGGGGTGTGGTTACAGATCCCACAATGAGCCCTTACGAATCAAACACAGAGCATGAAACTGTTTGTAATTATTATATATAAATATAGAGAGAATGTCGCATAACGGCTAGAGCTGCTGACTTTGAAACTGGCGGGCTCTCCTCTTCCTAAAAATAAAAATGTAATTAAATACATTGCAATTGTTAAATGAAACAAAATGACAAATGCAGAATGCCTAGAAACAACTCCTGTGGGGTGAACGCCTAGAGGAAGTAAAGCGAGTGGAGCGGCCGCCATACAGCAACAGTTACGAATAAACAAAAGAAACAATGTGAAGTAACTTATAGTTATGCAAAGCGCTCCAGTACTCCTGTTCGAGTTTGCGCTGTGTAAGACTTGAAGAGTGCCATGTGTAGAGACAAAATAAAAAAGTAGTGCTCTCACAGTAAAGCATATCACCAATCGTGTAATTATCCATGTAACAGGGTCGGTCCCCATGGCGGTAACAAAGGAGCCTCAAGGCGAGACAAACGTAAAACATTTACCAATGACATCAAGGGATTTTTGAAAGGCAGGCCCATGAATGAGTGAAAGCGATGGGCGTGAGGTGGGTGTGGCTAAAAGCCTACAATACTTACAAGAGGTCAAAGTGCTTTTGTGCTCGACCTGAAAAGTTGAATATGAGAATTTTGTTGCCGCCCATCCCAACTTACATCACGGCCAGTGGGTCAGCCCCCTAGAGCCATTGGTTAATAGCTCTGTGAGTGACACCATTCTGCACAAACTGTCTGTTGTCACCCCCTGAGAAAGTTGTCCCTTTGAGAGCCAGGGACTTGAATGCTAGTAATTACTTTTTTTTTAAATGTGTATTTTTTGGTACCTTGCCCTCGCTGCTGCTTGCAGAGCGTTGCAGCCTGTGCACTCTTTTTGGCCATGATAGGGCACATTTATTTTTAAAAAATCGCACAGCACAGCAAGTCACCTTGCTGCGATATGCTGCGTGATAGGGAGAGGGCAGGAGTTCACCATACTTAACATTGCACTGTGCATTCCTGTCTTTTCCCTGTGCTGGTGCACAATGTGCTGCCCGGGGCCAACACAGGAATTCTTCCACCCTGGTGCAAGGGTGCCTGCGTTGTCAACAGGGTTGTTTTTGTGCAGGAAGGTGTATGTTCCTGCACAAAACCAATGCTGAGAGGCATTTTCCTCTTTCTCTGTGTGCTGCAGTATACTTATTTAATGTATTCTGTTTTGTGTGTTTTTTTCGTGGCTTTGATGGTATTTGTCACATGATTGTGTTACATTGTGATATTTTTTGAGTTGACAGGAGAGATTTCCGTTTTACTAACACAGGGTATCACCTCTGAGCACCTCTTCGCCATGATGACCGTCCATTAGCATGCTGCAGACTGGGCACTCCATTGTGATGTGAGGCATTGAGCTGATGTTCATTGCCTAACTCTAATGCAATATTAAGTGCTGTACTCCACTGGACTTGCATCTCTGTAGTGCTTAGTTCCCCTGATGAGGCGCTGAGGTGCATTAGCGGCCGCTTAGCCCTCAACAATGCAGGCAAGAGCGCGGTCGGAAGAGTGTTGAGTTTGAGGTTGGCCTATGTGGGAAGTGTCTTGGTGCTGTGTGATTGGTGGGAGTGCTGCTCTTATCTTGTCTGAGGTCCCGGCACGTAGGTGTATAACAGCCGGGAGTGCAGTAGGACAGAATCCATGCCTGCTAGGACTACACTTCATGCGGAAGCCCACCTGATATCTAAGAAGTGCGCTTGGGCCACACCTCCGCTAGTTCTTTCAGCTTATGCTGGTTCTCCATTGAGGACAGAAGCTATCGTCCAACCTACTTGCCTTGTGGATAAATTCCTTTATTCAATCTCCTCTCGCGACCTGGCCAAGAAACTGAGGCGCTCGTTTATTGGGATTTGGCGTAGGGCAGCGGTGCAAGTCACCTTGCTGATCGGCCACTACCTCAAAGTGAAAGGGCAGGAATGCACCGTATTTATCCAGTACGGTGCATTCCTGTCCTTTCCCCCGCGACAGCGCAGATTCGGCAGCCTAGCGCCAACACAGACACTCTTGCACCGTGGTGTTTGTGTTGCATGCAGGATTGTTTTTGTGCAGGAAGGGACATATTCCTGCATAGAAACAATCCATGAAGGCGTTTTTTTGCTCTTTCTATGTGTGCTTTTCTGCAGCACACATAGGAAGAGGAAAAGACGAGGAAAAATAAAGATATTTCTCTTCATTACGCCTGCCCTGGGAAGGCATAAGATTTTGATGCATTTCCAGCATTACAAGTCCTTATAAATCTGGGAATGCCTCAAAACCCAAGGGAGTTTGTTGAAAGACCCACCGCAAAGCCCATGGAATGCCTCCCTTGTGCAGAGTAAGGTGACACCGCGATTTGCACTGCTTTGCCTTACTCAAGATTTATGAGGCCGCTCAAAGCCATGCAATGTGGCTTTGCATTGCTTCATGAATCTGATGCAGAGCCTTGCATTACACATGTGCCACTTTGCGTGGTGCAAACGTGACGCAAGGTTCTCATATATATGCCCCTTGATTTTTGCTGGGGATCTCGTCAGCTTTGCAGTGGTGAGCTCCCCCACCCCCTCCCCCTTTTCTTGACACCCCCGTCTTCAACACAAGACGAACACTTAAGCAACCTTTCTTCGATGTGCCCCAAAGGGTCCGGACTTCATTCCACTGTACGTCAGTCCCTCTCTTCTTACCCTCGTTAAAGAATTTTAGGCTATGCTCACCTCAATCTCTGACGAGATTTCCAAAAGATCCTCTGACACTACCTCCGTGTGGTGCTATAGACTGCTTTCTGCTAATGATCACAACCTCTAATTGGGTCACCGTTGGCCTGATTTATACTTTTTTAGCGCCGCATTTGTGTCATTTTTTGACGCAAAAGCAGCGCAAACTTACAAAATTCAATTATATTTTGTGGATCTCACATGTGAGGCTCCATGGGAGTACCACATGTGTGTTTATTGTATATGATCTGTATTATGTCCCCATGCTACTTCTGCTTGGGACAGCGTCTGTCATGGTGCTTCCTGTTGCACTAAGGTTTCCAGTATCCAGCATACAAGCATGGAATCCTCCAATTATTTTCTGCAAAGCCTAATTCTAATTTCCATATTACTGCCAAGTTATGTCTCTAATTTTTTGTAATAACTAAATTATGTAGCTGTTTAACTGTAATAAGTTATTACAGGTCATTTGTCACGTCAGAATGCCTGCTGCCAGAGTCAGGGGCCAGGGTGAAAGTATAGCTGCAGCTTAAACAAGGAAAATAAGAACAGGCTCTTCATTCTGAATTTTTTTCATAATGATCAGTTAAAAGGAGATATTTATGACAACATGATCATTTTTTGCATGCTATAGGTCACTACAGGAAACACGGAATCTTTTTGCGTGTTTGTACACATTTTGACCTACAAACTTTTTTTTTTCCTTACTTATAATAAGCCGGTACTAATATATTTTTTGTAACAAAATTCTAAATACTTTTTGGTATGATACATTTCAAGCCACAGATTCTGCTTATATTCTTCATGACCGGAGTCGTGCTCTTTCATGTCAAAGAACAAGACAAGAATTGAAGTGATTTGTCTGAAGAGTGATGGTGTGGCTATGTATTATAAGGAATAGAAGACCCTCTGTCGCATGTTAAAATGTTTTTTTTTTTTTTTTTTAACATGTTTTTATTGAATTTTCAATAGTATCATACATTGCGATGTGCACAGTTGACAGCAATAATAGGATGTTATCAGTAACATTAATTAGCTGGGCACACGTTTACTAAACTTAACAAACTTTCGTACACCACTAGGTCCGCGCATTTGTGTCTATACTTTCAAGCATTGCCGGCTCGAGTATTTGAGGTTTTCTTTTGTGCGGGTGTTTCATTGCCGGTTGGGGTTCTAATTGAGGGCTCCCCCTCGGAGAGGGGGGAACGGGGGTGGGGTGGCTTGGTGTTCTCCAGAGCCTATATCTGTTAATTAGGCGTGATGGTCTGTGTGTGCTGCATGACATGTGTGTGTCTGGGGGTGTGGTGTATTGATATTAGTGTCTATACACTGTTGGCAGATGTGTGCGTATCTCCTGATTTGCTGTCACATTGTAGCCGGGGCAAGCCCGTGGCTATCTGGGTGATCGTAGTTATCTGCGGTTCAAGGGTTTTTTTCGACGCTCTTCGCTTCTAGTTTGGAGACCAGTGTACCCCATGCTTCACATCCTGAGTGTCGCAATCCGCCCCGCGCCAGTTTCGTTAATACCTGATGTTCAGCACGTGCCCAGCGAAGCGTGAGAGTGAGCCAGGCTCCAAGGTCAGGAGCCTTGGGAGCCTTCCAGTTCATGGCTATCAGTCTTTTGTATATTGCATAAGCCAGGTCTACGAATCTGTGCATATGTTTGCTACTTTTTGTCCTTGTCCTGAGGCCAAGTAGACAGGATTTGGGATTCGCGTCCAGGCTCAGGCCAGTCATTTCCGACAGTACAGTGGTCATCTCGGCCCACTCCCCCTGCACCCGCGGGCACTCCCATACCATATGATAAAACTGTGCTGCTGGGGTTTTGCATCTGGGGCATGTTGGGTCCGTCCCAGGAAACATACGTTTAATCCTGGCTGGCGCCAAGTATGTCTGATGTAAGTAATTAAATTGTGTGTATCGGAATCTGGGGTTTCTTGAGACCTCGCGCGTGCGACTCAGGGCTGTTGGCCATTCTGACTCTGAGATCGGGGCAGGCAGTGCGGCATTCCACCTCTCCCGAGCTTTCTGCAAATTAGACTCCTGGGGCTTGTTCAGAAGTTTGTACATATTTGAGACTACTTTTTCTCGGGTGTCGCAGCTCAGCATATGGTGCAGAGTAGTCGAGATGCCTGGCTCAGCGTCCCCAGACGCCCATGTATTTCTAATGGCGTGGCATATAGCGTGGTATGTCAGAAATTGCCCTGGGCTGATATCTGTGAGGGCCTGTATTGCTTCGAAGGACATCAGTGTTCCTTCCTCGAAACATTCTCCCACTGTGCTTATGCCCGCATCCATCCAGGTTGTGGACAAATGAGATCCGGCTTCCAACCATCCAGGGAGCCGTTCTAGTGGTAGGAGCGGTGAGTAGGGGAGTTTTTTGGCATCTTGGATGTACTTCTCCCAGCATGCATGTGCTGCTGCCATCAGTGGGTTTACGCGTGTGCTTTTGGTTTGCTTGTTCGTGAGCCACTCGAGCAGAGGGACTCCCTGGAGCTGGGTTATCAGCCAGGTAGCTTCAGGTGAGCTGGGATTATGGATCCAATTTAAGATCCACTGCAGCTGTGCAGCCGCGGAATAGAGCTCAAAGTTAGGGGCACCCAATCCACCCGCCGCCACCGGGTGGTGTAGTGTAGTGAGTGCGACCCGCCTTCTGCCCTCACCCCACACCAGCTGCACCAGTGCAGAATTTAAACAGTTGAAAAAGCTTTTGGGGATAATGATCGGCAGGGCCGCAAAGTAATACAGCAGCCTGGGCAGTACTAGCATGTTGGCTATAGCAACCTTTCCCAGTGGTGAGAGCGGTAATTTATTCCAGAAGCGCATTGAGTTCTTTATAGATGTCACCGCTCTCCCCAGATTGCCATCCCTGAGGTCTTCCGCTCTGTGATAGACGTTGACCCCTAGATATTTGAATGTGTCGAAGCACCATTTTAATTGGCCTGATGGGGTATTCTCACGTCTCGCTGGGGACCATCTGACCAATGGGAATATGCAAGATTTCCCCCAATTAACTATCAAGCCCGAGATCTCTCCAAACTCAGACAGCAATGACATCACCGAGGGCAACACCTCCTCTGTGCTGCGTATATATATCAAGGCATCATCTGCGTACAATGATATGACATGGGAGGTGCCACTCCTTACCACCCCCCATTCTTCTTTTTTTGCACGGACACGCGCGGCTAATGGTTCCATCGCCAGGGCGAACAGCAGGGGGGACAGGCGGCACCCCTGCCTTGTTCCCCTGCTAATCAGGAAGCTCTCTGATATGACTCCCCCTGTTTTCACCCTGGCCTGTGGGTTAGTGTACAGAATGCGTACCCATCTTATACATTTTGGGCCTATACCCATTCGCTGCATGGTGGCGAACAGAAAGTCCCATTCTAGTGTATCGAACGCTTTTTCGATGTCTAGTGAAATCACTGCTTCCTCGAATGCACTCGGAGGGGTGTCGCCTATTACGCTCAGCAGCCTGCAAATGTTGAGGAAGGTGTTGCGTTTTGGGATAAATCCATTCTGATCTTCGTGTACCAAAGTATGCATGTGAGGAGCTAGCCTGTTGGCCAGTATCTTACCAAGTATTTTGCAATCTAGGTTTAGCAGAGACAGGGGTCTGTAGGACCTAACGTCGGTGGGGTCACGCCCCAGTTTCGGGAGGACCACTATCATTGCCTCTCTCATTGTGGGGGGCAGAGTTCCGTTAACCTCTGCTTCTTCAATTACTTTTAGGAGGTGTGCGTTAAGGTGTGTCGCAAAGGTGGAGTAATATTCTGATGGCAGGCCGTCTGTCCCTGGAGCTTTATTTCTAGGTGATTGTTCAAGAGCCCTGTTGAGTTCTCCTATTGTGATGGGGACCTCTAATGTCTCTCTATCAGTGTGTGTGAGTTGGGGAAAGGAGGAGTCCGCCAGAAAAGACCCGAGTTGTTGGGGAGTGCATGATGTACGTTTAGTGTATAGTTGTGTGTAGTATTCCCTGAACGCATCGTTTATTTTTTCCTGTTTGGTTGCTAGTGCGCCTGCGCCTATCCCTATTACCCCGATTGGAGGGCTTTGCCGTTCCTCCCGTAGGAGCCATGCGAGCAGCCTACCCGATCTGTCGCCTTCCGCTTGTAATCTAGTCAGGTGATATTTGTAGTCATGAAGGCGTAGTGTGGCATCGGCGGCTGCGTATTCTGCACGCGCATCTTTTAATGACGTGTATGGTGTTTCGTTGTGGGCTACTTCATTTTCTAGTGCTCTTAGTTTCTTCTCCAGCTTTCTAACCTCTGCATGGAGTGTGCGTCTCACCCCCCATGTAGTAGAAATACAGTGCCCGCGAGTCACTACTTTATGTGCGTCCCATTCCACTGCTCTTAAATTTGTGGTGCCAGCATTTAGTTCCCAGTACTGCTTTAGCGCTGTTTTCAGTGCGTCTGTGAATGCTGGGTCCTGCAGCGCCTCCACTTGTAGTCTCCAAGTTGGGATCGCTTGACGCCTCCTGCCCCAGTCCAAAGTTATTTTAAGCGGCGAGTGGTCTGATAGTGATTCAATCCCGTTGGTTGCTGTGCAAATTTCCTGAGTACCCCATAGTAAATCTATCCTGGTGTACACTTTGTGTGGCACTGAGTAAAATGAATATTCTCTGTTTTGTGGGTGCTTCATCCGCCATAAATCATGAAGGCCCATGTCGCTGGCCCATGTTGACAGTGGGCGCCTGGGGTATCTATTGGCCGCTAGATGTGTGGGGGGGCTAGACCTATCCAGTGTCGGGTCCGGCGTATTATTGAAGTCTCCGCCCCATATTGCGGGTGTTGCGGGGTTCGCTAATAATGCTGGGGTGAGCGTGTTCAGGAACTCAGGTAGCGCAGTGTTGGGTGCGTATACACCTATGAGTGATAGTTGTTTGCCGTCTAATTTACCCTCCACTACTACATATCTACCCTCCTGATCTATCCTATATGATGTTTGGAGGAATGGGACACTCCCTGCTATCCATATAAGGACCCCCCTCGCAAAGGTTGAATAAGATGTTCCTACAATCTGTCCTCCCCATTTGCTCTGCAGTTCTTGTAGGTCTGGATCCCGCAGGTGGGTTTCTTGTAGAATTGCAATGTGTGTGCCCTGATGTTTAAGTCTTGCATGCACCCTAGACCTTTTGATATGGTTCCCGAGACCCCTAACATTCCAGGTGACTATGTCATATTTGTGTGTATTATAGGCTGTAGATTGGACCATATTTATTTTGTAGTGACGCGACTAGCACACTGCCCTCCGACAGGACCCGGATAGTTTCACCCGTCCCCTTCGCCGCGGCAGCCCAGTCCCCCACCCCTAGCCGTATATCCTGTGTTATGCGCAGACCTGTGGTGTACAAACTAGTAATTACCCTCCCTCCCTCCCCAACTGGATCCCATCCCCAACTGTGAACCAACAAGAAACTGCACCCCCCGTAGGGGTGCGACCTGGGCTGTGTCCATGTGGATGTCTGCGGGGGAGCAATAATACTGTCCGGGTGTGGCTCATTATAGGGGCTCGCATCCTTCTGCAGACACAGTCTGCGAATAGTGTAGGGCGTCCCCAGGGCACAGCAAAGCATCCCCCCCCCGCTGCGCCCCGCCACCAATTACGCGCAGTATGAATAAAGGAGTTATCATTAAGAGCTGAAAAACAAGGATACATAAGTTCAGGCAATGTGTCCATCCGCTACCAGTGAGGCACTCAGTGATCAGTTCAGCTCTCCGACTGTGGCGACGGGTCCCGCCGCGGGGGTAGGTCGTCAGCACTCGTTCAGAGTATATCTGCGGTCCGGGGGGTGATCTCCGGGCCCTTCAGTGACTCCGTTAGTGTGGAATCCGAACTTATCGAATCCGATTCCGAGCCCTCCTCCGGGTGGGTCCTTAGAGTCTCAAAATTTGAGTTCTGTATCAGCAGGGGAGTTTCCTTCAAGGCCCTGGCTCTTTCTTCCGCAGCCTGTTTCTCCGTGGGTTGACCCCTGGGGCGCCTCTTGGAGCGTTTCCGTGAGGGTGCTGTGGACCAGTTTTAGTTGATTTCGGTTGTTTCTCGGGGCTGGGCAATCCCCTTGGCGTGCAGCCATGTCCAAGCGTCTTCCGGCGATGTGAACACGTGGGTGCGTTCATCTGTTAGTACTCTTAGTTTGGCGGGGAATAATAGAGCATACTTTATGTCATGTTCACGGAGAAGTCGCTTTATTTGAGCAAAAGAGTTGCGTTGTCTTTGCACTTCTTGAGGGAAGTCTGGATAGGCGTGAATAGTTGAGTCCTCATACTGAAATGGGCCTTTACTGCGAAATTTTTGCAGTATCGCATCTCGGTCTCTAAAGTTCAGGAACCTGGCTATCAGCGATCTTGGGGGCTGGCCCGGCACCGGGGGGCGCCCTGTGTGCTCTTTCAATCGAGAAAAATTTAGATGGGGCTCCATTCAGGACCTCTTTAGCTAACCAGTGTTCCAACAGAAGCTCTGAGCTTTGATCCAGTGATTTTTCCGGAAATCCGAGAAACCGTATGTTGTTACGGCGGGATCTGCCCTCCGCCTCCTCTGCTCTTCTCTGCAGTGCTTTTACCTCTAAGTCTAGGCGGAGGATTTGTTTTTGGTTGTCCGTTACTTTGGGGTTTAGTTCGTTTAGCACCTCCTCCGTTGACTTCACTTTTTCTGATAATTTACAGTGGTCCGCTCTGAGAATGTTCAGGTCTTGCGATACCGTATCTATTCTGTTTTCCAATGAAATTTTAGTGTCCATGATTGCTTGAAGTACTTTCTCAAATTGTGAGGAGTGGGCCAGAAGTGTAGATTCCAGCGTCTGTAGGGTAGGCATGGGTTGTTGGTCCCCAGGCGCTGGTCCATGCGTGCTTCGGTCCTGGCTCTTCGCTGATTTTGATCTCCCAGCCATTTTGTCTCGACTTGAGGGTCCCTGTTCCTTTTGCACCCACGCGGACTCCTACGTTCCCTGGGTTGGACAGATAAGGAGGGCTGTGTATTTTCACGGGTCCCCGCCGGCATGCGCTTTAGTTCTTTTTAGGTTGCGACCAGCCTGGTGTTTTCAAAGTGAATTCCTGCTCAGCCGTCCGCCTCCAGGCCGCACAGCCAGCACCGGTGGGAGGGAGACAGGCAGTGGGAGAGGGGGGGCGAGGTCTGCGCGCACCCGCCGGTACCGCAGCCGGCCCGGACAACTTAGGGCCTGGATGAGGGCCCCCTACTCCCACGATGTCTACCGCCGTGTGCGCACTTCTTTATTTATTTAGGCCGCCGTGCACGGTTCTAATTCCCGTGCCGGGGGAATGATGGTGGACACACTATCCTGTAAAGTGCGCTTCCTCCATGGCCCACGGAGGACCAGAAATCACCGGAGCCACCAGCAATGGGCGGGGGCGCAGGGAGCAAGCCCCCCCGGTTCCGAGTCGTTGGCGCCCCAGAGGTGTCCCGCGGGTTTCTCTCCGTGTCCCCCCTAGGTCGAGGGGGGGGGCACGTCTTGTTGCCGGTCCGTGGGCCGAAGGGGGCACCCCCCGGGGGTGCCCGTCCGCAACTTCTCCGCTTCTTCACTCCCCCCCCACGCCAGCAGCGGGGAGTGATCTCCAGTGATACAGGGGGGGGCGGGAGGAGGGCAACCCAAGGCAGTGCAGGGCCCAGCGATGGGCCCACTGCCCTCCCGCAAAGGGGACCCCCCGCCACCGCACACCCGCCTCACCTTCGGAGCTCCAGGACGGAGCTCCAGTCCACGCTGCGGAGAAAGATGGCGGCCGCGGTTCCTGACGCGCTGTTGTTGTTCGCCGGCCTCCCTTCACGGCCGTCCGAGTGCCTCCGGAGCCGCCGGCAAGAGGAGAAAGGCTCCCGGAGCGGGTCTCTCCCCCACACCAGGATATTGGCATCCCCGGGGCGCCCCGCAGTTGTTTAGTGGCGAGCCCGAGACGGAGCGCTTTGTTAAGCGTCCCTCTTGGTCGCCATCTTGGCTCCTCCCCCTCGCATGTTAAAATGATATTGCATGTGACCTTGGAGTTCCATGCTTGACCCAAAAGGGCACCATGGCCTTCTGCCTGGGTTGTGGAGAGCCCGTGTACGGTTGGCTAGGAATCCCATGGAAATGGGTTGGGCACTGGATTGGAGTGCCAGGCAGTGAGAGAGCAGGACCCCGGCCATTTGATTGGACAAGGGCAGTGTTTATTGGAGCAGAAGCTATGCTTAAAAAGGACCGGTACTTACCGGTACTGTGTGCCGCACTTCTAAATTCCCCCCCTTAGAGTACCGGGACTGAGCAAAAAAACACAAGGTTTTCTCTATTTTGTGCAAGGCGCGGGTAGCGCTGCCCACCCGGCTTGAAAATCCAATATCTGTGGAATTTCAGAGAAGCTTCGGGCATTCAGTCTTAAAAGTGCTGTAGTGGGGGAACAGCAAATGGGATCCGTCAGCCACTCTTTCATGTCGATAATGGATTACACAAAGTGCCACCAGCACTTACGATTTTATGGCCCGCCACACCTCAGACTACAATGACTGGTTTTATTCTCCACTGTTGTACAAACTTTTCAGCCGCTGCTGAATTATTCTGGAGAGCCTGTTTAAATTACATCAGGGCTGAGGGGCTGCACGCACCGCACAGGTGGACAGTGCACAGCCCAGTCAGCTCCAGCTGTTTTTTAAACATACTATAGGCAGGGCCACGGGAATTATGTGATTGTGCGGCTGCAGCGGTTTTCACATAATTATAGATTTGCCACATAATCCATCTGGCGTATAACCTGCTGATTTTTTTTAAAAAATTGCTCCTAGCTCAAACGGTTGAAAAGTTACTAAAATGGCAGCCACGTGTGTTACCACGCAGTGGAAGGCCCTCTGGCCAACTTTCTGTTGCTTATTGTTATACTTCAGTATTTAACTGGTACTAATGAGGTGCAAACAATGCCAGACAGAGTTAAAAAGTGTAAAAATTTCAAAATAATGAAGGAATACTATCAAAAAATGCATCGCATTAAGCCGCTTAATTTGCATTTTCTTGCCACATAATTTACTTGACGCTGCCACATAATTTTCCCCCCACCCCTGCCGCATAATTCCAGTGGCCCTGACTATAGGTGAGTATTGAATGCAGGCCAAGTCCTCACGATTATGTAAAGACTTTCTGTAGCCAAGGGTAGCAGGAGGGTGATGCCAGTGACCACGAGACAGGCCAACATGTCAGTTTAAATCAGGATTAATATGTCACAATTATAAAAACAATCAAATAATGTTCATATGCTGGTTTCTAATTGTGCGAGTGCTTGTGTGAGTGTGTGTGCTTGTGTCGCCTGGTGTGTGTGTGTGGCAGGTGTGCACTATGAAGTGCTAGGTAAAAAGGTTATGAAGTTTTAGCGAATCATGCCAACTTGTCTAACTGCAATAGAGTCCTGCACAGCATAGGCTGGCCATACATACATATAATGAACACAAGGCATGCGTGATGGAGATATATGTAGTGCCTTCTATATTAGCGCTCAGAAGTAACTTGTGATTTGATGCACAACGCTACATAAACCTCCTAACTAAACTGTTGCATAGGCTCTCATTATTCTTATGAGACTACTGGATTTGTGCGGCAGAATCACCTGCAGTGTGGGAGACTGAGTCCTAACCCAGTGCAGATGACACCTGTCGTCCCAATCCGGGTTCTGCTCCGGCTAACTAGCAGTGCCTCATCTCTACCCAAGAGCAGGGATGATTGAGCAGCCGAGCGCATGACACAATTGACTCCTCAAGTAAATCGTGGTGACTCAGGTCTCATCTGGTTTCTCTCAGTTACATTAGTCTCACATACACAATGACAAACAGAGGCAGAATGTGTTTTCAATAAGGTTTTAATGAAGCAACTGCATCTTAGACAATAGAGCATGTACTGCAATAACCAGGACAATAAAGCATGACAGAATTAGAATTGTGACAAGGAGAGTGAAGCTTAGAAATAACGCTACCATGTTGTCACTAGAGTCAATAGGCTAATTCCTACCTAGGCTATAATAGAGCACAGCATGTTAAGCTCTAATTCTGCCCTTCAGGTTCCCCTGGGAAGACATCATCCCTCATAGCTGAGCAAAGGCCTGAAGTCTGCATAAGCAGCTGTAGCGAAGTGTTCAGCAATCAGCATACATTCGTGGTCATCTGGCTGGAATCTCCCTCTAACATGTAAGGGACAGGCAAGTGTTTATATAATAAAATAGCTGATGTTCTGAGAAACTGTCCCTACGTAAGGATGTGTGTTTTTCTATGAACACCAGAGACAAAACTTTTACCACGTTCACTGGCAACCTATCTTACTGCAGCCCTGAGAGAAGCACAGAGTGAACAAGAATGTCTTGTTTCAGAACGTAGTGCTGGTCTAAGCAAAAGCAGCGAGATAGAAATAAATAAAACAAGACCGCAAAAGTGGCTATTGTTAAAATAATAAACAAAGCTGAATAAAATATATCTAGGTTAAAGTGCACAGCGGCAGGCCTAGTGTGCTAAAATAACGTGCATGAAGCTATAACTAAAATGGCTACACAACACAACAAATAGCTGCTACTCACAATGAAAATGCAAACTTCTATTAACTATTTGGCATATAATCTACACAGTTATACTTACACTGCAGGACAAACATTTCCCTTTAGTAAAACAATGTAGCTACGTGTTTTGTTAAAATGGGCACCAGGCGCTAGGCTCGGTTGCTCACATTAATTCAACTGTAATGACAGGTCTCATCCTTGCACACAAGGACTGCAAAATCCATTTCCTCTGATTTAAATTTACACTTATGTGTGTGGCTTTTCAGTTGCACTCCTGTGTCTGAAAAAGTGGTTATTTAATGTGTGTACGTAGAAGGACTTCATTATAAATGCACTGACTGCAGAGGTGGTGCATGTGTATTTCAGGTCAGAGAATATCTGTGCTCTTTCCTCGGAAGGGCAGGGATGTAAGCCCATTCCTGATTCCAGAACCAAGGCCTGCATTCTGCCCCCCGCAGATGGTACTACTGTGCCAGTGTGGGTAAAATGGTACACGCAGTGGCCAATTCACAAAGGACCTCCGCACTTGTGGCGGAAGCCCCGCAGTTGTGGCGGGGAAGCTCACACTTGTGGCAGAGGCCCTGCAGTTGTGGCGGGAAACCTCGCACTCATGGCGGAGGTCCCACAGTTGTGGCGGGAAAGCCCACACTTGTGGCAAGGTGCTACACTTGTGGCAGAACCTCCACAATGAGTAATTGCAATGACTGCGGGACCCCCTCCGCCACGAGTGCAGAGGCCATTTGTGAATCAGGCCCACTATATCTACCTCTGTATCATCATAAACTGATTAACATGGAGAATATTTCGATGTAATTGGCTGCTTGTAACATTACCCTGCCTATCGATGCTTAATTTGTAAAAAAGTGAGTGCCATGGCCCTCGTCAGGAGGCTACTGCAGCTTTCCCATTGCACCTGCCAGCACTGCCAAAAAAAGAACCAACATATCTACTAACCATCACACTTCTACAAGTGTGACATTTCAGACTATTCCAGGCCACTCAAAGCTATAACAATGGCGAGGACAGCAGGTATTATTCATTTTTAATGTATATTGAATTTTTAAACAATGTTTGGCTGCTCATCTCAAAATTAGACAGACAGCGTCACCATGTGGTTGTGTGGTGTGGAGAAGTAAGTTCTGGTGCAGAACACCAGAAACTATGGCTCAAATTAATCACTGCCTGCTCCTAACCACGCCCAAAGTCGAGAGCTCAATTTGATGAGTACCCAGGGATTTAAGTGGCATGAAATGGGGGCGTGAGGATCTCTAAAAGGGTCACTGCCTATATAATTAAGGGTGTGGCACAAACATGTAAACTTAGGTTTCTGTGATTTTCATAGTGCACCACCCGAACAGTATTTTGGTTTCTAACTAAGCTTTCTGTTATTCTGTCCATATATGTCTACCACAACAACTGACAGACAGCTAAAATCAGTCAGGACTGTTGGCTTTGGCAATTATTTTGTTCCAAGTAATTATTATTGAAAATATTTTAATTATGAGACAATGAATTTTGACAACTGTGTACTTCCTTGACACACATTTGCACAGAATCAAAGTTGCAATTGTAATCAGTAAACATGGTGCTGTGTGTGCTGCATAGAGGCCTAGGATTCTGGAAACCTTTCTGACCCACTGACAGGCACTGTGGGAAACTCGTACTGCCTTCAGCCTCAACTCCAGAGCTCTGAATCGTGGCCCATCGTAAACACCCAGAGGCAATTCCGTTAATAGAACGCATAATAAAAGAGTAATGGTGTGCATAAAATACAGAAACACATCATCCTGGAAATAGCAAATATTCTTATTGAGTCAAAGATGAAGGATAAGATTGCGATAAACATGTGAAAAACAAACTGGAATTAAATCACTGATACCAATTACCGTAATGTTTTCACATTCATTATTCTGCAATCGCGGAGTCTCTTTGCATCTTAAGTTCAGAACATAGATATAAGCAGTGCTTAATTTGAACCAGTAGTTTCCGGTGGGGAGCACTGGCACTTATTTTTGAGGACCGGCACTTATTTTTTTTCAGAAGGCATTAACTGTGAACAAAACAAACATATAGGAAAGACAAAGGAAGAGAAAAATGAAAAAGCGTTGCAAAGGGAGAAAGCAGAAAGCTATAAACGTGAGCTGAAGGGGCAGGGAGTGGCTGTAAATGGATTAAAGAGGCCCGAGATGGCTTCAGGATTACGTTGTCTCAGTAATTTATGCTCGCACATTTAATTGCAAAAGCCGCATGTTTCAGAGGAGAGCTTTGGGCACCGGCACGTTTTTCTTTACAAATTAAGCACTGGATATTGGGCCTGATATGGACCCGTTTCAATGTCCATTTTTAATGACTGCCGCGAGACCTGCACAGCCCTGGCACAATTAAAGGCCTCTGAGTTTGTGCACTTTTGTTTTCCTATTTAAAGCACTGGGCTGAAGCCATATTGAGTGAGAGGAGCAGGCTCTTAGTGCATGTCCTTAGAGGACAAATCATCAGAATCCTGCTCTAGCGTGCTCGGAGTAGGCACTGCACAGCAACACCAGCTAAAGGTGTGGCACTGAAGCCTGCACATCATTAGGGGACCGCTGTGCATTTATCACCTTACTGCTTTTCCTCTTTTTTGGGTCAGAGGCAATGTTCCCTGTATAGTGGGCGCGCGCGCACCCTTCCCCCACCATGCAGGCCTCTCTGCCACGCGCACACGTTGTTCGTCACATCGCTGCCTGCATCACAGGTCGCTGCCTCACATGAGAGAGTGAAACCGTACGTCAGCGCTACGTTTAAAAAAAAGAAACATCGCGAAAACACGGTCACTCTCTTCGTGGCAGAGCAGGACAAGAAACGGCACTGCAGCAATCGGAGGAGAAACCCCTGCCCATGGAGAGCAGCAAATGCAAGAGGGTAAGTGTGGGTGGAGGGCATCTTCTCTGCTCTCCTTTCATTTTCTTCACTCCGTCTCTCATTCTTCTTCATCTCTCCACCTTTCTTTTCCTCTGCTCTCCTAAAAAAGGTGGGGCAGCAGGCAGCCATGCTTAATTTGTTTAAAATATGGTTTGCAGACGAAAGTGTTTGTGAATGAGCCTGCTGCTGACGCTTCCGAATGCCAGGGATCCCAAATGCCAAGATTGCTTAATGTCTATTCATCTCATGCCTCTTTGTCTCAACAACACCCTGAATACACGTCCTCTTCATCTATCTGTCACTGTTTTCCTAACTTCTTCTTCCTTTTTCTTTCTGCCTTTCTCTCTTGTTCTGCGTGACAATAAACGATAAATCCTGGCTCCCAAAAGTGAGTTATCCATTCCAACCATCCTCAACCGCGGTCACAAATTAAGCTTCGGTTGAGGCCCCGGACTCGGTCGCACGTTTTTCTTTGCTGGGATTCAGATCTGACAACTCGTGTGAAATGGTGGAAGCGGAAGGCGTGCAGGGGATTAATAGCTCTATATTAATTAATGGTCCGAAGAGGGGAAAAATAGCAAAAGAACCAATCAGCAATATGTCTTTTTCAACTCATGGTATGTGGATTAGAAACTGGGCACGATTCCGCGGTTGCTGCTGTATTAAATCAGCCTGATGCGGATTGTAAACAATGCTGCTGGACGAGCGTTCATCGTCCTGCGCAGTGAGGAACGCACAGAAAGAGAAACAGGACTTTTAGGAGCGGGACGATGTAATTTCCGTGGTTAATTACATTAGATGAATTGCTCTGGCCGGCCCAGGCGGTGCTTTTAAAAGTAACTTTCTTAGCATGTCAGCTGGTCTGTGACGCATACCTGTAAAGCGGTGAGGACGACGGTGCAGGCAAGCGCAGCGCACAGACTTGTCTGCTGAGGAAGTTGTTTTGAAGTGCGCTGTAAGGTGTCCGAGCAATTTATTTAACCTAAACAACTAAGCATGTGGTTGAATACCTTGTGCAGCCCTTCACAGTGCTTCTAAAATGAACCGAGCTTACGGCTTTTCTTTCCCTCCTGGAGAGCAGCAGTCCAGCCTTAGTTCTGCCGGCGGAAAAACAGAACAGGCCCCTTCCATTTAGTTTTACGTACCGTGCGGGAATTTGGCCCAAATCTATTAACCGCCTACCAGAGAATAATGAGTCCTTTTCGCCCATTGCGGCCACTGGGCGGCAGTGTAAGTCAAGGCTACAAAATGTTAGTCTCTATTCAAATCTGGTCTTCTTTTTACTGTTCAGCAAAATATGCAGTGAAGTCAAAATTGGAATTATCTGAACCACCCTTCCAAGCAAAATATCTGTTATGCGAATTTTTTAACTATTGAAAAAAATACATTGAAACATGGTAATGATTAAGTCAAAGGTTGGTTGAAGAGTTGCAGGACTAATACAAACTGCATCCGCAAATGTTTGATCTGAAATTTGAAACCGTAGCAACATTTTTGAAGTATGTGAACTGATTCTTCATCATCAACTCTGTATTTGGCAGCCACATCTTGTTCTTAGTACAAATGTTTAACAAGAATTTGCAATGCAAATTGGTCTTGCATTTGTTCCAGTTAGAGATATTGGTGTTGTAAATTCCTTACTGGACTTTTCTTGCCACATAAATTGAAAAGTAAAAGTAAAACATTAGTTGACAAAAGCGAGCCGATTCAAAGCACCATGGCTGCCATGAGCACGAGTGCAAAGGAGAGAGACAAAAGGAAAAAGAAGTTAGCTCACAGTCAAACTTATCGGCAATCATGCAATTATCCATGTAACAGGATCAGTCTGCAAGGCGGTACCAAAACCTCCCCAAGGAGGGCTACAAGCGTAAAGCATTTACCAATGATAACAAAGGAATTTTGAAAGGCAAAACCACGAACGAGTGAAAGTGATGGGCATGAGGTGGGCATGGTTAAAAGCCCACAATACCTACAACAGGTCAGAGCGCTTGTACGCTCAACCTAAAAATGATCAACTTAAGAATGTTTTGGGTGCTTAAGAATTTCAATAGATTGAATATTAAGACAACTACATAGCACGTCCATTTTTGCTTACACACTGCCAAATTCAATGTGGAGCGTTCCCCTGTTAGGGGGGCCGTAAAAATGACGCAAAGAAATCTAACAGGTTTCTTTGCGTCATTTTTTCCAGGAGTTTTAATGCTTGCTCAGAGAAGGCGTTAAAAAGAGTCTCTCATTGGTTTCAATGGACCTCTGGGTGCTTTGCATGATTAGCGGCAGCACTTTTTACGCTAATCCTGCAAAGCGCTGAACTAGCGTAAACATTTATGATGATAGTTCCCTAACTACCACCATGGTGCATCGTATTTTAAATACGGTGCACACATGGTGGCATTAGGGGGGCGCGAGGAAAGTGGCGCTGCACTAAGTGCAGCGCCACTTTTCATAATTCTGCCCCTCAATGTCTTTCTGTCATGCTCTTCTTGACTGGAAACATGCACACAATTCCATTTATTAAGAAATCTAATGCCCCAGCTATTCTTTCTAACTACAGGCCCGCAGCGTTATAATAAGTTCCTGCTAATATTCTTGAAGCGGTGGTTAATAAAACTTTCTTCCTTTCTCAAGCAACATTGTCTCCTGGACTCTTTCCAGACACATTTTTACTGTCGTGAGATAAAGTATCTTCTGGTGCCATTAGATGATGTTTGGATCACTTTAGATACAGGGGATGTCATAGTGATAGTTTTCCTGGACCTGACAGTGTACTTCAGTGTGGTCTCCCACAGATGGAAGGACTGTGGAGTAGGAGGTCTAGAACTTGATTGGTTTCAAGCCTTTTTTTTGTCTAAAAGAGACAAAGCAGTGTAACTTCCCCCCAAAATGGTCTTCTTTCAGAGAACCATGGTGTGGTGCCTCTCAGGGTTCTTCTAAGCCCAACTCTGCTTAACGTCTATATGATGAGAGTGCCCAGGGGGGCGGTAGCCCACCCTTATAAAATCCGATTAGTCATAGCGAGTGGGAGAGCAGATAACTTGAGGCTTGTAAAGGCTGCATCATCGAAGGTTGAACGCATGATGTAGGTTTCTAAATGGATGATAATATGGAACCAGAGTTTGTCTAAACTGAAAGCCCAAGTAACTATTCAATTGCTCTGGAACTGTCATGGATATGGTTTTTGTAATCTATGCTAAATATCTTCTTCCCAATTACAGACGGTCAACATTTGGATTTGAACGGGCAGGCGTGAGTACCAAGGAAGACCAGGTAATTCTGTAGACGTTCCAGGTGGGATTAAGGGTCTCTAGATAAATCACGTTCATGATCCACACCTTCGCTTATGTTACAGGTTTGTCGGACCGAGCAAGTTATAGATTTGAATGGGCTGACATGCGTAGAAGCATAAGGACCATTTAATTATTTGGTAGGTCCCCCATCTGGGTCAAGTGGCACATTATAATATGGCAACATGCTGTAACCAACTGTTATCAAAAACCAACTAAAAGAGGGGTTTCGAAAAAGGGAGATTTGGATAAAAAAAATCCTGGTCCTGTGTATAGAGCTCCCAATACATGTACAAAAACAAGGTATACACAGTTCCACAATGTAAGTATAATCAGGGAAACCACATTGGGTCCTGATCTAAGGAAAAGATCGTAAAGAAAAGAAAGAAAGCCAGGTCCCTGGAAAATTAATTATTTTGGAACAAGAGCCCTCACTCACCAAAGGTGACATGCTTAATCCTTGGGCTTTGCTCCATGTCAGGCCGGCGCTG
Organism: Pleurodeles waltl; assembly: GCF_031143425.1. Classification (NCBI taxonomy): domain Eukaryota; kingdom Metazoa; phylum Chordata; class Amphibia; order Caudata; family Salamandridae; genus Pleurodeles; species Pleurodeles waltl. The sequence continues at coordinate 1,807,100,467 of NC_090444.1, read as the reverse complement.
CAATGCCTGACGGGCCCCTTAAGGGGGGCTCTTTGCCGGAGATCTTTTGAGATATATGCCCGGTTTAGAAAGAATAGGGTATAGGATTGGAAAAATTCTATTTAAAAATAACTAGAGGTTAGGCAAATTTTAATAAATAATCCAACCACTGTCATGATTAAAACCAAAGAGCGGGGAGAGAAAAGAACAAGGTCTACGCTCCCCAAAAAATTATTCACTTCCTCACTCAATTTGAGGTTAGGAATTGTACGTACAGGATCCCCTGTACGATTCACCAAAAGGTCAACCTGTTTCTCGCTATTGATGTCCTATGGATCTAACGCGATTCTTCAGGACCTAAACTACCTAATCCTATGTGTAAATGTAACCTATAGTAAGGAATATTAGTACAATGCAGGGACCTGAAATGAGAAGAATAACAAACAAAAAGAACAACACATTATTCACATGCACAATATCAACAGTAATGTGCTCTGTGCAAATCCACACATAGGTGAAGTATGCCCACTGTGAATCAACGTGTAAATCAATGTGAAAATAATGATGACAAAAAAATGCTTACCCTCCTCATACTAGTGGATGGGCCGCATCAGGTAAAGCACCAAGTAACGGAGGTCCTACTGAGCTAAATGCGTGAGTTCAATTATCAGATTGTATTTAGGAAGAAAGACAAAAACAGTAATACCGGGAAGTTGAGGGATATAGCGTTTGCCAAACATTCAAGTGTCCCATAATCAAATGTAGCAAGATGCTACACATATTCTGACTGCCCAGGTTTTTAAAGTTCACTTAGCTGAGAATACATCAAGTAAACGTAAAATACGCGGTGTGCTGATTGCAGATGTTAACAGCATATATAAGGAATGTCATAGACACATATATGCATAAGTATATATAACTATATATGTACTTTGATCTACAGCCTATTAGCCAGTATCCTTGAGTCTAGAGCTCGAAATTCAAGGATTAGCGCAAATATGTCACCCACTAAATTAAGGATTTCGGATACCCACATCGGGTTTCAAAAAAGTCCTAATTAGTCTGACGTTCTCAAAAACGCCGTAGCCAAGTCTGCAGCGGCGGTGTCTCCACACGAGTGTTCGTGGTGGGAAATGCGTGTAAACAACAGAGGACCGAATCAAAGGGTATATAACTACCTTTACCCAAAGTAACGTGCAGGGATCCTAAGGATTCCCATCTAAACACCCAACAGTATTACCATCCACTTACTTGGGACCTGTCCGAAGTTCGCGGCATCACCTGCCCCGTCTCGGTGTTCCTGGAATAGGAAAGAGCACCCGGTGGGTTGGGCTATGTATCTTCGAGCCTCAGCATAGAAAGAGGACAGAAATGGCGGCCATCTTGTGTTAGGTCCAGCAGTGGGATGGAAATTAAAGAGGGACTCCATCATGTAAGCCCCAAAAAAGAAAAGAGAGAAAGGGGTCGGCCATCTTAGTGTTGTAGAAAACCAATTTAAAAGACACAGAACTAAGGCTCAAATGTACGTGTCGGAAAAAGAATGGGATTAAGAGGCAAATTGCTCAAACTCAAATAAACATAAAATCCATGGAAAGAGGTGGGATAGCCACAACCGGTAGTGAGTGTACCTAAACCTGGTCAAGAGATTCCTTAATCATGATCGGTGCACAAAGTCTGTCCATGGTATGTCATCATTAAGTCCCATAATATGTGTCTTAAGTCGATAGACCCAACGTTGCTCTTTTTCAAAAAGGCGGTTTGTTGATTCTCTCTGGTCTCTGATGGTCTCAAGTATAACCCACCTGAGATCGTTAGGGGTGTGATGTAAATCAATGTAATGTTTCGTCAATTTTGTGGAGGACCTCTGACATCTAATAGTACTGCGATGTTCATTTATCCGAATCTTGATCATCCTAGTGGTCATACCTATGTTTCGTAGTTTACACGGGCAAGTGATCATGTAGATACAATTCTTAGTACGGCAATTGGTATGTATCCTTAACTGCCAGGTATAGGGTTCTCCCAAATCTAATTCTTGGGTGGTAGTGGTAAGTGAGCAAACATTACACCCACCACAAGGATGATGTCCTCTGACCCCCAGCCAACGTGTCCTTATCAATTCTCTAGGTTTTGGCACAACAGGTCTAGTATGGACTAGTAAATCTCTAATGTTTTGAGTTCTTTTGAAAGCAAAAAGAGGACGTTCTAGGGATTCTCCCGAGCTGTTCAGGATACTCCAGTGTCTCAAAATGACCTTCTTGACACGGTTACTCAGAGGAGTAAAGGTAGTGACACATGTCAGTCTGGTTTGTGGTTCTCGTACATTGGTGGCTAGCAATGTATCCCTCGGGATATTCTTAGTTCTCTTCTTAGCCTGTTTTATAACAGAGTTGGGATAGTTCCGCTCTTTACGTTTTTGACTCAAAATATCTGCCTGTGTATGAAAATCAGCCAAATCAGAACAGTTACGTCTTGTCCTTAAGAATTGGCCGAATGGAAGATTGTTCCTTAAAGATTTAGGGTGGTGACTGTCGTAGAGCAAGAGACTATTCCTGTCAGTGGGTTTGTGAAAGATGGACGAATGTAGTACTCCATCTGTAAGTATGATCCGTAGATCTAAAAAGGAAACTTCTTTGTCAGAATATTCAGCACTGAAGCGAAGATGCACATCAAGAGTATTAATCCACTGGATGAAGGCTTTAACTTAATCCACATCTCCTTTCCAAACCACTAGTATGTCGTCAATATAACGACGCCACAGTCTGATGTTGGAAAATAAGGGTTGAGTAGGAACCAGTATGTTGTTTTGTTCGAAGATGTACATATACAGACAAGCCAGACTCGGTGCAAAAGTGCTGCCCATAGATGTACCTTGTACCTGGTGATATAAGTTATCTTCAAATTGGAAGACATTTTCTTTAAGGGCCAGGCTCGCACATTGCATTATAAGAGATTTACTAGTCCATACTAGACCTGTTGTGCCAAAACCTAGAGAATTGATAAGGACACGTTGGCTGGGGGTCAGAGGACATCATCCTTGTGGTGGGTGTAATGTTTGCTCACTTACCACTACCACCCAAGAATTAGATTTGGGAGAACCCTATACCTGGCAGTTAAGGATACATACCAATTGCCGTACTAAAAATTGTATCTACATGATCACTTGCCCGTGAAAACTACGATACATAGGTATGACCACTAGGATGATCAAGATTCGGATAAATGAACATCGAAGTACTATTAGATGTCAGAGGTCCTCCACAAAATTGACAAAACATTACATTGATTTACATCACACCCCTAACGATCTCAGGTGGGTTATACTTGAGACCATCAGAGACCAGAGAGAATCAACAAACCGCCTTTTTGAAAAAGAGCAACGTTGGGTCTATCGACTTAAGACACATATTATAGGACTTAATGATGACATACCATGGACAGACTTTGTGCACCGATCATGATTAAGGAATCTCTTGACCAGGTTTAGGTACACTCACTACCGGTTGTGGCTATCCCACCTCTTTCCATGGATTTTATGTTTATTTGAGTTTGAGCAATTTGCCTCTTAATCCCATTCTTTTTCCGACACGTACATTTGAGCCTTAGTTCTGTGTCTTTTAAATTGGTTTTCTACAACACTAAGATGGCCGACCCCTTTCTCTCTTTTCTTTTTTGGGGCTTACATGATGGAGTCCCTCTTTAATTTCCATCCCACTGCTGGACCTAACACAAGATGGCCGCCATTTCTGTCCTCTTTCTATGCTGAGGCTCGAAGATACATAGCCCAACCCACCGGGTGCTCTTTTCTATTCCAGGAACACCGAGACGGGGCAGGTGATGCCGCGAACTTCGGACAGGTCCCAAGTAAGTGGATGGTAATACTGTTGGGTGTTTAGATGGGAATCCTTAGGATCCCTGCACGTTACTTTGGGTAAAGGTAGTTATATACCCTTTGATTCGGTCCTCTGTTGTTTACACGCATTTCCCACCACGAGCACTCGTGTGGAGACACCGCCGCTGCAGACTTGGCTACGGCGTTTTTGAGAACGTCAGACTAATTAGGACTTTTTTGAAACCCGATGTGGGTATCCGAAATCCTTAATTTAGTGGGTGACATATTTGCGCTAATCCTTGAATTTCGAGCTCTAGACTCAAGGATACTGGCTAATAGGCTGTAGATCAAAGTACATATATAGTTATATATACTTATGCATATATGTGTCTATGACATTCCTTATATATGCTGTTAACATCTGCAATCAGCACACCGCATATTTTACGTTTACTTGATGTATTCTCAGCTAAGTGAACTTTAAAAACCTGGGCAGTCAGAATATGTGTAGCATCTTGCTACATTTGATTATGGGACACTTGAATGTTTGGCAAACGCTATATCCCTCAACTTCCCGGTATTACTGTTTTTGTCTTTCTTCCTAAATACAATCTGATAATTGAACTCACGCATTTAGCTCAGTAGGACCTCCGTTACTTGGTGCTTTACCTGATGCGGCCCATCCACTAGTATGAGGAGGGTAAGCATTTTTTTTTCATCATTATTTTCACATTGATTTACACGTTGATTCACAGTGGGCATACTTCACCTATGTGTGGATTTGCACAGAGCACATTACTGTTGATATTGTGCATGTGAATAATGTGTTGTTCTTTTTGTTTGTTATTCTTCTCATTTCAGGTCCCTGCATTGTACTAATATTCCTTACTATAGGTTACATTTACACATAGGATTAGGTAGTTTAGGTCCTGAAGAATCGCGTTAGATCCATAGGACATCAATAGCGAGAAACATGTTGACCTTTTGGTGAATCGTACAGGGGATCCTGTACGTACAATTCCTAACCTCAAATTGAGTGAGGAAGTGAATAATTTTTTGGGGAGCGTAGACCTTGTTCTTTTCTCTCCCCGCTCTTTGGTTTTAATCATGACAGTGGTTGGATTATTTAATAAAATTTGCCTAACCTCTAGTTATTTTTAAATAGAATTTTTCCAATCCTATACCTTATTCTTTCTAAACCGGGCATATATCTCAAAAGATCTCCGGCAAAGAGCCCCCCTTAAGGGGCCCGTCAGGCATTGCAGCGCCGGCCTGACGTGGAGCAAAGCCCAAGGATGAAGCATGTCACCTTTGGTGAGTGAGGGCTCTTGTTCCAAAATAATTAATTTTCCAGGGACCTGGCTTTCTTTCTTTTCTTTACGATCTTTTCCTTAGATCAGGACCCAATGTGGTTTCCCTGATTATACCTACATTGTGGAACTGTGTACACCTTGTTTTTGTACATGTAACCAACTGTTAACCATCTTTTCTTTTGTTGCAGTTTTCTCAGAGAGGACTGGTCATAGAGGAGGACGGGCAGACCGGAGTAGCAGCAGAAAGAGCAGGTTATTTATTATTTGCTAGTTTTTCCTTCTGGTGAATATGAGGCATTGAAACGATCAGGTGCTTTAATCAATTTTTCCTCTTTTACAGGCATCTTAGACCCTGCTACACATAAATTTGAACAGACACATATGAGTAGAAGGAGAAAGACAAGGTAATGATTTTGCAGATTTCCATTGCGGTGCACCTAGTACAGTGGAATATGACAACCTACGTTAATCACCTTTTCTTCTCTGCAGGCAACTCCGACAGCACTACTCATAATTACAAAAGGCAAAGGTGAGTAGAAGCAGAAAGACAAGGTAATTATTTGGTAGAATTCACTTGTGATGCACCCAGTACATTATAATATAACAACATTCATCAACCCCTTTTTTTGTTCTTTTGCAGGCTTCTTAGACAGTGCTAATCATAGATTAGAAAAGGCAGAAGTTACTACAAGCAGAAAGACTAGGTCATTATTTAGTAGATTTTCCTTGTAGTACATCTGAAACATTGGAACATAAGCATGTGCTGTAACCATTTTTTTCTTCTATTGCAGACATCGCAGACAGTGTTACATTTAGAAGAAGGTGTTAGGACAAACAGAAAGACCCAGGTAATTACTTGTTACATTTTCCAAGTAATAGCTCAGACTTGTCTGGTAGACTTCATTCAGTAGCATAAGAACCAACTTTAAATAATGTTCCTCAGTTTAAAAGATGTTCCTCTTTTTTTTTGCATACTTTGCGGCATAGTAGGCTCAGACTGATTGCCACCAAAATGTTCAAGAGAAAAGCTGTGACTTCTGCAGAGAGCAGTGCTTCACCACAACGGAAGAAATGCTGTCTTGTGTTTAAAGAAGAATGGCTGAAAGAAATTGTGGAGACTGAGACACAGAAGTCACGAAGCAAGGTTTGCGTACAACTGGGAGAGCCATTTCTATACAATCCAGAAGTAGGACTGATTTGCAAAGTATGTGCAGAAGCAAAGATCACAGGGGACTTTTCTACTGGGAAGAAATGGAGTGATGGCTGGAAGCTGGACTACTTGAAACGCCATCTATGTAGCAAAGTTCATGAATCTGCTTTGGTGACACTGAGAAATAAAAGTGCAGCTGCCAGGCTGGGTTTTGGAGTGCGCATCATGCTGACGGAAACCGCCAGTGACAGAACAAACAGACTAGAAGTGGTTGAACGGCAAAGATCTCTGCCTGAAGAGATAAAGATTCTCATCAACAATGTGTTGCTAGCAGTCAAAATGAACACTTCAGTGTTATCTGTTCAAGACATCCATGACCACGTCGCATTGTATGTGAAGATACCGGACAGCTGGAGGAACAAGAACTATGCCTTTGAGTTTTTGGAGGCAATCAACAGTGATACGCTCTGACTTCCTGGCAGAACTGCGCAGTGCTTGGTATCACACATTAATAATTGATGAGAGCACAGATATTTCATTTCCAAATTGCTCATCCGCTATCTCAAATTCCGATCTGTAACATGAACAGATCACAAAACAGTGTTTGGGGGAATTGTAACTCTGAGTACATGCAATGCGGGGGCTATCACTATAGCTGTGAAAGACTTCTACACTGCCAATAAGCTGGACCTTATGAAAATGGTCATGTTTACCATGTTACATCAGATGGTGCATCAGTGATGCTGGGAAAGAACAATAGTGTTGCTACCTGCCTCAAGCAATCCATTCCCACGCTAGTTGAGCAGCACTGTGTTGCGCACAGAGAAGATTTGGGAGTTGATGATGCCTGGAAAAATGTGCCGATGATCAGGGAAATGGAAACATTACTGAGGACTGTCTACACTGTGTTCTCTAGCTCACCTGTAAGGAAGTCCAAGCTGAACGAAATTGCTTTGGTCACTGACTGTGAAGCTGTCTCCTTTTGGCCACTCAATGAAGTGCGGTGGCTTTCAAGGCATTTTGCTGTTGGTGCACTCTCTAGGTAATTATGAGGTTGCTCTCAAATACTTTGATCATGAAAGAGTTGAGGAGAATGACCCAATTGCTAAGTATTGCTACAAAAAACTATCTGACGCCAACTACCATATTTCCTTTGCAGCACTGAATGACATTCTGGGTGAACTTGCATCTTTGTGCAAGTTGTTTCAGAAACGCTCTTTGACCACTGTTGAAGCTGTACAGTATGCAAGAGCAAACATTGGTCAAATAAAGGAACAGTACTTGGGCGACACTGTCTTTTGGAGCAACACAGTAAGAGATCTGATGGCTTTGTACAGAGAGGACCGAGAGTATGATAGTGAGCCGATGTTATCTTTCATTAAACGTCTTTGTAAACACATGGAAAGAAGGTTCCCAGGAGATGATTTGAAGGAATGGACAAGCTTTGATTTCCATGCAGTAACAACACAATCACTGTTTTATTGTGGGACTGAGAATGTACAAAGACTTGTTGAAAAGTATAAGAAGGTCTTGGTCCTGGGTGATGGTGACACCCCTGATGATTTTCAGCAATACAGAGATTATAAATATGTGGTGGCAGAACATATAAAAAGCGGATTGTTTAGGACCTTTCAAGACATGGTGAATTTCATTCTGCGGAATTCTGCTCAGTATAGTGTTGTATCTCAGCTTGTTGATGTTTGTGCAACTTTACAGGCTTCAAGTGCAGACTGTGAACGAGGATTCAGCCTCATGATTCCAATCAAGTCCAAATTAAGAAACCGACTCAAGGAGAGTCACCTAGATATGCTGATGAGGACAAAGGCCTACCTCTCAAATGGGAAGGTTGACCGAGTTTATCAGCACTGGAAGAATGGCAAGGACCGGTGAGAGAAACAAACATGTCATACATCTAATGTTGGCACCTGACTTGTCTAAACTCTGATGCGGCTCCTCCTACAGTCCATGTGTAGCTTGGGTAAGAACATTTCTCAGCCTGTCTCTTGGCAGGAGCCTCATGGCATTTATCAGTAGTGTGTTCATCAAATTGTAAATGTTAACTAATTGTACAACGTGCTCTAGTTGATTTGCATGGCCCTCTGTAGCACACTGAGAGTATTCATTAAAGTCTCATAATGGTTCAACCTCCTGATTTCTGTTTTCTCTAACTGGGGTGTAGGTGGCACTCAACAGGTCATGTCTTTGGGGTGTGCCACCAGGTCACAAAACTGCCTTAATGCCCTATTACATGGAGCAATGGTTATACAAATATCCCTTTTTTGCTTTAGTGGTAAAACAAAGCTATGGAGAGGCAAATGCCAAAGATCTTGGTAGTTATGCCCTGTGCTCGCGTGAATGGTCAATTTCTTGGCACACGTATCCTTGGCTGCAGCGCACAGAGACCTTACACTGCCGCACACAGTGGAAAAAAATTAGAGGGAACATTGGTCAGAGGCATTTCTGATCCCCTGACCTAACCGTAACCGAGTTTTCTCAGGTATCTGGTGGACTTTGGGGTGGTGGGGGTGCATAGGGCGTGTGTTTCTGCCCTCCATTCACAATTTACCTAGATCAGTGAGATGATACATTATTTGGCCGGAGGAAACAAAAATCCATTAGTCAGACAACAGTCTACATTTATTCCATAGTAAAGTACAAAATGCCATGCTGGTGATGAATGCCACTTCATTAGAAAGCTTTACAACATTGGGTTAAGTGCAGGGGCATAGTCTCTGTTGGTGCAGCAGGTGCAGTGGAACCATAGTCAACAGAGCCGTGATTTATGCTGTATGTTTTGCAGCCAGAGGGGCCTATTTCCATCCTTGCACTAGGGCCCATGACTGGCCACACTACTGGCTGTATCTTTAAAGCATGGGCCAGATTTGTGGGTGTTCCCACGCAGCCATCCACCCATGGATTCTGACACATTCACAGATTTACCAACACTGGGAGATCTGGGAATGTCAGAATTGCACAAGGAAAAATATATTTATTTCTCCTCGTTGTTTCCTCTTTCGAGGAAAATGTCTCTAAAGTACAGTATCCATTTTAGGACATCCTCATTCCTCACTCCTCATCCCTGCTTCTCATCCATCATCCTTACTTCTCATACATCATCCCTACTTCTCATCCATCATACCTGCTTCTCTTCCATCATCCCTACTTCTCATACATCATCATTACTTCTCATCCATTATCCATACTTCTCATCCATCATACATCATCCCTACTTCTCTTCCAGCATCCCTACTTCTCATCCATCATCTATCACCCATACTTCTCATTCATCATCCCTACTTCTCATCCATTATACTTCATCCCTACTTCTCATCATCATCTCTGCTTCTCTTCCATCATCCCTACTTCTCATCCATCATGCATCATCCCTACTTCTCATCCATCATCCCTACTTCTCATCCATCATCCCTACTTCCCTTCCAGCATCCCTACTTCTCATCCATCATCTATCACCCATACTTTTCATCCATCATCCCTACTTCTCATCCCTCACCCCTGCTTCTCATCCCTACTTTTCATCCATCATCCCTACTTTTCATCCTTACTTCTCACACATCATCCCTACTTCTCATCCATCATCCCTACTTCTCATCCATCATCCCTGCTTCTCTTCCATCGTCTCTACTTATCATACATCATCCCTACTTCTCATCCATCATACATCATTCCTACTTCTCATCTATCATCCCTGCTTCTCTTCCATCATCCCTACTTCTCATACATCATCCCTACTTCTCATCCATCATGCATCATCATTACTTCTCATCCATCATCCCTACTTCTCATCCATCATCCTTACTTCTCCTTCAGCATCCCTACTTCTCATCCATCATCTATCACCCACACTTCTCATCCATCATCCCTACTTCTCACCCATCATACATCATCCCTGCTTCTCATCCCTACTTTTTATCCATCATCCCTACTTCTCATCCTTACTTCTCACCCATCATCCCTACTTCTCATCCATCATCCCTGCTCCTCATCCATATTTCTCATCCATCTTCCATCATCCCTACTTCTCATACCTCAGCCATCATCCCTACTCCTCATTCCTCATCCCTTAGTCATATCAACACATTTTCAGTTTTGTGAAACGCACCTTCACACTGATTGGTTGGCAACAGCAAATCAGAGGTATGAGAGGGGCCTGCATTCTATTTCACTGAAAAACACCCTTCTCATTGCATGTGCTGGATGAGGAGAGAGGAGAGGAAATGCAACTGTGTGTTTGTTTCCAGTGAATTCAAAGCTGTACAACATTTCATTTTATTTAACTAGGTGTTTTTCTGTTTACAAAGGCCTCTGCAGAAATCTCTGCTGGTTTGGGGAATACACTGAGCCCACAACTTGGGCCATAAATCAGTTCTTGGAGAAAGGCTTATACAGTTCATCTACAGTTCAACGGAAACCCTTTCTGGTTTCAGAAAGGAAAAAACAGCTCTCAGAGATAAAAGCAGCCGCAGATTTAAACATTTTATTTGTTACAAATAAAAATGAAACCAGAAAAGGTTTGGATGAATTGGATTGCACTGTCACCAAAGTTGATTTTAAACATTTTCTTTCTACATATGAAACTGAAACCAAAAGGCCGCCACCACCACCTGTCGATCTAATTACTATTTAGTAAGATCGTCATCCTTACCAGGTGCATCACCCAAACCACCTAAGGAGCACAGTGCCACCAGAGTGGAGCCAAAGTCCAGAAGTTGACAAGGCATCCCTGGCACCGTGGGAAGCTGACCACCTAGAAACCTGCAGTGAGTTCCCCGTGAACCGGACACCTGCCGAAGAGAGCATACTCATCCACCCTTGGGGATGCACTAGGCTTGGACATGGCCCTGTTGAGAGTTCCACAGTGACTAACTTGGATCGGCTTCCAAGTGACCTGCACAGACCACACTATTGGACAAACGCCAGTGCACCTGAGTCCTGACAGCCAGAGCATGCAAACCCTGTGACAACCACCCTTGTAGTTCCAAGCACCACTTTGATGTGGTCCTGTTAGCAGTTTCTCAGCGATGCCTTTGCTTTGCCTGTGATAGGCCCGACACAGTCCACACCGTCCCATGGCAGCCCACCAAAGGGCCTCGAGGAGACTCCTGTCCAATGGAGTTCTGTCACGGGTGGGAAGCCTGAATCTGCTCTACCAGTGGATGTTGGGACAGACCAAGGGCTTCAAGGACGACACCTTTTCATCCAGGCCTCCTCAGTCTTTTCGAGGTTTTCTATCCCTGGAGCCTGAATGCCTTCAAAGAGATCCCTACAGTGGAATCCCCACTGCTCCTGAGGCACCCGCATTTAACTTTGTAAATAGACTCCTAGACCGAGAGCCCAGGTGGGACAGGACCATCAGTCCCCAAGCGAACTGTAATGTCCTGGGCAGGCGTTTGAGGGAGACGGACTTCATCAACACTGCCATTCCTATCCAGAGCAGTCTGGTTAAACTACGGAGGCGTGCCGTGATGCAGAGTACCCCCAGCTGTACCTGTCCATTAAACATGTTTGGCGGACCGCCTGAAGAGACTCGGTGATTATTTTAGCGTTTATGTTTCTCTCCCACAGGTTGAACTTGGTTGTTTGTTTTTGTATAAAGTTTGGGAGGGTTTAGTGTCCTGCTGGAGACATTCAAGTGTTTCCACCAGCACTCTGCTGAGGGCGGGCTTCCACACTCACCCATCCACCACAGGCGTCACCAGTCAGGCGACCCTGCTAATGAAAAGGGCCAGGCGCACATCCCCTGGGTCAGTTGTATGAACCCTAACCATGTGTCTGTGTCATCACTATTAGTAGCATGAGGGCCTAGGGCCCCCAACACTACACTTACGAATACTTAAGAACATTCAGCTCAGAAAGAACCGGGAATGGCTTTCCGACCCCAGTATAGGGTGACCAGACTTCCCAGATTTCCCCAGACAGTCCCGGTTTTTAGAGGACTGTCCCGGTGTCCCGACGCTTCTCTTAAATTTAAACAAATGTCCCGGTCTTTGGGACAAAGGCCAGATCATGTAGGGAAGCATAAGTAAAGTATGAAATAATTAAAGTCATTTATCTGTTACTGTCAGGCAACACAGTCCCCTGTCTGCTCCCAGCAGAGAGACGGAGTGGGGAGCAGATAGAGGTGGGTGGGTTGGGATTGCAGAGTGGGAGGTCAAGCCACAGCTAATTTTATATATGTAGTCTTGTAAATGTGTGCGTGTGTGCATGCGTGTGTGTGTGTTTATGTATAGGCACATATTCACAAAGCTACGCAAAAAAAAGGGACAGGCCAGATATAAAAGTGAGAGTAAAGTCTTTAGTCCTTCTTTTATGTCTGACCTGTCCAGGTTTTTGCTCCTCAAGATCTGGTCACCCTACCCCAGTAGTCTCTGGCAGCCAGAAAAGGACTGTTCGACTAATCGTTCATTTTATTCATCTGTTTTTTTATCTGAAGCGCGTTTATGTAATTTTCTCCTCTTTTCCCCATGGTATGCCCGCTAGGTCTGGCTATGCATGGTTTATACATTATCGTCTGTATTTCATAAAGTGACGCCAGGTTTCCAAGGTGACTACTGATTCTATGTCAGGACCGGAGGCTTCGGATTATGCTATCTCACTCAGTAGATTCTTACTAGCCTGAGAGCTCAAAGATCTTCAGCGTTTTGCGTTTGTGTTTGCCTTGCGTTTTATCAGGGGACGATTTATCCTCAGAGTCAGAAGAATTAGAGTCGTCAGAGGAGTTCTGATTAGTCCAGGATGACTGAGTATCTTTGTGGCTTCCTAAAGATCCATATTCATGATCATTTAAGATCGCATTCATTGACTGATCCAAAGGGTCATACGAAGATGACTGGCCAGGCTCATTTATATTGACCTCTGTGGGGTTGGGGTTCCCCTAGCCTTCGCCGAAACACCCGGCCCCATAATTAAAAATGGGTTGTGAAAAAAGGGCGCAAGGCTTTCACCAGGGCCTTATTTACAGAATTCTGCACGTGGAAGTCAAGAGCTTCCACCAGGCGGTCTTCCATATGCTGATCAAATTGACCGGTTTCATAAACCCCAAACTGATCAGCGGCTTCATAATGTGCCATAATTGCTTTGTTTGCAACTTGAATTCTTTTAGAGGCCCCAAAGCACAATCATTTTTAGGGAGGGGCAGAAAAACAACAAGGTGCAGAGAAAAACAGGAAGAAATTCTCCCAGCTGATAACTTTTTGTAATGAAAAATCAAATCACAAGTACTGCAGAGGAGGCAGCACCAGAAATCCCCTAAAGCAGAGCTCTTACGTTTATTCCAGCCCCTCAGGGCGTAAAACAGGGGGCGCGAGAGCTCAAATCCTTTAGAGCCCCGTGTTTCCCGATGTGCTCGCACTGAACTTGAAAGAGAAGTTCATGTGCATGCGCGAGATGGGAAACAGAGCGAAGACTGCGCTCCCGAAAGCGCGGCCGCCCCAGCACTCCTCACCGGAAAATCTTTAATCAGCAAAAAGCAGAGAATACAATGAAATAAAATAAAATACTCCAATATAATCCAGAACGTCGCAAGCATGCGCGCCCTAGACTGGAACTAAGGCGCCTGAAGGCAAGAGTGCCGCGCCACAGAGGAAAAACCACATGAAAATCACAATGCAAATTACAATGAAAATAAAGGACTTATCTCTGCGTGTTGAACAGCAAAGAAAGAGGAAGGACTAAGGTGTTAAGGACATATACAGCAGATGGTGGGCCCTGATTGGGGGTCATAACGAGCCTGTTTAATATTGGGAAATTTAGTTCTGTTTTTCTATTGGCTGCTGTGTGTTGACAGTATAGAGTGAGATAGCATAATCTTCGCCTCCGTGTCCTTAATAGAATTGAAAATTCTTGTCGCGTAAGCTAGAAAATGTTTGATTCTGCACACCTGCTCCAGCAGGTCTTCAGGTGCTTATTAGAGTTATAAATCATAAAAACTAACCCCATGCTCATGCTGCCACCTAATGACAGATGCCTGAAACTGCAAGAGTGCTGTCAAGATCCCGTCGGGATGTAGTTGCAAATAGCTAATTAGCATCGGTGATCGATAAGACAGGCCTCAGTCAAATGTTAAGGCGCATACACCAGATGTGGGCAGATCTTCAGTACTACAGCATCCATTTTAGGACATCCACATTCCTCACTCCTCATCCCTACTTCTCATCCATCATCCCTACTTCTCATCCATCATACATCATCCCTAATTCTCATCTATCATCCCTACTCCTCTTCCATCATCCCTAACTTCTCATCCATTTTAGGACATCCTCACTCCTCACTCCTCATCCCTACTTCTCATCCATCATCCCTACTCCTCATTCCTCATCCCTCAGTCATACCAGCACATTTTCAGTTTTGGGAAACACACCTTTACACTGATTGGTTGGCAACAGCCAATCAGAGTGATGAGAGAGAACAGCCTTCTCATTGCCTGTACTGGATGAAGACGAGGAGAGGAGGAAATACAATTGTGTGTATGTTTCTAGTAAATTCAAGGCTGTCCAGCATTTCATTTTAATCTAGTAAGTCAGTGGTTAACAATCTGTGAGCTGTGGCTCACCCCTAGAAGTCAAAACTAGCCAGGGGTGGCTCACACAGTTTGTGAACAAATGCATGCATACATCGATCTCTGCTGCGGACGGAGATCATTGAGTTAAATAACATTGTGGAAGGAATATTGGTATCAGCAGCTCGCAAGGGGAATTGCCAATAATGAAGGCGTGCTCGATTTCAAGCACTAAAACAAAATCGTTTAATCTGCATTTCACTTAATTTTCTATTTTATGATTCGCACATAAATAATGAAAACTAGTTAGGTTGATTTCAGCCCTGTGGCCTATTTAGTAAATCCTGCATCGCCCTCTAGTGACTTTAAAGCATAGTCCTTGGGAGTTTTACTTTTCTGAGCTGCTAATTCGGAACACGAGCTCAAGGTAAATTCAAATAAAAGCAGAGGCGTAGCAAAGGGGTCATTGGCCCTAATGCAAACAAGGTAATGGGTCCCGTTTTTCTCCTCGGTGGTTATTAAAAATAACCATGATTGCGGATGATGGATGAGAAGTAGGGATGAGGAGTGAGGAATGAGGATGTCCTAAAATGGATGAGAAGTTAGGGATGATGGAAGAGGAGTAGGGATGATAGATGAGAAGTAGGGATGATGTATGATGCATTAGAAGTAGGGATGATGGAACAGAAGTAGGGATGATGGGTGAGAAGTAAGGATGATGGATGAGGAGTAGGGATGATGGAAGAAAAGTAGGGATGATGGATGAGAAGTAAGGATAAGAAGTAGGGATGATGGATGAGAAGTAGGGATGATGGACGAGAGGTAGGGATAATGGACGAGAGGTAGGGATGATGGACGAGAGGTAGGGATGATGGATGAGAAGTAGGGATGATGGATGAGAAGTAGGGATGACGAATGATGGATGAGAAGTAGGGATGATAGATGAGAAGTAGGGATGATGTATGATGGATGAGAAGTAGGGATGATGGAAGAGAAGTAGGGATGATGAATGAGGAATAGGGATGATGTATGATGGATGAGAAGTAGGGATGATGAATGATGGATGAGAAGAAGGGATGATGGATGAGAAGTAGGGATGATGTATGATGGATGAGAAGTAGGGATGATGAATGAGGAGTAGGGATGATGAATGAGGAGTAGGGATGATGTATGATGGATGAGAAGTAGAGATGATGTATGATGGCTGAGAAGTAGGGATGATGGATGAGAAGTAGGGATGATGTATGATGGATGAGAAGTAGGGATGAGGAGTGAGGAATGAGGATGTCCTAAAATGGATGAGAAGTTAGGGATGATGGAAGAGAAGTAGGGATGATAGATGAGAAGTAGGGATGATGTATGATGGATGAGAAGTAGGGATGAGGAGTGAGGAATGAGGATGTCCTAAAATGGATGCTGTACAGTACAGCAGCCGTGAGTACTGGCGGACAAGCCGGAGAACTCATGGGAAGAGCCTGTGCCGAGCGCGTGGTCCAGCTTGGCTCTAAGAGCCAAAGCACGAAGCGAGCCAGTAAAAAACATCCTTTTTTCCGTAAATCATATGTGTCGTGATAGACAGATGAATGAATAACCCACGACTCAAAAAAGTAAAAAGAAAATCGGAGTTTATTAACTAGACATTTTTGCTTCAACTTTCAGTGACATTGTAGTGTCCTCTTGGACACACACGTGCACTTTGGCATTTAGTAGTGAGCAAGCCACTCCCCAAGGGCTGGAATTTACACCCACACCCATCCAACACTGGCGTCACCGGTCAGGTGACCCTGCCGATAAAGGAGCCCGAATCCATGTGCTCGTGGCCAGTTCTCTAAACTATCCAGTGGTGTCCAGTGTCATCATTCTAATTTGCATGTGACCCCAAAACACTACAAACATTTCTAGTACACTTTTATTAACTGCAATATTTCAACACGCGAAAGGTTTCAGCATGCTCGCCCTCTACTAACAATGTCACCAGTCATACTGAGCAGCTGTTCACTAGGTGGGCATCACACATTCTGAGAGTTTGACACCAGGGTGGCCAGCTCTTCTGACTTCTGTGGGTCTGCCCCGCATTAGAAGAAATTTCGTAAACCCATGTTTACTAGGTAGAAGAAACAGGGCAATGCGAGTGGTTGCATCTGTGAGCGTTTACCCATTTCACTCAGAAGGGTATGCTCACTAGTCAGTGTGTATGTCATAGTAATGACCAGAGGTGTGTTGCAAGATGGCGCAGGACTCTAAGGGGCATATTTATACATGTTTTGCACCAAATTTACGTCATTTTTTTAACGCAAACTCCATATTTATACTTTGGCACTGGAACGTCTAGCACCAAAGTTATGGAGTTAAAGTCATTTTTTGGACGTGGAAACCTACCTTGCGTCAATGAGATGCAAGGTAGGCGTTCCCATGCAAAAAATAACTCTATGGCCTTAGCACCATATTTATCCCCCCATGCTAAAATCACGCACAGAGGAGACGAGGGGTCAAATAATGAACCATTATTTAACGCCTGGGTCAGGGCAGGCATTAGGGGACCTGTAGGCCTATTTCCATGGTGGAATACCATGGAATAAGCCCGCAGGTGCCCTCCCCAGGGACACCCCCACCCACACCAGAGGGACAGCGGAAGATGGAGGACCCCATCCCAGGTAAGTATAGGTAAGTACAGGTACAGTATTTTTTTTAAAAGTGCCATTGGGGGCCCTGAAATGGGCCCCCCTACATGGCACTGGGTGCAGTGGCCATGCCCAGGGGAACCTGGTCCCCTGTGCTGGCCATTGGGGTGGTGGGCATGACTCTTGTCTTCTCTAAGACAGGAGTCATGTGGTATGGATGGTTTTGCGTCAGAAAATGACGCTAGGCTGGTTAGAGTCATTTTTTTGTCTAACCTGCCTAACATCATTTTTTGGTGCAAACCCCATTCTCCCATACCGCCACACCCACCCGGCTAACGTCATTTTTTTTTTTTACGCTAGCCTACCGTTTGCGCCGGCTTGCACCATTACATAAATATGGTGCCCGGCTGGCGCTCAAGAATGGTGCATGCCGGTGCAAAACATTTTTGATGCAAAACTGCGTTAGTGCAGTTTTGCACCAAAAAGTATAAATATGCCCCTAAAAGTCCTGCTTACTGCTGGTCACAGGAGGTGTAGTGCTGACCCATTGAGAAGACAGGTGAATCGCCTCAGAGCGGCTCATCGGAGCTGCAGGACAGGCTTTGTGTAAGCTGCTTACGCATCTTAGACGATGCCCTCTTTGCCAGGCGTGGCTCGTCATTAAAGGCCAACCCCCTTAGCTCCCTTTTTCAAGCTTGATGAGTGTCTGTCAGGCTGAGCAAAGGTCAGCCGGAGGATAGAGACTCGTCATGTTCGGGTCAGGCAGCAAGGCTATTTAAATGCGCTAACTCTCAGGTCCCGCCAGCCTGAGCCAAGCGTTTGTGGACAGATGGTCCCTCTCCTTCATGGCTCTCCTTCATCATCGATAGGCTCAGACTGGGGTGCTTCAGTTTTATGCCCTAGAGTTACCAGGGTTGAGTGTCTATCAGCAACGCCTCATGCAGAATGGGTCGGGGTCTGCAAGTCTCACTGACCCCATTACACTCTGTAATGAGTTAAAGAAGGTCCTCCTCTCATTGGCTAAGCCGTAACAAGTTTAACCAATGAGAGGAGGCGTCAGGATCCTCTGTCAGTACCTTCCTTCCCCGAAGCCTCCAAGAATCGCTGAAGAGTTTCCGTTTCTCCACCTGATGTTAACAAACAGCCTGTGTTTGTTAACTGCTGGGCATGTGTGTACATGTATGAATGTGTGGGTATTTGTGCGTGAATGCTGTGAATGGGTTTGCCATGTGTGCGAGCTTGTGAATGGTGGCTGTATATGCATTCACTTGTGAATGGATAGATGTGAGTGTGCCTGTGGATGGGTGGGTGTGAGTATGTGTGCGCTTGTAAATGGATGGGTGGAAGTGAGTGTGCGCATGTGTGCTGCCCCACTGCTCAGCCATATTACCCGCCACCACTACTTTTCACCATAAACAAAGATGACCCCTGCCACAAGATATTGCTGGACCTTGCAGTTGCAACAATAGTCGGCCATCCCACCCTCGTACGCATTCTGGGGACTCAAATGGAATTCACTAGCAACCATTTTGAATATCTCATATGGTCCCAATCTAAGATGGTGCCACAAAGCTCTAACAGCAGTGATGCCCCAGCTAAAGATAGAGGCTAGTGGCTCCTGGGGTCACCTTCTACTTCCAGGTTAAGGGTACATATCTAAACAGGGCCACCCCAGATGACAGCACATTGCAAATGCTCTAGCATTGTATATTTTTGCTCTGTTTGTTTTCCAGCTATTTCCTGTTTTTTCCCTTGTAGTTTGTATTACTTCAGTGTTTGGTGTCATGTCTACCCAGCTGAATTATTGGAGGGTTTTTGCTTTGGCTTTTTCCTCCTTCACAGTGGTTTCTTTCTAGAGGTACTTGCCTGCTTGAGGAAGCCTTGATACAATTAGTACAGTGGCTGTGGAAATGAACCACCTCTTCCTCAGGGTCAAGGCCTCATGTCTATGAAGAAGATCTTCATGACTAGTATTTGAGAGATTGCAACAGCAGTATTTTCAAGCCCCTACGAAAAGCATGAACTCTGGATCTTCGAGCCACTTCCAAGTAACAAAGCGTGGAATTGGTGTCTTCAAGAAATGAGATTACTGCCTTATGGCAGTCTTTAGTGTCCTGTGAGGTGCTAGATTTACCAATGCTATCAGCAGGAGCACCGATTTCATGGGAATCCTAAAGGATTAAACCAATTTACTGATGCTTTGATGGTTATTTTACTTTTCATTTAACTCAGTTTGCTCAAAATAAGACAAAGACCAGCTATCTGGTTAGTTGTTTGACAGGAGATGCCCCCTACAGGACTATATACTGAAATATACAAAAAAGCAACGGGTGGAATGCTTGAATTAATCACAGCCACTGGCATATACTCAGTCCGCATACCAGTCCATCGTTATCACGCAAACCATCCCACCTCAGTTTGTATCCAGCCATATGAAAATCAATCTTGACCCTTCTCCAATGGGAACAGTTCAGCACAAACTGCCTGCGAGGTACTTCCTGAACCAGAACACAAGCAACCCAGGACTCGTTTCACCCTAGCTAGGGCTCATCGGCCGGGTACAGCTTATTTCCAGTGACACAGTGTGCACAGGACCCACGGCTTGGCATACCCTTCCCACATAGGGCAGCACACTAAAGTATACAAAAATGTGATGGGTTGAATTAATATCACACACTGGGAATTACTTGGGGATACATCCCAGTCCATCGTAATTTTGCACACCATGCCACCTCAGTTTGGACTCAACCATATGCAAATCAGTCTTGACCTTGCTCCAATGGGAACAGTCCAGCCCAAACTGCCAGGCCAGGTCCTCCCTGACCCCGAACACAAGCACTCCAGGACCAGTATCGCCCCGGTTAGGGCTCATCAGCCACTTATAGCTTAGTTTCAGTGACATATTGTGCATACGACAAACCTCTGGGAATACCAGTACAACTTAGGGCAACACACCAAACTATATAATTGATGGGAATCCTGAAAGAATAAGGGAATTTTTTGATGCTTTGTCTGGATATTTTACTTTTTGTCCAACTCAGTTTGTTCAAGATAAGACAAACACCAGCTATCTGATAAGTTGTTTGCCTGGAGATGCCCCCAGAATGGGCAGTACACTGAAGTATACAAAAAAGTGATGCATGGAATGTTTGAATTAATCGCAGCCACTGGCAATTACCCGGGTCACATCCCAGTCCATTGTTATTTTGCATTCCATGCCACTTCAGTTTAGACCCAGCCATATACAATTTAGTCGTGACCCTGCTTCAAGGAGTACAGTCCAGCCTGAACTTCCAGGCCAGGTCCTCCCTGAACCGGAACACAAGCAACCCAGGATTGGTTTCACCCTAGACTGAGCTGTGACTTTCATGATTGCATCCGATGCTTTCCAGAGCAGCTATTTCAATGAGGTCTCAAGGATAACATTTAGGACAATTTTGTTCACCCATCCTATGTCTCTAAAAGAAGCCAAAGAAGCATTTCTTTAAATCAAACAGAGGTTATCAGAAAGAAGGAAAGAGAAGAGGATGGAAAGTTACAGCCATTTCTCCCTTTTCACACAATCTAATCTTCGTTGTTAGTCGAGGAATCCAAGATTTCTGAAACAGAGCCCATGCAGATAGATCCAGAAGTGGAAGCAGGAGTGACATCCCATGCCATTTGTACTTTACATTCACACACACGCTTACACATATATAGACATTCACTCATGCACACTCTCTTGTACATACGCACACTCTCACCAGCAAGCACGCACACAACATACAATTAAAAGCATTTTTTACATACCTTAGCTGCCACATAGGTTCATATTCCATTTTTGTATTAGCTTAATAGTAAATAATATGGTATTATTCATTATTAGTGTAATAAACAAAACTGACTGAAAACAAGGAAAGTGGAGTCCCAGCCGACCTCTATAAGGACAAGCTTCCCCCATGGTCCTGGCACTGATTTTGCCACCTGTGAGGCCAGGGGTCGCAAAGATAGTGCCAGGGGTTGCAAGGGACAAGCCAGGGGTCACAACTGTGACCCCTGGTGGCCCCTAAATGACATCCATGATTAAAGATAGAGGTTAATGGTTCATGTGGTCACCTTCTACGTCCAGGTTAAGGGTGCAAATTTAAGCAGGGCTAGCCCAGTTGGCAGTCACAAACACTGTTGGGTTGTGTATTTTTGATCCATTTGATCTTCAGCTAATTCCTGTTTTTCCCTTGCAGCTCTTATTGTTCCAGGGTATGGTGTCATCACTGCCCTGCTGAATTATTGCAGATGTTTTACTTTCTTCTTAGTGGTTTCTTTCTAGAGGCCCTTGCCCACTTGTAGGAGGCTGGACTGGCTTGTAGTGAGTACCAAGGGGTACTTACACCTTGCACCAGGCCCAGTTATCCCTTATTAGTGTATAGGGTGTCTAGCAGCTTAGGCTGATAGATAATGGTAGCTTAGCAGAACAGCTTAGGCTGAACTAGGAGACGAGTGAAGCTCCTACAGTACCACTAGTGTCATATGCACATTATCACAAGAAAACACAATACACAGATATACTAAAAATAAAGGTACTTTATTTTTATGACAATATGCCAAAATTATCTCAGTGAGTACCCTCAGTATGAGGATAGCAAATATACACAAGATATATGTACACAATACCAAAATATGCAGTAATAGTATTAGAAAACAGTGCAAACAATGTATAGTTACAATAGGGTGCAATGGGGACACATAGGGATAGGGGCAACACAAACCATATACTCCAAAAGTGGAATGCGAACCACGAATGGACCCCAAACCTATGTGACCTTGTAGAGGGTCGCTGGGACTGTAAGAAAACAGTTAGGGTTAGAAAAATAGCCCACCCCAAGACCTTGAAAAGTGAGTGCAAAGTGCACTAAAGTTCCCCAAAGGACATAGAAGTCGTGATAGGGGAATTCTGCAGGAAAGACACAAACCAGCAATGCAACAACAATGGATTTCCAGTCGAGGGTACCTGTGGAAGAAGGGGACCAAGTCCAAAAGTCACAAGCAAGTCGGCGATGGGCAGATGCCCAGGAAATGCCAGCTGTGGATGCAAAGAAGCTGCTACTGGACAGTAGAAGCTGAAGGTTCTGCAGGAACGACAAGGGCTAGAGACTTCCCCTTCGAAGGATGGATCCCCCACGCCGTGGAGAGTTGTGCAGAAGTGTTTTCCTGAAGAAAGACCGCCAACAAGCCTTGCTAGCTGCAAATCGTGCGGTTAGGGTTTTCGGATGCTGCTGTGGCCCAGGAGGGACCAGGATGTCGCCAATTGCGTCTGGGGACAGAAGGGGCGTCGAGGAAGACAAGGAGCCCTCTCAGAAGCAGGCAGCACCTGCAGAAGTGCCAGAACAGGCACTACAAAGTGGAGTGAAACGGTGCTCACCCAAAGTTGAACAAAGGAGTCCCACGCCGCCGGAGGACAACTTAGGAGGTCGTGCAATGCAGGTTAGAGTGCCGTGGACCCAGGCTGGACTGTGCACAAAGGATTTCCGCCGGAAGTGCACGGAGGCCGGAGTAGCTGCAAAAGTTGTGGTTCCCAGCAATGCAGTCTGGCGTGGGGAGGCAAGGACTTAACTCCACCAAACTTGGACTGAAGAGTCACTGGACTGTGGGAGTCACTTGGACAGAGTTGCTGGATTCAAGGGACCTCGCTCGTCGTGCTGAGAGGAGACCCAGGGTACCGGTGATGCAGTTCTTTGGTGCCTGCGGTTACAGGGGGACGATTCCGTCGACCCACGGGAGATTTCTTCGGAGCTTCTAGTGCAGAGAGGAGGCAGACTACCCCCACAGCATGCACCACCAGGAAAGCAGTCGAGAAGGCGGCAGGATCAGCGTTACAGATTTGCAGTAGTCGTCTTTGATACTTTGTTGCAGTTTTGCAGGCTTCCAGCGCGGTCAGCAGTCGATTCCTTGGCAGAAGGTGAAGAGAGAGATGCAGAGGAACTCGGATGAGCTCTTGCATTCGTTATCTAAGGAATCCCCAAAGACAGAGGGGGTCATTCTGACCTTGGCGGTCTTTTCGCAAGACCGCCGAGTTACCGCCGCGGTGAAGACCGCCGACCGCGGCGGTATGCCGCTGTGCGCATTCCGACCGCTGGGAGCGTTCCGCCGGAAAACCGCCAGCAGCCACACTGGCGGTCGGCGGGAAAGTGGAGACTGGTCAACCTCCACCGCCACGCCAGCAGAACACCGCCCACAGAATTACGACCCACATTTCTGTGTGGCGGTCTTCTGTTGGCGGTCTTCTGTTGGCGGTCACCTCCCCATGGCTCCTGTCGCCTCCCGGAGGACCAACGCACAAGGTAAGTTGATCGTCCGTGAGGGGAGGGTGTGGGGGGGTGTTGTGTGATGTGTGCGTGCATGGGGGTGTGCGTGTGAGTGTGTAGAGGGGGTGTGTGAGTGCGTGCATGCGGGCGGGGAGTGCTGCTGTGCCTATGGGCAATGTGTGTAGTTCGGCGGGTGCGCATGTCGGCATGTATGTGTGCGGGTATGTGTCCCCGTTGTGTATGTGTGTGTGTAGGGGGTGTGTATATGTGCATGTTGGGGGTGTGTGCATGTCGGGGTGCGTGTATGTGCATGTCGGGGTGGGGGTGGGGAGGGGGTTCGTACCACCTCTGGGGGGTGGCAGGGGGGTGGAGGGTGTGGGGGGAGGACTCGGGGGGGCAGTGGGGGGTGGGGGAGACCCCTATCAGTGCCAGGGAAGGAATTCCCTGGCCCCGATAGTGCCTACCGCCATGGTTCGCATGGCGGTTCCCGACCGCCAGAAACCGCGGCGGTAAGCAGGGTCATGATACCGTTGGCGGTCTTGGGTCGACCGCCGGACCGGAGTGCGCAGACTCCAGCCCGTCGGTCATGACCGCCGTGGCTGTCGGAGTGGGGAAGTGGCGGTCGATCGCGGCGGTGACCGCCGCGGTCAGAATGCCATTTTTTTGACCGCCGGTCTGTTCGCGGTCCGACCGCCGCCTCTCCGCCGACCGCCAAGGTCAGAATGAGGGCCAGAGACCCTAAATAGCCAGAAAAGAGGGTTTGGCTACTTAGGAGAGAGGATAGGCTAGCAACACCTGAAGGAGCCTATCAGAAGGAGTCTCTGACGTCACCTGCTGGCACTGGCCACTCAGAGCAGTCCAGTGTGCCAGCAGCACCTCTGTTTCCAAGATGGCAGAGGTCTGGAGCACACTGGAGGAGCTCTGGGCACCTCCCAGGGGAGGTGCAGGTCAGGGGAGTGGTCACTCCCCTTTCCTTTGTCCAGTTTCGCGCCAGAGCAGGGCTGAGGGGTCCCTGAACCGGTGTAGACTGGCTTATGCAGAAATGGGCACCATGTGTGCCCATGAAAGCATTTCCAGAGGCTGGGGGAGGCTACTCCTCCCCTGCCTTCACACCATTTTCCAAAGGGAGAGGGTGTAACACCCTCTCTCAGAGGAAGTCCTTTGTTCTGCCATCCTGGGCCAAGCCTGGCTGGACCCCAGGAGGGCAGAAACCTGTCTGAGGGGTTGGCAGCAGCTGCAGTGAAACCCCAGGAAAGGCAGTTTGGCAGTACCCAGGTCTGAGCTACAGACCTGTGGGATCATGGGATTGTGCCAGCTATGCCAGGATGGCATAGAGGGGGCAATTCCATGATCATAGACATGTTACATGGCCATATTCGGAGTTACCATTGTGAAGCTACATATAGGTAGTGACCTATATGTAGTGCACGCGTGTAATGGTGTCCCCGCACTCACAAAGTCCGGGGAATTGGCCCTGAACAATGTGGGGGCACCTTGGCTAGTGCCAGGGTGCCCACACACTAAGTAACTTAGCACCCAACCTTTACCAGGTAAAGGTTAGACATATAGGTAACTTATAAGTTACCTATGTGCAGTGTAAAATGGCTGTGAAATAACGTGGACGTTATTTCCCTCAGGCTGCAGTGGCAGGCCTGTGTAAGAATTGTCAGAGCTCCCTATGGGTGGTAAAAGAAATGCTGCAGCCCATAAGGATCTCCTGGAACCCCAATACCCTGGGTACCTCAGTACCATATACTAGGGAATTATAAGGGTGTTCCAGTATGCCAATGTAAATTGGTAAAATTGGTCACTAGCCTGTTAGTGACAATTTGAAAGAAATGAGAGAGCATAACCACTGAGGTTCTGGATAGCAGAGCCTCAGTGAGACAGTTAGTCATAACACAGGTAACACATTCAGGGCACACTTATGAGCACTGGGGCCCTGGCTGGCAGGGTCCCAGTGACACATACAACTAAAACAACATATATACAGTGAAAAATGGGGGTAACATGCCAGGCAAGATGGTACTTTCCTACACAACCCCCCTCCCCAAACGAAGGACAATAAGACTAGCCATGACCTGATGAGTCTTCATTGTCTAAGTGGAAATATCTGGAGAGTCCATCTGCATTGGAGTGGCTACTCCCAGGTCAATGTTTCACTGTATAGTCCATTCCCTGTAGGGATATGGACCACCTCAACAATTTAGGATTTTCACCTTTCATTTGTTTTAGCCAAAGTAGAGGTTTGTGGTCTGTCTGAACAATGAAGTGAGTGCCAAACAGGTATGGCCTCAACTTCTTCAGTGCCCAGACCACAGCAAAGGCCTCCCTCTCTATGGCAGACCAACGCTTTTCTCTAGGGGTCAACCTCCTACTAATAAAAGCAACAGGTTGATTCTGGCCCTCAGAATTAAGTTGTGATAGGACTGCCCCTACTCCTAATTCAGATGCATCAGTTTGGACATAGAATTTTTTAGAGTAACAAGGGCTTTTCAGGACAGGTGCAGAGCACATGGCCTGCTTCAGCTCCTCAAAAGCTTTCTGACAGTTTGCTGTCCATAATACCTTTTTAGGCATTTTTTTGGATGTGAGGTCATTAAGAGGGGCTGCAATGGAGCCATAGTTCTTAATGAACCTCCTGTAATACCCAGTGAGGCCTAGGAAGGCCCTCACTTGAGTCTGAGTAGTAGGGGGAACCCAATCTATAATAGTTTGGATTTTCCCCTGAAGTGGTGCAATCTGTTCCCCACCAACAAGGTGTCCTAGATGAACCACCTTCCCCTACCCTATCTGGCACTTTGAAGCCTTGATAGTGAGGCCTGGCTTTTGCAGGGCCTCCAAAACTTTCCATAGGTGGACCAGGTGATCATCCCAGCTGGAGCTAAAGACAGCTATATCGTCCAGATATGCTGCACTAAAAGCTTCCAGCCCTTGCAGGACTGTGTTCACCAACCTCTGAAAAGTGGCACGTGCATTTTTCAATCCAAAAGGCATTACTGTGAATTGGTAATGGCCTCCAATGGTTGAAAATGCAGTTTTTTGCTTTTGCATCTTCTGATAATTTGATCTGCCAATACCCTGCAGTCAAGTCAAAAGTGCTTAGATACTTGGCAGATGCCAGTGTATCTATGAGCTCATCTGCCCTGGGTATAGGGTGAGCATCAGTTTTGGTTACCTGGTTGAGACCTCTGTAGTCAACACAAAACCGCATTTCCTTCTTTCCATCTTTGGAATGAGGTTTTGGTACAAGTACCACAGGAGAAGCCCATGGACTTTCAGAGTGCTCAACCACTCCTAGTTCTAACATTTTCTGCACCTCTTGCTTTATGCAGTCCCTGACATGGTCAGGCTGCCTATAGATTTTACTTTTGACAGGCAAGCTGTCTCCAGTATCTATAGTGTGCTCACACCAAGAAGTGGTACCTGGCACAGTAGAGATTTATGCAATGGTCTTTCTGCTCAGCAGTAAGACAATCAGCCAAAACTACACCTTCCACTAGAGCATCTTGTTTTGTGGAAGAGAAGAGATCAGGGAGAGGGTCACTCTCTTCTTCCTGTCCCTCATCAGTTGCCATGAGCAGGGTGAGATCAGCCCTGTCATAGTAGGGTTTCAGGCGATTGACATGGAGCACCCTAAGGGGACTCCTGGCAGTGCCTAAGTCAACTAAGTAGGTGACTTCACCCTTTTTCTCAACAATTGTGTGGGGTCCACTCCATTTATCTTGAAGTGCTCTTGAGGCCACAGGCTCCAAGACCCACACTTTCTGCCCTGGTTGGTACTGAACCAAAACAGCCTTCTGGTCATGCCATTGCTTTTGGAGCTCTTGGCTGGCCTGAAGGTTTTTACTGGCCTTTTTCATGTACTCAGCCATCCTTGATCTGAGGCCAAGTACATAGTCCACTATGTCTTGCTTTGGAGCTTTTAAAGGTTGTTCCCAACCCTCCTTAACAAGTGTTAGAGGACCTCTCACAGGGTGTCCAAAGAGGAGTTCAAAGGGGCTGAAGCCCACTCCTTTCTGGGGTACCTCCCTGTAAGCAAAAAGGAGGCATGGTAAAAGGATATCCCATCTCCTGCGGAGTTTTTCAGGGAGTCCCATAATCATGCCTTTGAGAGTTTTATTAAATCTCTCCACCAGTCCATTTGTTTGTGGATGATAGGGTGTAGTGAACTTGTATGTCACACCACACTCCTTCCACATGGCCTTTAAGTAAGCAGACATGAAATTGCTTCCCCTGTCTGATACCACCTCTTTTGGGAAGCCCACCCTGGAAAATATTCCCAGGAGGGCCTTTGCCACTGCAGGTGCTGTAGTGGTCCTTAGAGGAATAGCTTCAGGATATCTTGTGGCATGGTCCACTACCACCAAGATAAACCTATTGCCTGAAGCAGTAGGAGGGTCAAGGGGGCCAACTATGTCAACCCCTACCCTTTCAAAGGGAACCCCAACCACAGGCAGTGGAATAAGGGGTGCCTTTGGAGTGCCACCTGTCTTGCCACTGGCTTGACAGGTTTCACAGGACTTGCAAAATTCTTTTGTGTCCTCTGACATTCTAGGCCAATGAAACAAGGGAACAAGTCTGTCCCAAGTTTTCATTTGTTCCAAATGTCCAGCTAGGGGAATGTCGTGGGCTAGAGTTAGGAGGAACTTTCTGTACTCCTGAGGAATCACTAACCTCCTGGCAGTTCCAGGTTTAGGATCCCTTGCTTCAGTGTACAAGAGATTGTCCTCCCAGTAAACTCTGTGAGAGTCACTGACATCCCCATTAGCTTGTTTGACAGCTTGCTGTCTTAGACCCTCTAGTGTGGGACAGGTTTGCTGTGCCACACTCAGTTCCTCCCTGGCAGGCCCCCCTTCACCCAAAAGCTCAGCAGTGTCTGCTTCCAGCTCCTCTGGTGTAGGTTCTGCACAGAGTGGAAATTCTTCTTCCTCAGAAGAAGAATCCATTGTAGAGGGAGGGATAGTAGGTATTGCTTTACTTCTACTAGCCCTAGCTTTAGGGAGCACTTGGTCCATTGTTCCAGGATCCAAGTCACCCTGTCCTTTTTGCTTTTTGGCCTGAGCCCTGGTTAAAGCAAAAATATGCCCTGGGATGCCCAGCATTGCTGCGTGGGCCTCCAACTCCACATCTGACCAAGCTGATGTCTCCAAATCATTTCCTAGTAGACAGTCTACAGGTAAATCTGAGGCTACCACAACTTTCTTTGGACCAGTAACCCCCCCCAGTTGAGATTTACAACAGCCATGGGGTGGCTAAGTGTGTTGTTGTGAGCATCGGTTACTTGGTACTGGTGACCAAGTAGGTGTTGTTCAGGGTGGACCAGTTTCTCTATTACCATTGTAACGCTGGCACAAGTGTCCCAGTAGGCCTGAACCTCAACACCATTTATTAGGGGTAGTTGCTTGTACTTATCCATGTTAAGGGGACAAGCAACTAAGGTGGCTAAATCAATAGCCCCCTCAGAGACTAACACAGCCTCTGTGGTCTCCCTAACAAGACCAACCCCAACTAAGTTACCAAAAGTGAGCCCAGCTACTCCCTTGGATTGGCTATTAGTAGGTTTGTTCCCACCACCACTGCTATTAGTAGGGACACTAGGTGTAGCAGTAGGGGTTGTAGTGGTAGGAGGCTTGGTGCTTTTCTTTGGACAACTGGGATCTGTTGTCCAATGGCCTTTTATTTTACATAAATAGCACCATGGTTTCTTTTCTTTGTTTTGATTAGAAGAGGATTTGGGCCCACCACCCCCACCAGAGTGTTTTTGTGGGCCTGATGAAGACTCATTTTTAGATTTGTCCCCACCCTTGTCAGAAGACTTACCATCCTTCTTCTTGTTGCCATCTTTGTCACCCCCTGTATGAACTTTTCTGTTCACCCTTGTTCTGACCCATTTGTCTGCCTTCTTTCCCAATTCTTGGGGAGAGGTCAGATCAGAGTCCACCAGGTACTGGTGCAACAAATCAGACACACAGTTATTAAGTATATGCTCTCTCAGGATCAGGTTTTACAGGCTTTCATAATCAGTAACTTTACTGCCATGTAACCACCCCTCCAAGGCCTTCACTGAATGGTCAATAAAATCAACTCAGTCTTGTGAAGACTCCTTTTTGGTCTCTCTGAACTTCATCCTGTACTGTTCAGTGGTTAAGCCATAACCATCCAGGAGTGCATTCTTAAGAACTGCAAAATTATTGGCATCACTTTCTTTCACATTAAGGAGCCTATCCCTACCCTTTCCACTAAATGATAGCCATAGGATAGCAGCCCACTGCCTTTGAGGGACATCCTGTACAACACAGGCCCTCTCAGGTGCAGCAAACCACTTGTTAATGTCATCCCCCTCCTTATAAGGGGGAACTATCTTGTGCAGATTCCTGGAATCATGCTCTTTTGCAGGATGACTATGGGGAATACTGCTGCTGCCACCATGGGTTTCTAAACCCAATTTCTGTCTTTCCCTTTCCACTTCTAAGGACTGTCTATCCAAATCCAGCTGTTGCTTCTTGAGCTTCAGTCTGGTTTGTTCCACTCTCAATCTATTGAGCTCCCTTTCTAACAATCTGTCATCAGGGTGGGTGGGTGGGACATTCCTTGAAACAGAAGTATGTGAGAATGTACAGAAGGAGAACCATCCCTTACAGAGGGCATCCTAACAGCTTGGTTAACAGAAACATCACTTCTACTATGATGTGAAGGAATACTCTTGCTATGATGTGAGACAACACTATCAGTATGGTGTGACTCTACATCAGTACCAACTATGCTAGGCTGTCTTGTAATGGGCAGGCTAGGAAGTTTTTTTCCTGACTCTTTTTCTAGGGGTGTCCCTGGATCAGATTGTGAACCATTAGCTACTTTTTCAACAGATGGGGCTCCTCTAGCCTTATCCTGTTCTATAAGCATGTTAACCAATAGTTCTCAGGGGGGATTCTTCCCTACACTTAAACCTCTTTCTATGCAGAGACTCCTTGCTCCTTTCCAGATAAGGTGATCATAAGCAAGTTTGGACAGATCAACAGTTTGGCCTGTGCCAGACATTTTAGAAAGTGTTTTAGTGACAGAAAAAGGAAAATAAAGTTTGTCAGAACTTTTAGAAAGACAGGAAAAAAAACTTTTTAAACTTTTTAAGAACTTTTTGAAAGTTTAGAAGTACTTTTCAGCACTTTAGAAAAGAAGTGAGAAAAGAAATGCAAAACTTTTTGGTTAGGTGTACATACACTGAACTTGTTTTGTATATTTTTCTTTTATGAAAAGTACAATGACAAAAGTGGTAAGTAGATACAGAGCACTTATCCCACTGCTGCACAACCAATGTAGGAGGCTGGACTGGCTTGTAGTGAGTACCAAGGGGTACTTACACCTTGCACCAGGCCCAGTTATCCCTTATTAGTGTATAGGGTGTCTAGCAGCTTAGGCTGATAGATAATGGTAGCTTAGCAGAGCAGCTTAGGCTGAACTAGGAGACGAGTGAAGCTCCTACAGTACCACTAGTGTCATATGCACAATATCACAAGAAAACACAATACACAGATATACTAAAAATAAAGGTACTTTATTTTTATGACAATATGCCAAAAGTATCTCAGTGAGTACCCTCAGTATGAGGATAGCAAATATACACAAGATATATGTACACAATACCAAAATATGCAGTAATAGTATTACAAAACAGTGCAAACAATGTATAGTTACAATAGGATGCAATGGGGACACATAGGGATAGGGGCAACACAAACCATATACTCCAAAAGTGGAATGCGAACCACGAATGGACCCCAAACCTATGTGACCTTGTAGAGGGTCGCTGGGACTGTAAGAAAACAGTTAGGGTTAGAAAAATAGCCCACCCCAAGACCCTGAAAAGTGAGTGCAAAGTGCACTAAAGTTCCCCAAAGGACATAGAAGTCGTGATAGGGGAATTCTGCAGGAAAGACACAAACCAGCAATGCAACAACGATGGATTTCCAGTCGAGGGTACCTGTGGAACAAGGGGACCAAGTCCAAAAGTCACAAGCAAGTCGGCGATGGGCAGATGCCCAGGAAATGCCAGCAGTGGATGCAAAGAAGCTGCTACTGGACAGTAGAAGCTGAAGGTTCTGCAGGAACGACAAGGGCTAGAGACTTCCCCTTTGGAGGATGGATCCCCCACGCCGTGGAGAGTCGTGCAGAAGTGTTTTCCTGAAGAAAGACTGCCAACAAGCCTTGCTAGCTGCAAATCGTGCGGTTAAGGTTTTTGGATGCTGCTGTGGCACAGGAGAGACCAGGATGTCGCCAATTGTGTCTGGGGACAGAGGGGGCATCAATCAAGACAAGGAGCCCTCTCAGAAGCAGGCATCACCCGCAGAAGTGCCAGAACAGGCACTACAAAGTGGAGTGAAACGGTGCTCACCCGAAGTTGCACAAAGGAGTCCCACGCCGCCGGAGGACAACTTAGGAGGTCGTGCAATGCAGGTTAGAGTGCTGTGGACCCAGGCTGGACTGTGCACAAAGGATTTCCGCCGGAACTGCATGGAGGCCGGAGTAGCTGCAAAAGTCGCAGTTCCCAGCAATGCAGTCTGGCGTGGGGAGGCAAGGACTTACCTCCACCAAACTTGGACTAAAGAGTCACTGGACTGTGGGAGTCACTTGGACAGAGTTGCTGGATTCAAGGGACCTCGCTCGTTGTGCTGAGAGGAGACCCAGGGTACCGGTGATGCAGTTCTTTGGTGCCTGCGGTTGCAGGGGGACGATTCCGTCGACCCACGGGAGATTTCTTCGGAGCTTCTAGTGCAGAGAGGAGGCAGACTACCTCCACAGCATGCACCACCAGGAAAGCAGTCGAGAAGGCGGCAGGATCGGCGTTACAGAGTTGCAGTAGTCGTCTTTGCTACTTTGTTGCAGTTTTGCAGGCTTCCAGCGCGGTCAGCAGTCGATTCCTTGGCAGAAGGTGAAGAGAGAGATGCAGAGGAACTCGGATGAGCTCTTGCATTCGTTATCTAAGGAATCCCCAAAGACAGAGACCCTAAATAGCCAGAAAAGAGGGTTTGGCTACTTAGGAGAGAGGATAGGCTAGCAACACCTGAAGGAGCCTATCAGAAGGAGTCTCTGACGTCACCTGCTGGCACTGGCCACTCAGAGCAGTCCAGTGTGCCAGCAGCACCTCTGTTTCCAAGATGGCAGAGGTCTGGAGCACACTGGAGGAGCTCTGGGCACCTCCCAGGGGAGGTGCAGGTCAGGGGAGTGGTCACTCCCCTTTCCTTTGTCCAGTTTCGCGCCAGAGCAGGGCTGAGGGGTCCCTGAACCGGTGTAGACTGGCTTATGCAGAAATGGGCACCATGTGTGCCCATGAAAGCATTTCCAGAGGCTGGGGGAGGCTACTCCTCCCCTGCCTTCACACCATTTTCCAAAGGGAGAGGGTGTAACACCCTCTCTCAGAGGAAGTCCTTTGTTCTGCCATCCTGGGCCAAGCCTGGCTGGACCCCAGGAGGGCAGAAACCTGTCTGAGGGGTTGGCAGCAGCAGCAGCTGCAGTGAAACCCCGGGAAAGGCAGTTTGGCAGTACCCAGGTCTGAGCTACAGACCTGTGGGATCATGGGATTGTGCCAACTATGCCAGGATGGCATAGAGGGGGCAATTCCATGATCATAGACATGTTACATGGCCATATTCGGAGTTACCATTGTGAAGCTACATATAGGTAGTGACATATATGTAGTGCACGCGTGTAATGGTGTCCCCGCACTCACAAAGTCCAGGGAATTGGCCCTGAACAATGTGGGGGCACCTTGGCTAGTGCCAGGGTGCCCACACACTAAGTAACTTAGCACCCAACCTTTACCAGGTAAAGGTTAGACATATAGGTAACTTATAAGTTACCTATGTGCAGTGTAAAATGGCTGTGAAATAACGTGGACGTTATTTCCCTCAGGCTGCAGTGGCAGGCCTGTGTAAGAATTTTCAGAGCTCCCTATGGGTGGCAAAAGAAATGCTGCAGCCCATAAGGATCTCCTGGAACCCCAATACCCTGGGTACCTAAGTACCATATACTAGGGAATTATAAGGGTGTTCCAGTATGCCGATGTAAATTGGTAAAATTGGTCACTAGCCTGTTAGTGACAATTTGAAAGAAATGAGAGAGCATAACCACTGAGGTTCTGGATAGCAGAGCCTCAGTGAGACAGTTAGTCATAACACAGGTAACACATTTAGGGCACACTTATGAGCACTGGGGCCCTGGCTGGCAGGGTCCCAGTGACACATACAACTAAAACAACATATATACAGTGAAAAATGGGGGTAACATGCCAGGCAAGATGGTACTTTCCTACACCACTGCAGGTATTCTTGCTACAGTTGGTGAAGTGACTGTGGGAAGGAATCACCCTTTCCTTGGAGCCAAGGACTCACCTCTAAGAAGAACTTCTCCATGACTGGCATTTGACAATCTCCTGTCATCTTTAACCTTTACATGGAGCCACTTTGTGCTCTAGTCACAGATAGCAGCGTCAAGATTCACCAATAGATACATGATGCATAACTGTACTTGAAAGTATCCTATGCTTAAGACATGCGATGCCTGAAACACTATTTGCACATCAACCAGACCTGGATGTCCAGCGCCTACCTGAAGCTTAACCCAACCAAGACAGAGTTTCTGTTATTTGCCAAGAACAACAAACAAGATACACTCCAACCCTGGCTCATTGACCTGAATCTTGCTGCCTTTAAACCCCATTTTCAAGTAATGCCAAATCACTTGGATTCACCCTGGACACCACTGTCCCCCGGTAGAAACACATGACCAAAGATGGTCGGGGGTACCAGCTGTCTCGTCTAAAGAAAGCCAAACTCGTTATTTCAGGAAGCAACTTCAGAACTGCTATTCTATCCCTCTTAGTCTTGCATCTGGGAGATAGTAATGCCCTACTCCATGGTCTCCAAGACTCCACATTGGCACCCCTTAGAGTATCCTACACGCCATAGCATGTCTCATCCATGGCCTGAAGAAATATGACCCCCCATCCTGATGGAATTCATTCACTCTCCTTCCCGACTCGCACATCTTCAAAACCTGCTGCATAATTTACAAAGCCATCACGAGCAGCACTCCGGCTTATCTTGCAGACAAGCTCACAGTCCCTGGTGGTTTTCAGCAAACCTGCAGACACCTGCAGCCAGGACAACAACAGACTGCCAACTAAGAAGCGTAAAAAAGGAAAAACAAGACAGCAAGCCTTTTCCATCTATGGACCCAGAATCTGGCACTACATCCCTGTACCCATGAAGACTGCCCCAACGGTGCTCCAATTTAGGAAAGATTTGAAGACTCACCTCTTTAAATAGCAGGATTTCACGTTGCACTAACCATACATCATCCAGCTTCCTATCCTATTTCTTGTTGACTTTAGGCCTGTTTCTGTCTATGTACAAACCTCCACTGCCTTTTGGCTGGGTTTGCGCCAGAATGATACCATGTACATGCATACATACAAAGGATGTATAACAATAAATAAAGTTTTGGACACCTCAAGGGTGTCCAAGCCCTGATACTGTGTATAGGACATGTGCAGAGGAGCTTCTAAGGGGCAGCATCTGTTGACATGGCAATCAGCAGTTAAGCATTGCACATTTACTTTTGGAGGTGCTAATAAGGAGTGCTAGCCCCTACAGTGACACTGCCCTGAAAAAGCTGGGAAAAGTCCATACAGCAGCACAAGGCTGCCCTAAATCCAGCTTGAGTTATGGGCCAGTCCACCTCTGGATACTAAATAAATGCTGAAAATGAGTCTTGTCACACTAGGAAAGTGTTTACAAACAGTCTGCAGTAATTATAAGCAGTTGAAAGCGTAAAGGATCCAAGGAGTACCAGAATATGAACATCTCTTCAGTGGGCTGTGCCTATCTAGGAGGTAGGAAAACTGCAATCTGGGCAAGGCCTGGTATTCTTTGTGGGCGCAGACAGCAAATATTCTGACCTCAAGACATTGGTTAAACTCAGATACAGCCATGCGCAGTAATAAAACGTGATGGATTCACTGTCTGCTCAGCTCCATATCTTTTAGTTTGGGGTCCCACTTAGAAGACAGCGTTATGACATGGAACCCAAAAACTGCACTCAGCAACATGGCTGGCTCTAAAATACAGATCTGTAATGGCTTAGTGCACACAGGTGTCTCCACACAGGCTTAGTTTACTGCAAGGTCATACATGTAAGTTGGCCACCCATACTCAAACACACATGGTACACTAGTACTGTTGATGAAACTGGGGTGGTGCAGTGTAACTGCACCTGTCAGTCATCAAAAACAAACAATAAGAGGACTGATGCCAACATAGGGGGACTGCAGGATATTTTAACTTCCTCTAACACAAGCTCCTTGAGGACAAAATCGGTAGCAGCAACTCCATTTTGGACCTCTCTATAATAAACTCATGCTGTTTCACATCTCATGTGTTTGTGGCACACCTGTACTGTTGTGTACCTCACCTGTACCAAGGTGTACCTCACCCGTACTATAGAGTATCTCACATCTATCATAGTGCACCTCATCTGTACCATAGTGCACTTCTTCTGTACCATAGTGCACCTCACCTGTACCGTAGAGAATCTCACATCTATCATAGTGTACCTCACCTGTACCACAGTTTATCTCACTTGGACTGTAGTGTATATAGCACCTGTGCCATAGTGTATCTCCCTCAGTGTATCTAACTTGAACCTTAGTGTATCAACTTTTACCCCAGTGTATCTCACCTGTACCTCAGTGTATCTCATCTGTACCGCAGTGTATCTCACCTGTACCTCAGTGTATCTCATCTGTACCGCAGTGTACCTCACCTGTTCCATAGTGTATCTCATCTGTTCCACGGTGTATCTCACCTGTACCGTAGTGTATCTCATCTGTACCTCAGTGTATCTCATCTGTACCACAGTGTATCTCGTCTGTACCGTTGTGGTTCTCTCCTGTAACAAAGAGTATCTCACCTGTACCACAGCATATCTTACCGGTACCATAGTGTATCTCAAATGTGCCATATTGTATCTCACCTGTACCATAGTGTATCTAACCTGTACCACAGCATATCTCACCAGTACCATAGTGTACCTCACCTGTAGCAGAGTGTATCTCACTTGTACTGTAGTGTATATAGCACCTGTACCATAGTGTAGTTCCCGCTGTGTATCTAACTTTTACCTTAGTGTATCAATGTATCTTATCCCACCTGTACTATAGTGTACCTCACCTGTACTATAGTGTACCTCACCTGTACTGCAGTGTATCTCATCCCACCTGTATTATAGTGTACTTCACCTGTACCGTAGTGCACCTTGTCTGTACTATAGTGTATCTCACCTGTGCCGCAATGTATCTCATCTATACATCTGTACCATAGTGTATCTCACCTGTATGGGAGTGTACCTCACCTGTATTGCAGTGTATCTCATCCCACCTGTACTATAGTGTCCCTTACCTGTACTGTACCTCACCTTTACTGCAGTGTAACTCACCTGTACTGCACTCTATCTCAGTTGTACCCCAGTGTACCTCACCTGTACCACAGTGTATCTCACCTGTACTGCAGTGTATTTCATGCCACCTATATTACATTGCACCTCACCTGTACTGGAGTGTATCTCACCAGTACTATAGTGTACCTCACCTGTACTGTAATGTACCTCACCTGTACCACAGTGTACCTCACCTGTACTGCACTGTATCTTAGTTGTACCATAGTGTACCTCACCTGTACCGCAGTGTATCTCGGCTATACTGCAGTGTACCTCATCCCACCTATACTATAGTTTACCTCACCTGTACGGTATTGTATCTCACCTGTAGTGTAGTGTACCTCACCTGTACTGTAGCGTGCCTTACCTGTAATGCACTGTATCTTAGTTGTACAGTAGTGTACCTCATCTGTACTGTAGCGTACCATACCTGTCCCGCAGTGTACCTCACCTGTACTGCAGTGTCTCACCTCTACTGTAGTGTAATTCACCTGTACCACAAGGTGTCATATATCACCTGAAGTATAGCGTACCTCACTGCAATGCAGTGTATCTCAGCTCCAATACAACCTATCTCAACTGTACAGTAGTGTACCTCTCCTGCACTGTAGTGTGCATCAGCTGTACCATATTGTATCTAGCCTGTACTGCAGTGTATCGTACCTGTACCATAGCATACTTCACCTTCACTGCAGTGTCTCCCATCTCATCTGTACATAAATGTACCTCACCTGTGTCTCAGTGTATCTCACCTGTACACAGTGTACATTACCTGTACTGTAATGTACCTCACCTGTACTATAGTGTAGCTCACCTATACCGCAGCATACCTCATCTGTACTGTAGTGTATCTCACCTGCGCTGCAATGTGCCTCACTTATACTGTAGTGAATCTCACCTGTACTGCAGTGTACCTTACCTGTACCACAGTTTCTTGCCTTGTACTGTAGCATATCTCACCTGTCCCACAGTGTATCTCACCTGTCCTACAGTGCACCTCACCTGAACTGTAGTGTAGTGTGTCCCACCTGCACCATAGTCTATTTCACCTGTCCCACAGTGTATCTCAGCTGTACCACAGTGTATCTCACTGGTACAGTAGTGTATCACATCTGACCCACAGTGCATCCCACCTGTACTGTAGTGTATCTTACCTGTACTGCAGTGCACCTCACCTGTACAATAGTGTCTCATCTGCTGTACTGTAGTGTATCTCACAAGTACTGTAGTGTATCTCACCTGTACAGTTGTGTACCTCACCTTTACAATAGCGTATCTCACCTGTACCATAGCGTATCTCACCTGTACTGTAGTTTATCTCATGTGTACTGTAGGGTATCTCACCTCTACAGTTGTGTATCTCACCTGTACTGCAGTGTAATCCACCTGTACCACAGTGTATCTCACCTGTAGCGCAGTGTATATCTGTACAGCACTGTATCTCATCTGTACCATAGTGTATCTCACCTGTACTGAGGTATACCTTACCTGTACTTCAGTGTATCTCACCTATACTGCAGTGTCTCTCACCTGTACAGTTGTCTATCCTACCTGTACTGCAGTGTATCTTACCTGTACTGCAGTGTATCTCACCTGTACAGTTGTGCACCCCACCTGTACCACAGTGCATCTCACCTGTATTGTAGTGTATCTTACCCAGTGCTCAATTTGTAAATAAAAATGTGCTGGTGCCCAAAGCCCTCCTCTCAAACACGAGGCTGCTGCAATTAAATGTGCGAACAAGGAATAATGAGGTGGTGTAATCCTGAAGCCATCTCATGCCTCTTCAATCCATTTAAAACCACTCTCTGCCCCTCCAGCTCACACTTGCAGCTTTCTAACTTTGTGACACTTTTTCATTTTTCTCTTCCTCCGTCTTTCCCATATGTGTCTTTTGCTCGCAGTAAATACTTGAGGCAGAAATATAAGCACACAAAATAACTGCCGGTGCTCTGCACCGGAAACAACAAGCACAAATTAAGCACTGATCTTACCTGTACCCCAGTGTGTCTCACCTGTACTGCAGTGCATCTCACCTGTACCATAGTGTATCTCACCTGCTGTACTGTATCTCACATACACTATTGTGTATCTTACCTGAACAGTTGTGTATCCTATCTGTACTGCAGTGTACCTCATTGTACGGTTGTGTATCTTACCTGTACCACAATGCATCTCACCTGTACCTTAGTGTATATCACTTGTACAGTACTGTATCTCACATGCACAGTTGTGTATCTTACCTGTACAGTTGTGTATCGTACCTGTACTGCATTGTACCTCACTTGTACAGTTGTGTATCTTACCTGTACCACAATGCATCTCACCTGTACCTTAGTGTATATCACTTGTACAGTAGTGTATTTCACCTACTGTACTGTATCTCACATGCACTGTTGTGTATCTTACCTGTACAGTTGTGTATCCTACCTGTACTGCAGTGTACCTCACTTGTACGGTTGTATATCTTACCTGTACCACAATGTATCTCACCTGTACCTTAGTGTATATCACTTGTACAATAGTGTATCTCATCTGTTGTACTGTAGTGTATCTCATGTGTACTGTAGTGTATCTCACCTGTTCAGTTGTGTACCTCACCTGTACCGTTGTGTATCTCATGTGTACTGCAGTGTATCTCACCTTTACCATAGTTATCTCACCTGTACTGCAGTTTATTTCACCTGCACAGTGTAGTACCTTACCTATACAGCAATGTACCTCACTTGTACAGTAGTGTATCTCACCTGTACCACAGTACATCTCATGTGTACTGCAGTGTATCTCACTTGCTGTACCGTAGTGTATCTCATGTACTATAGTGTATCTCACCTGTGTACCTCACCTGGACCATTCTGCATCTCACCAGTACTGCAGTGTACTTCATCTGTACCACAGTGAATCTCACATGTACAGCAGTGTATCTCACCTGCTGTACTGTAGTGTATCTCGCATGTACTGTACTGTATCTCACCTGTACAGTTGAGTACCTCATCTGGACCGTACTGTATCTCACCTGTATTGCAGTGTTTTTCACTTGTACCACAGTGTATCTCACCTGTACAGTAGTGCATCTCACCTGTACAGCAGTGTATCTCACCTAGAGTGCAGTGTATCTCACCTGTATCGTAGTGTACGTCACCTGCAATGTATTCTGTCTCACCTGTACTGCGGTGTATCTCACCTGTACAGATGAGTACCTCACCTGTACTGCAGTGTATCTCATGTGTACTGCAGTGTATCTCACCTGTACTGCAGTGTATCTCACCTATACAGTTGTGTACCTCACTTGTACTGCAGTGTATCTCACCTGTACAGTTGTGTACCTCACCTGCACCATAGTGTGTCTCACCTGTACTGCAGTATACCTCACCTGTACTGCAATGTATCTCACCTGTACAGTTGTGTACCTCACCCATACCAGTGTGCCTCACCTGTACCGCAGTGCATCTCACCTGTACAGTTGTGTACCTCACCTGTACAGTTGTGTATCTCATCTGTACTGCAGTGTATCTTACCTGTACAGATGTGTACCTCACCTGTACCATAGTGTGTCTCACCTGTACTGCAGTGTATGTCACCTGTACTGCAGTGTATCTTACCTGTACAGATGTGTACCTCACCTGCACCATAGTGTTTCTCACCTGTACTGCAGTGTATCTTACCTGTACTGCAGTGTATCTTACCTGTACAGATGTGTACCTCACCTGTACCATAGTGTGTCTCACCAGTAATGCAGTGTATCTCACCTGTACTGCAGTGTGTCTCACCTGTACTGCAGTGTATCTCACCTGCACCATAGTGTGTCTCACATGTGGTGCAGTGTATCTCACCTTTACTGCAGTGTATCTCATCTGTACCTCAGTGTACCTCACCTGTACTGCAGTGTATCTCATCTGTACAGTTGTGTACCTCACCTGTACTGCAGTGTATCTCACCTGTCCTGCAGTGTATCTCACCTGTCCTGCAGTGTATCTCACCTGTACTGCAGTGTGTCTCACCTGTACAGTTGTGCACCTCACTTGTACCACAGTATGCCTCACCTGTACTGCAGTGTATCTCACCTGTACTGCAGTGTGTCTCACCTGTACAGTTGTGCACCTCACCTGTACCACAGTATGCCTCACCTGTACTGCAGTGTATCTCACCTGTACTGCAGTGTATCGCACCTGTACAGTTGTGTACCTCACCTGTACTGCAGTGTATCTCACCTGTACAGTTGTGTACCTCACCTGCAATGCAGTGTAGCTCACCTGTGGTGCAGTGTATCTCACCTGCACTGCAGTGTGTCTCACCTGCAATGCAGTGTATCTCACCTGTGGTGCAGTGTACCTCACCTGTACTGCAGTGTATCTTACCTGTGGTGCAGTGTATCTCACCTGTACCATAGTGTGTCTCACCTGTACCATAGTGTATCTCACCTGTACAGTTGTGTACCTCACCTGTACTGCAGTGTATCTCACCTGCACTGCAGTGTATCTCACCTGTGGTGCAGTGTATCTCACCTGTGGTGCAGTGTATCTCACCTGTACCTCAGTGTACCTCACCTGTACTGCAGTGTATCTCACCTGCACTGCAGTGTATCTCACCTGCACTGCAGTGTATCTCACCTGTGGTGCAGTGTATCTCACCTGTACTGCAGTGTGTCTCACCTGTGGTGCATTCGGCTGCACTTAGATCAAATCAACAGAGTGCTAGGTAAAGTGTTTTAAAATGACCTCACTGAGTCCTTTGAATTTACATTGGTTTTATGAAAGGTGAACGTTTGCTCACCCAAATATGTAAAATACTAGTTTTAAATGTTTAGTGAATTATGAAGTGTGGCTACGACGAGGTGTAAGGTTGCAATGACCCTTGGGCCCGTATTTATACTTTTTTTGCGCCGCATTTGCGTCGTTTTTTGACGCAAAAACGGCGCAAACTTGCAAAATACCATTGTATTTTGTAGGTTTGCGCTGTTTTGCGTCAAAAAACGGCGCAAATGCGGCGCAAAAAAAAGTATAAATACGGGCCTTGGTGCGCAGAGGTAAAGAGTCAGGGTTGTAGCCCACATGATGTTCCGTCCTGAGTTTGAATTTCTATTGGTTGAAGCAGAGGGCTCTAAACTCTTAACTTCTCGTGAACGCTGTGACCTCGAAGCTACGGGGCGGGTGGAGGGGGGGTCGCCTGCAGCCGTCCAGGCAACAACAATGCGGACGAAGACAGGCAACAGCTACTGAGAAACTCATACAGCAAACAACAAGCATTGGCAACACCTGCCATGCAGTACATCAGTGGTGTGAGAGTTTCAGAGCTTCAACACACATGCTGTAAGCTTGCGTTTTACTCTTTCTTTCCCCTCCTGTCTCCCCTTTCTTTTTTCCCTCCCTCGTCTGTATCACTGTTTGGCTCCCCTCCCTCCCTCTCTCCATCTCTCAGTCGGTTTCTCATCACTAGCATCGGATTGGATAGTGGAGGCCACGAGTACCGCGAGCTGAGCCAGAGGTAGACATCTCCAACGTTAGCACTGAAGTAGCGTGAAGGTCCAGTTTATCCTCAGGCAGGTGAGCGAGGAGGGTGGCTCGGCACTGACCAGAGATTAGTACATATCCTCACTCGTTAATCTGTTGAAACGAAAATGCAGGGTCACAAAGTTTTCCTTGGGAGCCCATCACCGATGCTGCCTCATCTTGAGTCCACCTCATCCCTCTATTTTTTCAAAACCCTGCACTTCCTGTGTCTTCATTTCACCTTTGCAGGTCCTATTTAAATTTCGCTTGCACTCTGCGCCTGCAAAATCTTTTGTGAAGAAAAACAAGTCTCAAAAGGGGCGTGGAACCCGCCCCTTAATTACCTGAACTTACCATTCGTTCATTCCAATGTAGGTCTTATTTACTTGCTTCTCATTGGCCAGCACATCAGTCTCGTGTCCTCTGCTTTTCAGTTCCTGCAGTTCCTGCTTCACTTCTGCCATCAATGCCCTCAAGGCCAACTGCAGCTTCTGGTCAGTCATTATTGG
The DNA here is from genome assembly GCF_031143425.1 of Pleurodeles waltl. NCBI lineage: Eukaryota > Metazoa > Chordata > Amphibia > Caudata > Salamandridae > Pleurodeles > Pleurodeles waltl. The sequence continues at coordinate 1,807,057,287 of NC_090444.1, read as the reverse complement.
CTGATGACCAGTGCCCTTCCACTGGCTGCTTCATTGTGCAGGTACTTTTTTTATTTGCATTGGGAGGTGCAGGAAAGCATCATGTGACCGGATTCCTTTAGCTTGCTCCAGCTACTCTGTAACCTAGAAACGGGTCACAACCATTGGGCACATCACCCACAACACAATTGGAGCCTCAATTCGACCATCTGCTGGCACAGGACGGCTTCTAGGGCATAGTGTGTCCTAGTACGAAGGAACTGGGCACCGCACAACAAAACTTCTAGGACAGAAAACACTACCTCGGCAAAACAAACACCGACAAGGATAATCAATATTCTTACGTACTCTGTTTTTTTAAGCTCAGTCATTCGCTCAAATTATAAACATGTCACAATTTAGTTCATGTTCTTGGCGTCCTCAGACACACAGACTGTAAATACAATACTATTTGTACTGTGTGCACACCGGACACCAGGCAGCCAGTAAACAGCATCATGAAACTGTTGTGCTTTTTTAACATTTGGAAGCGTTTTAATTTATTACATTAGATTATATCACTGATTTCCAACAAAAGCATGAGCCTGCGCCCTGACCACACTGCCATGAGTAAACCAAGGGACAAGTCAGTTGTCATGTGCCCCTTACGTGTTATCCAAGGTTGTTGTTATAGATGGAGAAAAATCATACTCTTTCAGACCAAAAGAGGTTTGTTTAGAGGTCACATCATTGACTGATTACTTCAAGATGTCCTCAAATATAACAATGAAATAAAATGATACACAGTGAGGTAAAGCATGAGATGGCGACCCTTGCATCTAGCAAAGAGTTGCGTTTAGGCGCTTTACGGGCTGGAGCGGTGTGGCCCTCATGGTTGTGCCTAATGGCCCCAGCGCCTTCAGACCCTCACTGGTGATTGGCCGCGTTTTTTAAATCCTGATTGATTTGATTGAAGGAGGTGAGGGGGCTCGCCCCACCAGTCGTCCAGTTCTGACAGGGAACGAGACAAGCTACTCCGCTAAGAGCTCCATACAGGTACGAGGCATGACGTCATTGGGGAGGAGGGTTCCCCCAATGAGGGTTAATAACACCACAGGATCGAGAATCAGCCTCTTTGTTGAGAAACAAGAAATATATTGACGCAAGTTTTTTGGGATGGAGGAAGCGTGGTCCGAGGGACGTCCTCGACCACTGAAGAGCTTTTTTTTTCCGAGCCAATGTTTTTGTAACCAATGAATCTGAAGTGAACTAGTTTACTAATATGCAGAGTTTTCCCCTTTACTGCCCATGACTGAGGATTATAGTTGAGTTCACAACCAGACTGTCCTTAGCGCTGGAAGTGCCCTGTGCGACAATGCTTCTTGGCGCCCCCTAGTGGCAACCTCCGCCACAAATTCCCTCACTCCCACCCGTTAACAGTGCCCCTCGAGTCTACATAACCACTCCCTCTCAGATGCATTTAATTCGTTATGTAGTGCCACTCATTGCACGGTAGGGTGTCAGAGCACTTTACATCCACACACATTACACAGACATAATCAATCTTTACTGGGTGAATCATTGAATAAGAAATGTTACATAAGAGAGAACACTGCAGGACGTAGGAGTCCCATGTCATCCATACTGGGAGGCTGTATAGTTTAAGAGTTTGGTCTGGAGAAGCACAAACTCAGAATTTAAAATGTAACACCATGGTTGGGGGTTCTCTTTAATAATAAGAATTGATCCATACCCACTGAACCCTTTTTGCAACACTAGGATAATGAAACAGTGGGAAAAAAAATAATACTCTAATCCAGTGGCCTCCTCAGGGGGTCTGTGACTGCTTAGACAATTAAATAATATTAACAAATTAATAAAGTATATACAAAAGTGGCTACATGTACAATTGAAAAGGAATTTGAAATTGGAGGCTATAAATGGAATTAGTATCCTCCAATTGTTTCATGATTTTTTATTTATATTTGTTTACAAAATAAATAAAATGTGTCATTGTTTGTGTAAGTGTTTGAGGAATGCTTGTTTCTGTATTTTTTGTGTATTGTTTGGCGTTTCAATTCAAATCAACAACAATGTTTAGGCCGGGGTCCCCCGCTTCCAGTAATGAATGGCTCAATGGGGGTGGGGGTCCTCCGATTTCAATAATGATTCACCCCTCTTCATCCAGGCTAGCTTGAATCCAGTGGCACAGTGAGCAAGGGACCCATGTCTGGACATGCCCTGGTCACTTAGAGTGACACTCTGTTTTTTTGTTCTTGTCGCCCTAAGTGGGAAGGGTATGCCTAGACATGGGTCCAGTCACAGATCTGGGTTTAATCCATCGTTCTTTTGCTCACCATGCCACCCCAGTTTGGACCCAGTCATATGTAAATCAGTCTTGACCCTGTTCCTCATGGGAACAGTCCAGCCCGAACTGCCAGGCCAGGTCCTCCCTGGACTGGAAACAAGCATCCTGGGACCGGTTTCAGGGTATCACCCTTGATCAGCCAGGCTAGCATGAATCCAGTGGCACAGTGAGCACGGGACCCACATCTGGGCATACCCTTCCCACTTAGGGCAACTTTAGCAACACAAAAGGATGATGGATGGAGTGCTGAACAATGCAAACACTCACCCCCAGTCACAGATCTTGGTTTAATCCATCGTTCTTTTACTCAGTTTGCTCACCATGCCACCCCAGTTTGGACCCAGCCATATGCAAATCAGTCTTGACCCTGTTCCTCATGGGAACAGTCCAGCTCAAACTGCCAGGACAGGTCCTCCCTAGACCGGAACCAAATATCCTGGGACCGGTTTCAGGGTATCACCCTTTATCAGCCAGGCTAGCTTGAATCCAGTGGCACTGTGAGCACAGGACCCACGTCTGGGCATACCCTTCCCTCTAAGGCCAACTTTAGCAACACAAAAGGTTGATGGACGGAGTGCTGAACAATGCAAACACTCACCCCCAGTCACAGATCTGGGTTTAATCCATCGTTCTTTTGCTCAACATGCCACCCCAGTTTGGACCCAGCCATATGCAAATCAGTCTTGACCCTGTTCCTCATGGGAACAGTCCAGCCCGAACTGCCAGGCCAGGTCCTCCCTGGACTGGAAACAAGTATCCTGGGACCGGTTTCAGGGTATCACCCTTGATCAGCTAGGCTAGCTTGAATCCAGTGGCACAGTGAGCACGGGACCCACGTCTGGGCAGACCCTTCCCACTTAAGGCAACCTTAGCAGCACAAAAGGCTCAGGCCTCCTGTACAGTGCTCCAGAGCCCTCCAGCTAGGGGAGATACCGCCCCCTGGACAAAGCCCCACTTTTGGAAGCAAGTCCGGATGGAAACTTAGGAAAACGAAGGAGTGACCACTCCAGCTAGAACCACCCCTAAGATGTCCAGAGCTGAAGTGTCCCCATCCCTGCAGAATACTTCATCTTGGTTTGGAGGACAGGGACCAATATGGTTAGGTCTGTGTCCCCCTCCCCAAAGGGCCCTGTCTAGAAAGAAACTCCAGCAAAGGATCTCCAGAACTGCCCCGGATCCGTGAGTCTTGCCCACCCTGCAACCGATGCCCACAGCCCATGTTCGGTGGCCCAACTGACTAAAGGTGGTCCCCAGGTGATTCCGACCTACTGTCCACCCTGGGTTGACCCCTTCTGTCCAGCACGATGATGCCTGTTTGGGGTTAAACTGAACCCCAACCTGTGGACATCCTAACCCCTGAAGACTGGAACTGTAAGTCTTGTACTTACCTCAAAACTGTGCTTACTTTTCTTCCCCCATATAACTGTTTCTGAAAATTCTGAAACAGATTATTGCTGTTTATTTGAAAACCGTATAACTTGCCAAATTGAAACATATGTTTGATACTTACTTGCAAACTGAATCTTGTGGTTCTAGAAATAAAGTAACAAAATATATTTTTCCATATAAAAACCTATTGGCCTAGGGTTAAGTCATTGAGTGTGTATTTTCACTTATTGCCTGTGTGTGTACAACAAAAGCTTTGCACTACCCTCTGATAAGCCTAACTGCTCGTTCACACTACCACAAATAGAGCATTAGTATTATCTACTTTAGCCTCTGTTAAGCCTCTGGGGAACCCCTGGACTCATTTTGATATAGTTTATGCAGAGCCAGCTTCCTACAATATCTTTGTACAAAAAAGTACAAGGTTGGGGGGAGGCAGAGTGCTACTTCTATGTGAAAATCTCTAGCTTCCTGTGACTTAACAAAGAGAACGATGCCTTATCAAACGGTTGGTATTTTACTGAAGTGACTGATTTATTTTACGTCAAGCCAAAAAACAATTGTGGAATTCAGCAAAAGCCAGTATTTGTTCCCCTTCTAAACTCATCCCCTCCATCAAAATCTTTTGCTTACACACGTATTTCAAAAATACCTTCAAAACATTGGGCATTGCTGACAGAGCACCCAGAAATGCTCATTGCTGACCAATATCCTGCGCCACTGAATTATTCGTCAGGAGAGGGCCACATTATGTGGCAGGGTTGAGTAAATTGTGCAACAAGAAAAGGAAAATTATGCGACAAATTATTCAGCATAATGTGGCACATTTTTTAATAGTATTCATTATTTTGTCATTTTTAAACTTCGTAACAGTGTCTGGGCTTTGGTTGCACCTTATTAGTACCATTATAATACCCTAGTATAGCAATAAGCAACAAAAAGGTGACAAATCTACCTTTTAGAAAGGGCATTCACTGTGTGGCAACACATGTTGAGCATTTTAGGTAACTTTTGAAAAGTTTGAGCTAGAAACAAATTTTTTGTTAAAATCTGCAGATTATGAGGCAGATGATGGATTACGTGGCAAATGCGGCAAATCTGTTTTATGAAAAAATCACTGCTGCCCCAACATTGCATAATTCCAGTGGCCCTGACAATTTCACTCTACATGAAGAGGTACCCTAAAAAGTGACCTAGATTTTTTTCTCTTACAGCACCGCGCTCTGGGCTCAAATATCCCTGAGGAATTTAAATGTTTACTGTTACTGCAAATCCCCTCTCTCTGAAAACTATCTGTTTTCCCTTCCTAGCCCATCAGAGCCAACCTATCGATTTTAACTTTAATAAAAAGCAAGGTCATGAGTGGTTATCTCTGCTAATATTTTGCATTCAAACATGTGACTAGTGGTGAACTACTACATGAACACTCAAAAGACTAATTTGTCACTTCGGTGGGATTTGTGTGCGCAATTAATCCTGGATTATTGTACAAACTGTGAACCACTGGAGAGTAAGAATGTCCCTTCCACTTCAAGGTCCTGATATGTAAAGCCATCTTGCGGTTGCAAAGTCTTTGATTTGCAAAACTACAGTGTTTGCAAATTCAAAATGGCTTTTTTAAATGTACTAAACCAATTTTGCAATTCGGTAACCTGTTACTGATTTGCAAAGTGTATTTAGAAAGGCATAACAAATATCTATTTGGAAGTAGCATGTTTAGGGTGTCCTTTCCAAATATCAGTTCATTGTGGTATGTATCAAAGTTTTGTGACCTTAATCTGGTTGCAAACCATTGAAAAGTTAACGACCCTTGAGTTGGGGTAGTAACACATTTACAAAAGGAATATAAGTCGGAACCACGAATGCTGGAGTCACGCATGCCTAAACAACGCGGTCGGAACAACGACCACGTTGTTACCACGAATGCCTTTACCACAAATACCTTAACAATGATTTTTTGTTGTAAAGGCATTCCTGGTAAAGGCATGCGTGGAATGGCATGCATGGTTCCAGCTTGCAACCCCCCACCCCTAAAACAATCGTACACCAAACCCTCACCCCACCCCTAAAAACAATTCTACCCTACCCCACTACCCCGACCCACCACCCCGCCCCTAAAACTTCTGTGACCCGACCCCCCACCCCTTCTAAAACCTAAACTACCCTGACCCCCCACCTCTGCCCCTAAAAACTAAAAATACCCCGACCCCTCCACCCCACCCCTAAAACTACTGCGACGCCCGCCCCCTAAAACCTAAACTACCTGACCCCCCCACCCGCCCCTAAAACTACCCCTAAAAACGAAATATACCCCAACCTCCCTGCCCCCGCTTCTAAAACTACTGCAACTCCCCACCCCCCTAAAACCTAAACTATCCGGACCCCCACCCCTAAAAACTAAAAACACCCGACCCCGCCCCTAAAATGGCCCCAGCCCCACTTACCTGACCGTGCCCTTCTCAGAAGCCGACTCCCTTCTTCTGTGCCTTAACCACGCACTTGCGTTGTTCAGCACATGCATGGTTAAGGCACAGAAGAACAAAGTTGTGGTTAACGAAAGCGTTGTTCACGACTTCGTTCTTCCAGAGTCATGGTTTGGGATGTTTCCCTTACAAAAGGGTAGAGGCCCCATTGGGACCCATTCCTCTTTGTGAATGTAAAAAAAAAAAGTTTATTGGGGAGAAGGCAGTGATTCTGGGGACCACTGCCAACACTGAAACAAACTTACAATAAATACACTTTTCTTATCAAATGGAACACTGCTTCCTTTAAGGAAAACGGGCTGCATCTTTTTACAAAACGTTTACTTTCTTTAAATATGATTAAACAATGGTGATCTACTGTCACCATTGAAACACAATGAACATTTTCTACATTGGGCCCCTAAATTGAAAAGGATCTAGTTGTACAATTTGGATCCTTGCTTTATGTGATATGATCTGTTCATGTAAGTTATAGTTAATGCTTACTGTTAGAAATGGGGTCTCTGGTTGGCAGTGGTTTACACCCTGTCCAAGTAGGGACCCTCACTGTAGTTAGGGTAAGGGAACTACACATCTAAAATAACCCCTGCTGACCCCCTTGGTAGCTTGGCATGAGCAGTCAGGCTTATCTCAGAGGCAATGTGTAAAGTATTTGTGTGTGTGTACACACACACACACACCCACACCCACAGACACACACACTGAAAACACCACAAAAGTACTCCACACCAGTTTAGACAAATGGCTAATATTTACCTGAATAAAACAAGACCAAAACAACAAAAATCCAACATACGAAAGCAAAGATAAAAGTTTTTGGCCTTATCCCTGTGATTTTTGTGATTCCCAGTGGGTCGCAAATTGCAACCTACCTCATTAATATTAATGAGGCAGGTCTATTTGCGACACACTGGGAATCACAAAAGAAACTCAATGGAGTTTCATAAATTTGGAATTGAGATTTCCTGATTGAGATTCACATGGAATCGCAACTGGGAAATCGCAATTCCAAATGTTCATACACCTGGCCCTGAGTTATGTTACGTGGAGTGCTACATGAAAAATAAGCCGTTATTATTACATTGATCCTGGGGAGGTAAAGGTTTTTCAATAATGCATATGTACCAGCAGGCCAAATGTGGGCTCCCACTTAGTCTGCTCCTCCTGGCTCCAACCCTCACAACTTCATCCGTTCTGACGTCAGCCATTTCTTGCCTCTGCCTTCCCAATCTGTGGGTTCCTGGACTGTTTTTTTCCCTTTCCCACCAGAGGGCAGGCTCCCACTCAAATGCTTAATGCACCACAAATGAAGAGGGGTGATAGGGAGAAACAAAATATAGCAGTAAGTCCCTTGTTGTTACCTCATACCATAAAGGCAGTCCTGCAATTGGGAAACATTTACTCCAGGAACCCATAAGTTCGGTATCAAGGTGTGGCAGAGGAAAGGGGGTGGAATCACAAGGGGGCTAGCTTTAGAAAACAGAGTCTGACACTCAACTTGTACTTTAAAAAAACACTGCTGCAAAGAAATTTGACAACAAAGACCAATGTGACAGCAAATCTGATCTAGCCTACTTAATTGGTCACAAAGAGACTACGTTTTAAAATGTTTTACAGGGTCAAGACACCTGCGGCAGAGATCTTTCTGTGTTCCAACAATTTTGAGGGTTTTTTAAAAGCAGTAAGTTAACTCGGTGGCTAACACAGTTCTGGGAGAGATCTGTGTTTTGTCCAGTCACAGATTTGACTCATAAAGTAGCATACAGGGTTAATGTGCCTCCTGCAGAGTGAAATACCAAAATATATTACGGAATAAAGAATATTTTGGTTTTTTTAGCCACACCTTTGTCCCCGCCCCCACGTTCACTGGCCCCTCCCCCACTGCATGCAGCATCACAGTTCCTATACTGTTTTTCATCCACTTCGCCAGCTGGTTGTTGCCTGTTAAGTCTGAGGCCCTATTAAGAATCTGACGGTACGGTAGGACTGGCCGAAAGAAGGAAAGGAAGAGAAGGAAAATGTAATCAAAGGAAAAAATAGAAAAGAAGGAATAAAAGGAACCATGAGCTGAGCCAGCATTCCCAGACGCCCCCAGCGCCAAGGAGCCATGTTCCCGTGAATTGTTCGGTCACCGGCACTGAAATGAGAACTTGCTGGAGGTCTAGCGCTTCATCCTGTGCTTTTAAAGAGTACAATATTACAATGACATACACTCCCATTTACAAGGGCACACACAACACTTCCTTAAAGGTGTGTTGCCCGTTGCACCTGTGTGTGTACCAAAGCTTCCTCCTTTCACCCTGGAAACAAGCGCTGCCCCTCAAAGGCACTTAACACACACACAGCACATGCCCACACTGTGGCGCTGCCTGATACGCCATAGGGGTCAGAAACCTACCTTGGTGCATGAGGCTCTGGGTGCAGACTCCTCGCTTCTCAGTGCACCGTGTGATGGGAGAGCTCGGGCCCTTACCCGCCTGAGGTTCACTTTACAGGCTGCAGAGACCTTGACCCCACTCCACAGGTGATAATCTGCAAAAGTCGATCTCCACTTCCTGACCCTCATCCTTCCTGAGAAGGATCCTTGTCCTACATGACTTACTCCACCATCCTCGCTTCTCAACTCAGGCTTACCAAAGCTCACCCTAAGGGTGCAATGGCGAAGGGGCGTCGCCCACCCTGGCTAAGCTAGGAGATGAAAGATAAACCTATATTTCAGTATCATTTTATCTTTCAGCTGCTGGCTCAGTGAGCGGAATGTGAAGGGAGGGGCGGGTTGGGCCACGGGAGGTGGGAGGAGGAGAGAGTGCACATAAGTGCGCATATGTGTTTGGCCTGCTGTCTCCACACAGCCAGGCTGGAGAAACTTCACACACCCCGGGTTGTGTCTGAGCAGCAGTCCAAGCTTCTCAGACCATTCCTGATGCTGCTTTCATGCTAGGTTTAGCATGAAAGCAGCACCAGGATTGCTAGGGAGTCTGTGCTGGTGCTCCAGTGAATTCAAGGACACCAAATCGAGGGAAGAAGAGCAATGCGACAGGGCAGCAGCAACGGCAAAAGGTAAGTTTTTTATTCTTATTTATCCCTCCCCGTCCCTCACTCCCACCCTCCCCTCCCCTTGAGCTATCCAGCGGCTGCCAATGCCCTTAGACACTCTTTATTCCAAACTCAGTGGTGGCCTTAAGCATAGGCGAGCTGGGCCCAGGCCGCCAATATTCTGATAGGAGCATGTAGTTGTGTGCATTAAGGTTATGCCAACAGCAGCGCCCCCCCTTCTCATCTTGCCCCAGACTTGTCATTGTCCCCGCCTGTTCGTTTATGTCTAATTTGCCAGTTTAAAGTGGCTTTTAATCCTTCCTTATCATACCGCTGGCATGTTTTTAACACTCCTCTGGCTCCTTTCTGTCTTCCCTCCACCCTCTGACCCCTGCTGACACCAACAAAACATCATCTGCGTGAGGCACCTAAGCTATCGGTGATTTAGGTGATCTGGGAGAGGTCAGGGGATGTTTGTGTTTAGGGGCCAGTCGCTGCTCATCCAGGTACCACAAAAGGGACCTCCTGCTGCCTCATTTAATACACTACCATCAGCAAGGGCGCCAAATTTGTCTCCACCCATCCCAGGGCGCCATCTTAGCAAAGGCCGTCTCTGTCCAAACTTGTCTATCCAGATACACACCAAGTTTCTCTGCACTTCTCTCCTCAGAGTTCTATTCTTACCCCTCATAAACTCGAGGCTTTTAACGATAACGATGCTTCTGACCTGCTCTTCATTTTCGCCACCTCTCCATGACCATTTCCCTCAACTCCATCGGTCCCAGCCAGAGTCTGCTGCCGTCATCACAGACAACGCTCACACCTCCCAAAACTCTGTCATCTCTTGCTGCTAACGCCACGCACAACAACTGGCCACCCAACCCGTCAGGCTTTCCTTACCCCTTCCGCCACACTTTAGATCCTAAATAAGTGCCAGGGCCATTGTAAGGAGGCCACTCTAGCTTGCACCACCCATTGCCCCTACCAGTGCTGCCCACAACAGCACCTACACAGCTGCTAACCACCTCACGCCTTCAAGTGTGATAATTCAGACTGTTACAGGCCCCCAAAGCTAAGAGAATGGCTTGGTGGCAGGTATTAGTCGTTTTTAATGTAGATTGAATTAATAAACAACTATTGTTCTACTCAACTTTAAATTATACAAACAGCGCCACCATGTGGCAGACTGCCTTAAGAGCCAGTGTTGACAATTAAGTGCCAGTGCTGAGCACCAGAAACCAACGGCTCAAATTAAGCACTGAATATAACTACATGACTACCGCTCAACCTAATTCCACCTGTCTCTTAGGACTGCCTCTGCATTCAACGTGCTCTCCACTGAGATACGCCTCTTCATTGGCAAATCAAAACCTATGCCCAGAAACTTGGTTTCCTCTCAGCCAAAATATTGACCAGAAATGTAATTAAAAGACCAAGTTAAATTCTGGCACCAACAAACCTTAAGCCGTAATATAAATGTTCCCTTGGACTTTGTACTCCTCACTTACAAACTTTCCTACAGCAGGAGATTAGCCTCTTCTTCTGGACGAGGTCGCATTTCTACCAGATTATCACTCAAGAGCGACTAAGACCCTCATGGTCGTGCCTAATTCTGATGGCTATGACATTTTACGTGGTTATATCCACTCCCACACACAGAAGAAAACGCTTTCTTTAACTCTGCTCTTCCCCATCTTCAAGTATAAGTGGCAGCAAAACACAGGACTGAGATTGTGCCTTTATTATTGACCCTAAGCTGACCTTGACCTGTTGAGTGAAACTTAATTTAACCACACATCTATTTTGATCGAGAAAGTAAGTTACCGGATGGCACAGACGTGATACTGAAACATTCCATTGAGTACCAGCAGGTAAGGTTACTAAGGTTTCCCACATTTCAGTGCCTGATTATGGACCCAAGACCATCACTTGAATGTCCACCAGAATAAATGTTATCTGTCTCTTTGCAGGTGATAACACCTTTTTCAACCAATGCTTTTATCATGTCACCTGATTCTCTCCAACCATATATTTCTTGATTTCAATGATGTACTCCAAATTATCCCTCTTTTTTCTTGATAATTCCTTGAATATCAAATTTGCTCGCTTTGATCTTACTGATACTTGGAAGTCACTAGCACTAGGGGTTCAGCGGGTGTTACACCCCCCAGCAGATCATACAAAGACTTCACAAGACAATATGTAAGCAGCTTTTATGTTTTTGCAGCATTTGGTGGTTGCTTAAAGACATTTAAATGTCAGCAGGTCAGGGGCAAAAAAAATAAATATATTACAGCGCTTTTATTTATCAAGCAGTTTACATTTGTTTCTCTGAGCAGCATGGTCTGGTTTGATAGGACATCGCTCTAAAAGGCCTGTTGCTGCTAATTCTTTACAGTATATGTACAGTGGTCTTTGGTTAAACTCAGAGAAATAGTGCCCTCTCACCTCATGCTATTGGCTATCTGGTATATCAGCCCGCATTCTATATAAGTGCTTGCTTTGAACTGCTCGACAGACTATTTTACATTACAAATGAACTCTGAATCATCCCACAATAAATTACTTCAAGAATGCACTCTATGCAGAAAGCAATCAGTCTTGTTTCCTTTTCAGCGCCGCATGCTTTTTTAATGTTTTACTTAGAACACAAAATGCACGCCAGAACTATTGACTTTGTCAATGCCTGTTTAATTTGCTTAGTCTAAGAAAGGCTAAAGGATGAAGGGATGTCAAAGGTTTAATAAGATATCAAGATATCTGTAGTCTATGCCCCCAAGGATAAAATGTGATGGAACCAAACAGCTCTAGTAGGATGAAAACAAACCACACAAAAATAAAAGGCACCCTTTGTGTGATGTACACAATGCAGGAGTAATCGGATTATTGTTGTTTTAGGAATGATGACTATAAGGGCGTTCAGTCACTGCCTTCTGTCGTGAACTCAGCTCCATTCTACTGAGAGACCTTTCTTGGTGGCATTGCACTTTTTCTAGGCCTTGGCGAGGAAAGAAGCTGATTTCCTTCTGGTTCTTGCATAGTCATCAATTAGGGGGGTGCCTGGTGTTTGTTGCCCCTGACACTGCCCTTGCTATGTCTCCTCTCGGGGTCCTTGATGACAGTGACAGGAATAGAACGTTAGCATGTCTCTAGGAGTTCTAGTTACTTTCATGAGTTTCCAGGCCTTGCCCCTTGGGGGAAATGGTTGGCCAAGAGGTCAATTCTGTGAGTAATTTGCAGGCAGAGAGCACAGCATGCCTCTTCCACTGCCCGGCATCCATTGATCCTGCTAATGCCTGCATCAGCGCCTGAAATTCTTGATCCAGGAAGGTATCGGGATATGGAGTACCACCAACAGGAAAAAGAATTAGTAGTTACCTGTGACAATAGTTTGCAGTTCGAAATCCTCTAGATTTGTGTGGTGCACATTATTCCGCCATTCTATACTGCCTTTTGGAAATGGCCCATTTTGCAGGGTTATCCCCAAACTTTTCGCCTTCTTCCTCCTATTTTTTCCGATTTGTTTTTGCTGGTTTATGTCTCTGTGCACTTTACCACTGCAGGTCAGTGCTAAAGTGCAAGTGCTCCCTTTGTAAATTGTATTGGTGAATGGTTTATCCTTGACTGGCACATTTGATTTACTGGTAAGCCCCTACCAGAGGTGCCCAGGGCCTGTAAATCAAATGCTACAAGTGGGCCTGCAGCACTGATTGTGCCACCCAGGAGTAGCCCTGTAAACATGGCTCAGACCTGTCAAAGCAGTGTCTGTGTGTGCAGGGTCAAACTGCCAATTCGACCTAGCAAGTGTACCCAGTTGCCAGGCACAAACCTACCCTTTTTAGGGTAGAGCATGCGTTGCATGCGCTTGCGTTTCGCTTGCGAGACGCTTTAGGAGTTAGAAAAGGGCTCGGAGCCCTGTCCATGTCACGTCAGTATCTTTCATTGGTTCGTGGGCCTGCCTGTTAAAATCTGCTTGCTTTTATTAGTGGAAGGCACGCGTACGTCATGCCTTTTCCGGTGGTTAGCCCTACTCAAGCGCAGCGACCAAGTACTGAAAACATGTGATGCTCGCTGTTTCCTGTCAGGTTTGTGGATTATTTTTTATCTTTTGTTCGCAGTGCTATCTCGCTTGGCATAAGTCGAGCGCTTTGCATAACATCGACCCTGTTACATTGTTAATTGCACTTTTGCCGGTTACGTAGATAATTGCACTTTTGCCAATAGGTTTCACTACGAGTGAACTGTAGCAGCGCGATCGCGCAGTTTTTTTCCATTCAATGTGACAAGAAGAATCCGGTTCGGAGTAAACAACTGCTAATAGCTGTAACTCGGAGAAATGCGAGACCCTATTGCATTGCAAATGCTTGTTGTACATGTAAGGCAGCCCTAAGGAAGTCCCTAGGTACCCATGGGCAGGGTGCAGTGTATGTTAAAGGTGGGACATGTACTGATGTATTTTACATGTCCTAATAGTGAAATACTGCCAAATTCGTTTTTCACTGTTGCAAGGCCTATCTCTCTCTTAAGTTAACATTGGGTCTGCCTTTAAATAACTCTTTAGTGCAGTTTCCCTTTGGCAGTAGATAGAGATTTGGAGTTTGGAGTCTCTGAACTCAATTTAAAAATACATATTTTTTGTAAAGTTCTTTTTTAAGTTGTCTGTTTGAAAATGCCACTTTTAGAAAGTGGGCATTTTCTTGCTTAAACCATTCTGTGCCTCTAAGAGTGTGCCTCTGCCTGCTTGTGTATTCCACGTCTGGGTCAGACTGACAGTCGGGCTGTTGTGAATTCCCTCTAGACAGTGACACAAAGTGAGTTGGGGTGTAGACTGCATATCCTGATGGGCCATCTGTGCTACAGTGGAGGGAGAAGTGGTCACTTACACCTGAAAGGGCTGTGCCTGCCCTCACACAATGCAGTCCCTGACCCCCTGGAGTGTGTCTGACGCCAGCCCTGGGTAAGGCAGGATCTTGTAAACAACAGAGACTTTCCTTTGAAGTTTGCCTACTTCAAAGGCAGAAAGGGGTATAAGTAGTGGACGCAAAACCCCAGACTTTTAAAACACTTCTGGATCAAGAGGAACCTCTGCCAAGGGGAACAGCGGAAGAGCTGGAGGAGGAATACTGCCCCTTTGCTGTGTGTGCTTTGCTGGGTTGGCCTGCAGCTGCTGCTTCTGCCGTAAAGAGGTGAAAGACTGGACTTTGACGGGTATCCTGCTTATGAAGTTTCTCCAAGGGCTTGGAGTAGAGATTGCCTCCTGTTGGAAGTCTCAGGGATATCAAAGACTTCAGCTTCATCTGCCTACAGCACTGGAAACTGTGTTTTGCACTGCAACAGAAGGAAAACCACTGCGACGCTGTCAACGATGCCACTGACTGAACTGTGACCTGACGACGCCACACGGAGCCGTGCACCACGTCACACAGCAACCCTGGTCTCACTGACGCCACCACCTGATGCCTTCACTGAACCACTGCTTGCACTGTGACCTTTTGGCCCGCACTCCGCATCGCCTTGCTCGCACCGCAGCCTTGGCATCCCTAATAATGCCACTCCACACTGACACCGATGCCTGCACTGTGGACACAGTTCCTGAGGTACACGAAGCACCGTCCCACCGATGCCAGCACCATCGACTCCAGTGTTGTCAACAGATGCCCGTCTGCACCACTGCAGGAGCCCTTGGGCCTACTGACAACAGCGCTTCAGACTGCATCGTGACCTAGAGACACCAAATGTTGCACCGCCCCACTTCACACCACAGCCCTGGTCTCACCGATGCCGCAGGATGCCGTCATCCAGCCGCTGCCTGCACCGTGACCTGTGGGCACCACACATCGCATCGTGCCACTTGGCACCGCAGCCCCGATGCCATCCATGCCAGTTCCTGACTTCGTCATGAGCCCGGAGTTCAATCTGCAACACGTGTGACTCCATGGGCCCGAGGACCCCCGCACCGACCTCCAGAACCGACGCCTGTAACGTCGCACTCCGGATCTTATTGCAAGGATCACAATGCCTGCATTTCCAAGGTGCTGTTTGCGGGTCTTCCCGACACCGAAGCTGGCCCGCAACGCTGCTGACAGACTGAACTGTTGGATTTGTGGTTCATGACGCTGTGCTAGCCCCAGGTGGAGCTATCGACTGCAAGGAACTGTATTTTTAAGTTCACTCTTGCAAAATTCATATCTTTTTTACTGTATATTGGATTTTTCTTGTTTTGGACTTGTTTTACACAGATAAATATTGACTATTTTTCTAAAACTAGTGTTGTGCCCTTTTTTAGTGTTTTCACTATATTACTATGTGTTATATGCAAATGCTTTACACATTGTTTCAGAGAAAAGCCTGACTGCTCATGCCACGCTACCAAGAGGGTGAGCAGGGGTTATCTGAGCTGGGTATCTTCCTTATCCTGACTAGAGTGAGGGTCCCTACTTAGACAGGGTGCAAACCGACTACCAACTAGAGATCCCATTTCTATTACTGCCCTTCTAGATTTGTGTGCTGTGCATTATACTGTCCTTCTAGATTTGTGTGCTGTGCATTATTCCCCCATCTAGAAATTGGGTCTGGAAATCCTTTTGTGTAACCTAAATGTTCGATTTCTGTGTTTTAGTCATAGGTGTCATCAAAGTCTAGTGTAAGCCCACAATGCCACATATGTAGATTTTTGCTTGAGCCCTTAAGTTTCCTACTGATATATCCTTAAAAATTCCTTCATAAAAGGGAAAGCAGAAGGTCACACATGAATCTACAATTTCAATCTTCATGACAACTGTTACAAGTAAGTAGCTTCATTTTCTGTATGAGCCTATTCAAGGTTCAAACACTGCCCACAGCGTTCAAAGTGTCATTACTGTTTTGTGGAGGAGGGGGAAGTGTGGGTTGTTGCACACAAATGTCTTAAGACTTCCTAACCTGCTTGTGCTTTCTGCAAAAATATTTATTCACATAATAGTATTTAGTGAACATGTATACTGATAACATGCGGCTGATACACCTATGTAATTTGTGGAGGCATCAGCAATGTGTTAGTCCCTCTTCAAGGGGCCACAGGGCTTGCATGGACTACTGGGCCTCAACTGGGGTTAAGGTTAGATTCCTCGTATGTCTCGGGCTCCGCACCTACTGTGGCTGTGCAAAATTGGGCCAAGTACAACTCCTTCGGGACTTGATTCTCAGGGGCAGACATGAGGAGCAGTAACAGGTTTCCTAGAGAGGTAGTGAAGGGGTGTTCAACTCGACACACTAAAATCACACAATAGCATAATAACCCATTTTCCCACCCAGTGTATTTCTTTGAAGAAGAAAAGTACTCTAATGCCTTATAGAACTAAACACCAGACAAACAACATATGCAAGATACAACATAGTGTCCTGGGTCCTCTTCCCGCCAGCTTCACCAATGCCAGCCATACACTTACATAGTCTAAGAAAACAACCTCCCATCTATCTTGTGGAAAAGGCCAGTGGTACCCAAAAAGGAACCCAGAGGCCTCCGCAGACTAGTTCAGTCACACACCATGCATGGGCCGTGGAGGCTACACAAAGATGCACACATACACTTGCAATGTTAGTGCTTGGATCCAGGTAAGTGGATAGAAGCTGAAGTTTGCACGTGTGACCAGTAGGCCTCCGTTCCAGGGACACAGGTAAAAAGGTCTGGTCACACTATGGATTCACAAAATATAGTGCCCTGCCACCACCACTCTATGTGCTTTACTCGTGGCAGTGACAGTAGTCCACTGTTTAGTCCATGTGAGCTCACTTGGTGCACCACTCAAGGTCACATGATAGATCCAGGATACAGTGGTGTCACACTTGCCCTTGCAGCCTCTGCGGTATGGTGGGGGGGTGGATTGGGGGTTAAGGGAGGGTGGGGGGCTGAGCTCCAGGGGCCCCCTCTGGAACTGTGCATGGGTAGTGGGCCTCTGGCCTGAAAGTACCGAAGATTGGGGCCCCCCTCAATTTTTGTTCTGACACTTCGAGGTTATCACTCATGTCAAGGGACAATATTAGGCCTCTGCAGACATGCTAGATTAGTATGAAGCTCTGGCCAAAATCAAGAACCGGGATGCCTGATACTCGCAGTCAAGCACTTATGGCACAATCTAGCTTATGACTTTCCAATCCCAATACAATGTATACCAGTAGAGCTCTCTTCTTCCTTGTAGAATGAGGTTTTGGCGTATAGTTAGAGTTAGTAACTCACTGACATGAACCCACATCACACCCCACCTCAGGAAGCTACACTGGCTCCCGATACAGAAGGGATGTCAGTTCAAGATACTGACCCACGCATACCCCTGCACAACGAAGGAACAGCTTACATCAACAAACGCTTGACCTTCCACCAACCAACCAGACACCTAACGATACACCTCCCTCTTCCTCAAAGACACCCACCACCGATCCGCTGAAGCAACAGTGGAGGACGCTCCTTCTCACACCTGGCGGGCAAAGCTTGGAATGACCTTCCCTTGCACCTCAGGAACACCCCATCACTCCAGCAATTCAGGAAAGGATTTAAGACCTGGCTGTTCGAATGAACAGATCACCTCGAAGTAAGCAGCACGTCCAGCACTTTGAGACCCTCACGGGTGATTTGCCGTGTTTTACAAATCCTGATTGATGTATATGGAAAATGTCACTTACCCAGTGTACATCTGTTCGTGGCATGAGACGCTGCAGATTCACATGCTGTGCATTATCCTGCCATCTAGTGTTGGGCTCGGAGTGTTACAAGTTGTTTTTCTTCGAAGAAGTCTTTTCGAGTCACGAGACCGAGGGACTCCTCCCTTTCGGCTCCATTGCGCATGGGCGTCGACTCCATCTTAGATTGTTTTCCCCGCAGAGGGGGAGGTAGGAGTTGTGTATATAGTAAAGGTGCCCATGCAATGGAATAAGTATGTATGTACATAATGTGTATACGAATAGTATATATTTACAAATTTACAAGTTTCATTCAACTTTTAACGGCTACAGGCTCCCGGGGAGGCGGGAGGGCGCATGTGAATCTGCGTCTCAAGCCACGAACAGATGTACACTGGGTAAGTGACATTTTCCGTTCGATGGCATGTGTAGCTGCAGATACACATGCTGTGCATAGACTAGTAAGCAGTAATCTCCCCAAAAGCGATGGCTTAGCCTGTAGGAGTTGAAGTTGTTTTAAATAATGTTCGTAATACAGCATGTCCTACTGTGGCTTGTTGTGCTGTTAACACATCTACACAGTAATGCTTTGTGAATGTATGAGACGTAGACCATGTGGCTGCCTTACAAATTCCTGTCATAGGTATATTCCCTAAAAAAAAGCCATAGTGGCGCCTTTTTTCCTAGTGGAATGCGCCTTTGGTGTAATAGGTAGATCTCTTTTTGCTTTAATATAGCAGGTCTGAATACATTTTACTATCCATCTAGCAATGCCTTGCTTGTATATAGGATTCCCTGCATGAGGTTTTTGGAAGGCTACAAATAATTGTTTAGTTTTGCGAAACTGTTTTGTTCTGTCAATGTAATATATTAGTGCTCTTTTTATGTCTAATGTATGTAAGGCTCTTTCAGCTACTGAGCCTGGTTGTGGAAAGAAGACTGGGAGTTCCACTGTTTGGTTTAGGTGGAATGGTGATATAACCTTTGGCAAGAACTTGGGATTTGTACGGAGAACCACTTTATGTTTATGTATTTGTATAAAGAGTTCTTGTATAGTGAATGCTTGTATCTCACTTACTCTTCTAAGAGATGTGATAGCTATTAGGAAGGCTTCCTTCCAAGTTAAGTATTGCATTTCACAAGAGTGCATGGGTTCAAATGGTGGTCCCATGAGTCGTGTTAACACAATATTAAGGTTCCACGAAGGTACTGGTGGTGTTCTCGGTGGTATGATTCTCTTTAATCCCTCCATAAATGCTTTGATAACTGGGATTCTAAAAAGCGATGTTGAATGTGTAATCTGCAGATAGGCAGATATTGCTGTGAGATGTATTTTAATAGAGGAGAATGCTAGTTTAGACTTTTGTAAGTGTAATAAGTAACTTACAATGTTCTTTGCGGAAGCATGTAGTGGTTGAATTTGATTATTGTGGCAGTAGTAAACAAATCTTTTCCATTTGTTTGCATAACAATGTCTTGTAGTAGGTTTCCTAGCTTGTTTAATGACCTCCATACATTCTTGTGTAAGGTCTAAGTGTCCAAATTCTAAGACTTCAGGAGCCAGATTGCTAGATTGAGCGATGCTGGATTCGGGTGTCTGATCTGTTGTTTGTGTTGAGTTAACAGATCTGGCCTGTTTGGTAATTTGACGTGAGGTACTACTGATAGGTCTAGCAGTGTTGTGTACCACGGTTGGCGAGCCCAAGTTGGTGCTATGAGTATTAGTTTGAGTCTGTTTTGATTCAGTTTGTTTACCAGATAAGGAATGAGTGGGAGAGGGGGAAAAGCGTAAGCAAATATCCCTGACCAACTCATCCATAACGCATTGCCCTTGGACAGAGGGTGTGGGTACCTGGACGCAAAGTTTTGGCATTTTGCGTTTTCTTTTGTTGTGAATAGGTCGATTTTTGGTGTTCCCCAACGTAGAAAGTAATCTTGTAGGATCTGGGGATGAATCTCCCATTCGTGTGTCTGTTGATGATCTCGACTGAGATTGTCGGCTAACTGGTTTTGAAACCCTGGGATGTATTGTGCTATTAGGCGAATGTGATTGTGAATCGCCCAATGCCAAACCTTTTGTGCTAAGAGACACAGTTGTGATGAGTGAGTCCCTCCTTGCTTGTTTAGGTAATACATTGTCGTCATGTTGTCTGTTTTGACAAGAATGTGTTTGCGGGCTATCAGTGGTTGAAATGCTTTCAATGCTAGAAACACTGCCAACAGTTCTAAATGATTTATATGCAGTTGTTTTTGTTGAACGTCCCATTGTCCCTGTATACTGTGCTGGTTGAGGTGTGCTCCCCACCCTATCATGGAAGCATCTGTTGTGATCATGTATTGAGGCACCGGGTCTTGGAATGGCCGCCCTTGGTTTAAATTTATAGGATTCCACCATTGAAGCGAGAAGTGTGTCTGGTGGTCTATCAACACTAGATCTTGGAGTTGACCCTGTGCTTGTGTCTATTGTGTTGCTAGGCACTGTTGTAAGGGCCGCATGTGTAGTCTTGCGTTTGGGACAATGGCTATGCATGAAGACATCATGCCTAGAAGTTTCATTAAAAACCTCACTTGGTAGTGTTGGTTTGGGTGCATATTTAATATTATATTTTGGAAGGCTTGTACTCTTTGCGGACTTGGAGTGGCAATCGCCTTTTGTGTGTCGAGTGTTGCTCGCAAGTATTGTTGTATTTGGGAGGGTTCTAGATGTGATTTTTGGTAATTTATAGAGAACCCTAGTTTGTGTAGAGTTTCTATAACGTATTGTGTGTGAAGCAGACACTGTTGTTGAGTGCTGGTTTATATTAACCAGTCGTCTAAGTAGGGGAATACGTGCATATGCTGTCTCTTTATATAAGCGGCTACTACTGCCAGGCATTTTGTGAATACCCTTGGGGCTGTTGTTATCCCGAATGGTAACACCTTGAATTGGTAATGCACTCCCTGTATTACAAATCTTAAGTATTTCCTGTGAGAAGGATGTATGGGTATATGGAAATATGCATCTTTTAGATCTAACGTTGACATGTAGTCCTGTTTTTTGAGTAAGGGAATTACGTCTTGAAGTGTTACCATGTGGAAGTGATCTGATTTGATGTAGAGATTCAGAGTTCTGAGGTCTAATATGGGTCTCAACGTTTTGTCTTTCTTTGGAATTAGGAAGTACAGGGAGTAGACACCTGTACCTTTTTGATGTTTGGGCACTATTTCTATTGCTTGTTTTTGTAACAATGCTTGAACTTCTAGTTGTAACAGGTCTAAGTGTTGTTTGGACATATTGTGTGCTCTTGGGGGCACATCTGGTGGGAAATTTATGAATTCTATGCAATAACCATGTTGGATAATGGCTAGGACCCATGCATCCGTAGTTATGTTTGCCCAGTTGTGGTAGTATGCGGTAAGTCTCCCCCCACTGGTGTTGAGTGGTGGGGATTTGTGACATTGAAGTCACTGTTTAGCTTGAGGGGTTTTATGGCTTTGGAATTTCCCCCTTGGTTTTGGGAATTGCCCACCCCAGTATGATCCTCGAAAACCACCTCTTTGGTACTGGCCCTGATATGTGGGTCTGGCTTGTGAGGTGGAAGGCTCTGTGGTTTGGGAACGAAACCCCCCCTCTAAATTGTGGCCTTCTAAAAGTGCCTCTGTTCTGTGGGGAGTAGAGCGCGCCCATGGCTTTGGCCGTGTCAGTGTCCTTTTTGAGTTTTTCGATTGCCGTATCCACCTCCGGCCCAAACAATTGCACTTGGTTGAACGGCATATTTGGCACAGCTTGCTGGATTTCCGGTTTAAAACATGAGCTCCGTAACCATGCGTGCCTACGAATGGTTACCGCGGTGTTCACTGTCCGTGCTGCTGTGTCTGCCGAGTCCATTGCAGACCTTATTTGGTTGTTGGAAATCGCCTGTCCTTCCTCAACAACCTGTTGGGCACGCTTTTGGTGTTCCTTGGGCAAGTGCTGTATTATATGTTGCATCTCGTCCCAGTGCGCCCTGTTGTAGCGAGCCAGTAGAGCCTGCGAATTGGCAATCCGCCATTTATTGGCTGCCTGTGCAGCCACCCGCTTGCCTGCAGCATCGAAATTCCGACTTTCCTTGTTGGGCGGTGGTGCGTCTCCTGACGACTGGGAATTTGCCCTTTTTCTGGCTGCTCCCACGACCACCGAATCTGGTGTCAGTTGCTGTGTTATAAACACAGGGTCCGTTGGGGGAGGCTTATATTTCTTCTCCACCCTAGGCGCGATGGCTCTGCCTTTTACTTGGTCCTGGAACACCTGTTTGGCGTGCTTTAGCATGCCTGGGAGCATTGGCAAACTTCTGTAAGAGCTGTGAGTGGATGCCAGGGTATTAAATAAGAAGTCGTCTTCTATCAGCTCCGCATGCATTGCTACATTATGGAAAGTAGCTGCCCTTGACACCACCTGCATATATGCAGTGCTGTCCTCTGGTGCTGACGGCCTTGCTGGGTAGCAATCGGGACTGTTGTCAGAGACCGGTGCATCATATAAGTCCCATGCATCCGGGTCATCTTGTGTCATCCCCGTGTGTGTTGGCGACTGCATTGGGGGTGTTGCTACCGGGGACAGATGTGGTGAGTGCAGTTGTGAAGTCTGTGGCGAAAACCTTGGTGCCACTTTTGCTTTTGGCTGCATTTCCATTTCCTGGAATGCTAGCTTCCTTTTTGTTTTTATTGGTGGAAGAGTTTGAATTTTACCAGTCTCTTTCTGCATGTGTAGCCTCCTTTGAGTATGGTCTGGCTCTCCCATGGATAATTCCTGCTCAAATCTGTGCCCTTGCATTTGGCTGGAAAGTCCATGCTCTTCTGTGTAGGAGCCTGTTTTCGGCTCCGAGGCTGCATGTTTCGACACCAATGGTTTCGGTACACTCTTTTTCGGCTCTGAGGAAACCTTTTTAACTTTGGGGGTGTCGAACTCTAGGCCCGAGTTGTTTCGGAGCCGGTATCTCGACCGGAGTCGGATGTCTTCGGCTCTTGAGAGGCCTTTTTCGGTGCCAATGTTTGGTCACCGTGTTTTCGGGTTAAGCCATGGCCTGTTGGCGGTGGCATCCCCTGGGCCTTTATAATTTTGGAGTGAGTCTTGGCCGTGGCAGATTTACTCACAGTTTTTGGCTGCCCCTTCGGCTGCTCATTTTCGGAGTCGCCCGAGTCCGATTCGTGAATGGAGAATCTCTCCTCTTCCTCAACGTCGATCTGTTTGGCAGGTGTTGACGCCATCTGAAGTCTTCTAGCTCTTCGATCGCGCAGGGTCTTCTTCGATCGAAATGCCCGGCAAGCCTCGCAAGTATCCTCCCTGTGTTCTGGTGATAGACACAGATTACAGACCAAGTGTTGATCTATATAAGGATACTTTGAGTGGCAATTCGGGCAGAAGCGGAAGGGGGTCCGGTCCATGAGTTTGACGATGGACGCGGTCAGGCCGACCATGCCCCGCTGAAGAGTGGAAGCCCCGAAGTGCCGCCGGAGCGCTTCTTCTTTCAGTGTCGATGTACTAACACTAGACTGGTACTGAGCACGAACAATACCGTAGAGTTTTCCGATAAATAGCTAACTTTCCCGATTCGAAATATGGAGCGAAGAGGAACACGTCCGAACCCGATGGCAAAAAGAAAACAATCTAAGATGGAGCTGACGCCCATGCGCAATGGAGCCGAAAGGGATGAGTCCCTCGGACTCGTGACTCGAAAAGACTTCTTCGAAGAAAAACAACTTGTAACACTCCGAGCCCAACACTAGATGGCAGGATAATCCACAGCATGTGTATCTGCAGCTACACATGCCATTGAACATATATATGTATATATATATATATATATATGGAAAATGTCACTTACCCAGTGTACATCTGTTCGTGGCATGAGACGCTGCAGATTCACATGCTTTGCACATCCCGCCATCTAGTGTTGGTCTCGGAGTGTTACAAGTTGTTTTTCTTCGAAGAAGTCTTTTCGAGTCACGAGATCGAGGGACCCCTCCCCTTTCGGCTCCATTGCGCATGGGCGTCGACTCCATCTTAGATTGTTTTCCCCGCAGAGGGTGAGGTAGGAGTTGTGTATTATAGTAATAGTGCCCATGCAATGGAGTAAATATGTATGTACATAATGTGGTTTAAAGTGATATATTTACAAATTTACAAATGTTCAAGATCAACTTCGAAACGGCTACAGGCTCCCGGGGAGGCGGGTGGGCGCATGTGAATCTGCAGCGTCTCATGCCACGAACAGATGTACAATGGGTAAGTGACATTTTCCGTTCGATGGCATGTGTAGCTGCAGATACACATGCTTTGCATAGACTAGTAAGCAGTTATCTCCCCAAAATCTGTGGCTCAGCCTGTAGGAGTTGAAGTTGTTTGAAATAAAGTTCGTAGTACTGCTTGTCCTACTGTGGCTTGTTGTGTTGTTAACACATCCACGCAGTAATGTTTGGTAAACGTATGAGGCGTAGACCATGTGGCTGCCTTACATATTTCAGTCATTGGAATGTTTCCTAGAAAGGCCATAGTAGCACCTTTCTTCCTAGTTGAATGTGCCTTTGGTGTTATAGGCAGTTCTCTTTTTGCATTGAGATAACAGGTTTGAATACATTTAACTATCCATCTGGCAATGCCTTGTTTGGATATTGGATTCCCTGTATGAGTTTTTTGAAAAGCAATGAACAGTTGTTTTGTTTCCCGTATTTGTTTTGTTCTATCAATGTAGTACATTAAAGCTCTTTTGATGTCTAATGTATGTAGTGCTCTTTCAGCTACAGAATCTGGTTCTGGAAAGAACACTGGTAGTTCTACTGTTTGATTTAAGTGAAACAGTGATATGACTTTTGGTAAGAACTTCGGATTAGTTCGTAAAACTACTTTATGCTTGTGTATCTGAATAAAGGGTTCTTGTATGGTAAATGCCTGTATTTCACTTACTCTTCTTAGAGATGTGATGGCAATGAGAAACGCTACTTTCCATGTTAAATATTGTATCTCACATGAGTGCATGGGTTCAAACGGTGGACCCATGAGCCGTGTTAAGACAATGTTGAGGTTCCACGAAGGAACTGGTGGTGTTCTTGGTGGGATAATTCTTTTTAGGCCCTCCATAAAAGCCTTTATGACTGGGATCCTAAAGAGTGAAGTTGAGTGCGTAATTTGCAGATAAGCTGAAATTCCAGTGAGATGTATTTTAATGGACGAAAAAGCTAGCTTTGACTTTTGTAAGTGCAGTAAGTAGCTTACGATGTCTTTAGCAGATGCGTGTAAGGGTTGAATTTGATTACTATGGCAGTAATAAACAAATCGTTTCCATTTATTTGCATAGCAATGTCTTGTAGGGTTTCCTAGCTTGTTTTATGACCACCATACATTCATGTGTAAGGTCTAGATGTCCGAATTCTAAGACTTCAGGAGCCAAATTGCTAGATTCAGTGATGCTGGATTTGGGTGTTTGATCTGTTGTTTGTGTTGAGTTAACAGATCTGGTCTGTTTGGCAGTTTGACATGAGGCACTACTGAAAGGTCTAGTAGTGTTGTGTACCAAGGTTGTCTTGCCCAAGTTGGTGCTATTAGTATGAGTTTGAGTTTGTTTTGACTCAATTTGTTTACTAGATATGGAAGGAGTGGGAGAGGGGGAAAAGCGTATGCAAATATCACTGACCAACTCATCCATAACGCATTACCCTGAGACTCATCCTGTGGGTACCTGGATGCAAAGTTTTGGCATTTTGCGTTTTCTTTTGTTGCAAATAGATCTATTTGTGGTGTTCCCCATCTTTGGAAGTAAGTGTTTAGTATTTGGGGTTGAATCTCCCATTCGTGGATCTGTTGGTGATCCCGTGAGAGATTGTCTGCTAACTGGTTCTGAATTCCTGGAATGAACTGCACTATTAAGCGAATGTGGTTGTGAATCACCCAATGCCAAATTTTCTGTGCCAGGAGACACAACTGTGTTGAGTGTGTTCCTCCTTGTTTGTTCAGATAATACATCGTTGTCATGTTGTCTGTTTTGACAAGAATGTGTTTGTGTGTTATTATAGGTTGAAAAGCTTTCAACGCTAGAAATACTGCCAGTAATTCTAAGTGATTTATGTGAAACTGTCTCTGTTGAGTGTCCCATTGTCCTTGGATGCTGTGTTGGTTGAGGTGTGCTCCCCACCCCATCATGGAGGCATCCGTTGTTATTACGTATTGAGGCACTGGGTCTTGGAAAGGCTGCCCTTTGTTTAAATTTATAGTGTTCCACCATTGAAGCGAGGTGTATGTTTGGCGGGCTATCAACACTAGATCTTGAAGTTGACCCTGTGCCTGTGACCATTGTGATGCTAGGCACTGTTGTAAGGGCCGCATGTGCAATCTTGCGTTTGGGACAATGGCTATGCATGAGGACATCATGCCTAGTAGTTTCATCACTATCTTGACCTGTACTTTTTGTTTTGGGTGCATGGCCTGTATTACATTGTGAAATACTTGTACCCTTTGTGGACTTGGAGTGGCAATCCCTTTTGTTGTGTTGATTGTTGCACCTAAGTATTGTTGTACTTGACACGGCTGAAGGTGTGACTTGTTGTAGTTGAGTGAGAAACCTAGTTTGTGAAGGGTTTTTATGACGTACTTTGTGTGTTGTGAGCACTGTTCCTGCGTGTCGGTTTTTATTAACCAATCGTCTAGGTACGGGAACACATGTATTTGCTGTCTTCTGATATGAGCAGCCACTACTGCTAGGCATTTTGTAAAAACTCTTGGCGCAGTTGTTATCCCGAATGGCAACACTTTGAATTGGTAATGTACCCCTTGGAATACAAACCTTAAGTACTTTCTGTGTGAAGGATGTATCCGTATATGGAAGTACGCATCCTTTAGGTCTAGTGTTGTCATATAGTCTTGTTGTTTGAGCAGTGGGATTACGTCCTGCAGTGTCACCATGTGAAAGTGATCTGATTTGATGTAGATATTTAATGTTCTGAGATCTAATATAGGTCTTAGAGTTTTGTCTTTTTTGGGTATGAGAAAGTACAGTGAGTAGACTCCTCTTCCTCTCTGATGAATTGGTACCAACTCTATTGCATCTTTTTGCAACAACGCTTGAACTTCAAGTTGTAGAAGATCTATGTGTTGTTTTGACATGTTGTGTGTTTTCGGTGGGACATTTGGAGGGAATTCTAGAAACTCCCTGCAATAACCATGCTGGATAATGGCTAGGACCCACGTGTCTGTTGTTATTTCCTCCCAGTTTTTGTAGAACTTGGTTAGTCTCCCCCCCACTGGTGTTGTGTGTTGGGGATTTGTGACATGCAAGTCACTGTTTGTTTTGTGGAGTTTTAGGACTTTGGAACTTCCTTCTACTCTTTGGGAACTGTCCCCCTCTATATTGTCCCCGAAAAGTTCCCCGCTGGTATTGGCTCTGATAAGTGGGCCTTGTTTGTGAGGTTGTGGGTTCAGTGCTTTGTCCTCGAAACCCCCCTCGAAATTGTGATCTTCGAAATGTGCCTCTGCTCTGTGGGGAGTAGAGTGCGACCATGGCTTTGGCCGTATCAGTGTCTTTTTAAAGTTTTTCGATAGCAGTGTCCACCTCCGGCCCAAACAACTGCTGTCCGTTAAATGGCATATTCAGCACGACTTGTTGTATTCACGGCTTGAATCCAGATGTACGCAGCCATGCATGTCTCCGTATTGTTACTGCTGTATTGACAGTCCTAGCAGCTGTGTCTGCTGCATCCATTGCTGACCGTATCTGATTGTTCGAGATACTCTGTCCTTCCTCTACCACTTGTTGCACTCTTTTTTGGAACTCCTTGGGCAAATGTTCTATAAAATGTTGCATTTCGTCCCAATGAGCCCTGTCATATCTCGCCAACAAGGCCTGTGAGTTGGCAATGCGCCATTGGTTGGCTGCTTGTGCCGCCACTCTTTTTCCAGCCGCATCGAACTTACGACTCTCCTTGTCTGGAGGTGGTGCATCTCCTGAGGTGTGTGAGTTTGCCCTCTTGCGTGCTGCACCTACTACCACTGAGTCTGGTGTTAACTGTTGTGTGATGTACACAGGGTCTGTTGGTGGCGGTTTATATTTTTTCTCCACCCTTGGAGTTATTGCCCTTCCTTTGACAGGTTCTTCCAACACTTGTTTGGAGTGTTTTAGCATTCCAGGTAGCATGGGGAGGCTCTGGTACTGGCTATGTGTGGACGACAGTGTGTTAAATAGAAAGTCGTCTTCAATTGGCTCCGTATGCAGGCTAACATTATGAAACGCCGCTGTCCTTGACACCACCTGTGTGTAGGCGGTAGAGTCCTCAGGTGGTGACGGTCTGGCTGGATAACAGTCGGGACTGTTATCTGACACTGCCGCATCATAAAGATCCCACGCGTCTGGATCATCCTGACTCATCCCTGTATGAGTTGGGGATTGCTTCATTGGTGGAGTGGCTACCTGTGATGGCTGTGGAGAGCGATGTAGAGATGGTGGCGGGGTTACTTGTTTAGCCACCTTTGCCTGTGGCTGCTTGTCTTTCTCTTGGAAGGCAAGTTTTCGTTTAATCCGAATCGGAGGGAGAGTACTGATCTTCCCCGTTTCTTTTTGGATGTGGAGCCTTCTTTGGGTGTAATCTGGCTCCATTGTCTCTAGTTCCTGTCCAAATCTATGTGTTTGCATTTGTGAGGACAGGCCTTGTTCCTCTGTGTAGGAACTTGTTTTCGGTTCCGAGGCCGAATGTTTCGGTACCAAAACCTTTTTGGCTGCCTTTTTTGGTTCTGACGCCACTTTTTTGCTCTTCGGCGTAGTGATCTCTCAGTGCCGAAATTGCTCCGACTCGGTGTCGAGTCTGCTCTGTGCCAGTATCTCGACTGGAGTCGGATGACTTCGACACATGCATGCCCTTTTTCGGTGCCGATGCTCGGTCACCTATTTTTCGGGTTAAGCCATGGCCTGCCGGCGGTGGCGTCCCCTGGGCTTTTGTGGTCTTTGTGTGAGTTTTGTGTATCGACGTCTTACTCACGGTGTTCGGCGTCTGTTCAGGATCGACCTCTTCCGAGTCCGAATCCTCGATGGAGAAGGCTTCCTATTCTTCTTCCATCTGTTTTTGTCCTGTCGGCACCGACGCCATCTGTAGTCTTCTTGCTCTTCGGTCCCTTAAGGTCTTTCTGGACCGAAACGCTCGACAGGCCTTACAAGTATCCTCCTTGTGTTCTGGAGACAAACACAAATTACAGACCAGATGCTGATCTGTATAAGGATACTTGTTGTGACATTCGGGGCAGAAGCGGAATGGGGTCCGTTCCATTAGCCTTGAAGACTCACGTGGTCGGGCCGACCAGGCCCCGCCGGGGAATCGAAAACCTCGAAAGGCCACCGGAGCTCTTCCAAATTCGGTGTCGATCTGTTGTAACTAACCCGATACCGAACGCAAACAATACAGTCGAATTTTCTGAGATTTTCACTAACTTTCCGAACTGAAACACGGAGCGAAAAGGAACACGTCCGAACCCGATGGCGGAAAGAAAACAATCTAAGATGGAGTCGACGCCCATGCGCAATGGAGCCGAAAGGGGAGGAGTCCCTCGATCTTGTGACTCGAAAAGTCTTCTTCGAAGAAAAACAACTTGTAACACTCCGAGCCCAACACTAGATGGCGGGATGTGCAAAGCATGTGTATCTGCAGCTACACATGCCATTGAACATATATATATATATATATATATGTTTTGGGGGGAAGCCCCCAAACTGCACTTTAAGGGGAAACCCCAAGCTCGCCTTTTTTCTGAACCACTTCCACCCTTTACCTCCACCCACACCCATGAGCCTTAAAAACTGCATACTCCCCTTTTACCTCTACCATCCCCTGAACCCTAAAAACACCCTTACCTCCCTTTATGTCCACTCACTCCAGAGGCCTAAAACCCATTCTTTCCTTTACTTCTACCCAGACCAAACCCTAAAAAGCCCTTATTTCCCTTTACCTCTATCCACCCCTAAAGCCCTTCCCACCCTTTACCTTGGTCCACCCCTAAACTGTATGTTACTAGATACTTACCTAGGTTCTTCTAAATGCATGTGTTGAAAACAGCCATGCATTGTAAAAGACGCGTGGTAACTGTTTGTTTTTGTAATGCATGACATGTAATAGTAACATACTGACTGTGACATCTGATAAAGGTGAACCTTTTCCTTACTTCCAATTATTTGGAAAGGGCTTTTTTCCTTCACTGTGTTTAATTCAGACGCAAGGAATGCCTTCAGTTGAGAAAGGATTCAGGATATATTTTTTCATAATGACTGTGCATTCCAACACTCAACAGTGTCTGCATTTCCATGTTTATGCTGGTATCCCTTCGCTGAAACAAGATTCCCTTCACTATCTATTCATCTGGGGAAGGACAGAAATGGAACACTGGGCATGACACTGTGCTGCTCTCAAACAAATGTTGTGAACACTATTTGTGCTGACTTCAAATGTCAAGACCTTGAATTCTCAGTGCAAACCCGTATAACAAACCAGAGGTATCTGCGATGTTCCTTATTCATTAGAAGTAGGAGTCCTTGGGGGTCTATGGTTGCCAAGTAATCTCTCTGTCTTCTAGTTTTGTTATATCCTCCTATATTCTAGTCTTTTTGATTTTTTGTGCTTCATGAATCTGTTCACGTATGTTAAATTTAGAACTGGGCATAAGGTGAAATCCTGTTTTGGTAGTGAGAAACAACTAAATAGATTTCCTTGCTGCACACTTGTTCTGGCATTTTCTTATTGTGCTACTGATTAGCAGATACTCTGCTTCTCGCTGTAGAACTGCAATATGATCGTCTATCTATCTATCTATCTATCTATCTATATCTTTTTGGTCATTTGTTGAGAGGCATTTTCTACATGTTGATACATTAGAATACATTACTTAACTTTGGTAACACTTTTTTCTGGTGAATACTCAAGCGAACTACAGATTCCTCGCCTTTAGAATACTTGCCAGGCTCCAGACTGGACCAGGTGTTTTGTTTTTTTAGCAGTACTCTTGCACTCCACTAGGTGGCTATGTATGACGCCCGAAGTGACAGAGTGAAGCCGTTTATAAGCACCACCCCTGCGTCATGTCAGTTTATTACTTGAGACATTCCATGCCCAAAGATGCAGAGCATTCACAATTGTCAATAACAGCCCGGAGATCTAACCTGGAACCTTTTCAGATGATAAAAAGGGGCCACTCCAAAGAATGGCGAGGTGTGAGGGCAGAGTGGAATCTGTAGTTAGATAGTGTATCCACCAGAAAGAGCATTACCCAAGGTAAGTAACTTGTTCCTCTGATGAATACTTCCAACAACAGATTTCTGACCTTTTAGACTAGATATCAAAGTAGTACCTCCCTAAGTGAGAGGGTCTGTGCCGTGGACTCAGGCCAAAAAGTCTTATAGGACCAAATGGGCAAAATACCCTTCCCAATGGATCTTGATGTCAAGTCAGTAGTGCTTCATGAACATGCACCCTGACACCCGCATCACTACTGTCAGATGCCAAGGACAAGCAGTCTGTGTGCCAACACTGTAGCGGCAGCCTTTGACCTGCTGGAATATGCATTCAGTCCACCCAGAGGCTGCTTGTTAGCCAGTGCATGGCAAGTTGATCGTTCACCCGATGGCCCTTGGTACAATCAATGTAAAAGGTTAAACCTCTATTGGGGTCCAACTGATGAGTCTCTCCTCTTCTTTTGAGAGGTGAAGAGTGGCAAAGGGTGCTGGGAGAGTTATGAATTGTCCAACGTGGGAAGGAGTCACACCTTTTGACTTTGGAGGGAATGTGTGTGTGTTTATCTTTAATACACCACATCACAACAGGTGATTAAAACAAGAACGATTGGTCCGGTAAATGCAAAAATCCAAAAGGGCCAACCTTCCACCTTGCTGTCTGCAAGGCCTCACTGGGCCACAGACAAAATAAACAATAAAAAAATCCGCTTTACTGTATTGAGTGGAGCATCAAACATGGTCAAATACCACCAGCACTCATTCTCCACGCATGGAGGTGTATATTGTGTAGTCTGGGGTGAAGCACCCTACCCCGCTGCTTTGGTAGAAGATCCTCCCGAAGCGGACCCCTGATTGGAGGACAGATGCTCACGGCCAGAAGCTCCAGGTACCTCACTCTCCTCATCCAGCCTGGGACCCTTAGGATGACTTGAGCCCAGACATTCCTGATCTTTTTCTGAAGTCAGGGCAGGCGGGGCGGGAAGGTGTACAGGAGTCCCGTGTTCCAGCCTGAATGCATTCCCTAGCAAGTCTCTGAGCTGAAACTCCAATGTACAAAACTGTTGGCACGGTGCATTTTTTACAATGACAGAAAGATCTATTCAGGGCTCTGCCTACTGCTGGAAGGTGCCATGCTCCACCACTTAGTACAGACACCATTTGTGGCCCACCAGACACCGGCGCTTGAGATTGTCCATCCTGATGTTCAAAGATCCCGCCAGGTAGTTCATGACCAGGGAAATGCCTTGATGCTCCAGGCAAATTGCGAAGCACACTGCCTCTTGGCACAGGACACCACTCAGTCATGCTTGTTGTAGTACTATATGGTAGTGGTTTTATTTCTGACAACCTGCACCAGTCTCCCTTCGATAGATGGCATGGATTTCTTTTACGCCAGACAAAAGGCCCACAACTCCAACAGATTGATGTGGAGCTGGATTCTGCCAGAAACCACTGAGTTCCATGATCCCCACCTCCTTCAGATGGCCTGTCCATCCCAGCAGCTAGGCATTGATCACCGCAGTCAGCTCTGGGTGGGGAAGGTCGAAGGTTCTGTCGTAGGTCCAACTGCGATGAATCAGTCACCACTGAAGATCATGCATAGTCTCCTCTGAAATCTGAATGGCATCTGACAGGTTTATTTGGTACTGGATCCATTGGAACTTAAGATTTCATTGCACAGCGCACATATGCTATATGGCATAATTAAAAAGGAGTATGCAAGAGGCTAAAAGGTCCAGGAGCCTCAGAACTGCTCTCTCTGAGATCCAGGACTGAGGATGAAACATCGGGATCAGATCCTGAATGCCCTGGACTTGTAGCAGTGGAGGGAAGGTCCTGAACTTTGTACTGTGTCCAAGAGAGCTCCTATGAAAGGAAGCCTCTGCAAAGGTGTCAGGTGCAACTCTGGTTCGGTGATCGAGAACACCATCAATGCTAGGTGGTTCTCAATGTCTGGAAGTGGTCCACAACTGACTGCGGGGAACCTGCCTTCAAGAGCCAGTCATTGAGGTAGGAGACAACTGGTACCCCAACCTCCAAAGAGGGGCAGCTACCACCACCATCACTTTTGTGAATACCAAGTGGCTCTGATGAGGCCAAAAGGCAGCATGGCAAACTGAAAATGTTCTTGGCCTAACTTGAACCGCAGGTATTGTCTGTGGGACTGTAGGACGCATATATGAAAATAAGGGTCCTACAGGTCCAAGAATATGATCCAGTCATTTGCATCCTGGATAGAATACAGGGAAATTAGTACATTTTGACTTTATCCTTCAGCAGGAACATCTTCATGGGATGTAGATCTAATATAGGTGGAAGCCACCATCCGTCATCGGCATGAGGAAATAGCAACATTAACAATACATCCATATTTCTGAGTCCAGGATCCTCTTAATGGCTTCTTTGGACAGTGAAGTTTGCACCTCTTGCATAAAAATGGTCAGGTGCTCATCTGAGAGCCTCTCTGATGTGTGGATGAAGGTGTGGCAGGGAAGAAATAAATGGAAGGGCACAGCCATGCTGAACGATTTTGGGGACCCATCTGTTGGATGTTATGGATCCCCAACACGGATATAGGTAGTGGATCTTGCCTCCCACAGGGTGGTTGTGTGCCACTAATGGCAAGCTAAAGCAGCTTGGAGGCAACTGACAAAATCTCCCTGGACAGGTCCCAGTGGATGTGTGTCTGTCAGCCCAGTAAACAACCGCATTGACTGACCTTAATGCTAGGCTGGCAGAAGAAAACATTTATTTTCCAAACGCCTCAATCTTCTTAGACTTCCTATCTGTGGTAGTCATAGGGAATGATTTGGAGTTCACCTTGCTGGTGGGAGAGTGAACAACCAGACTTTCTGGAGTAGGATTTTTTTTTTTTTTTTTTAGAAGAAATCAACGTCTTCTTGTGTTGTTGATGTACAGATTCACTTTTTGGTCCAGGATTACTTTGGGATTCACATGGGCACACTCATTGCACTACCTCTGAGCTGTGACCTAAGAGAAACACCAAAGACACACCTCATATGGGTGCATGGTTTGAAACTTGCAGTTTTAGGAGTGGACATCATTCCTGTACACCTTGGATTTCGTTTTGGGGTTTAATCAGAAAGCAGAGAAAAGTGGGAGCAGAGCTCCGGATCGGAGTTCGAAAGCACAGAAAGAAAGGAACTGACGGTGCGCAGAGGTTTATATGTGGCTCTCCTCCATCACTTCTAGGTGGTACGGAGCCAGTGTGGAGCCGCACAGCTCCACCAGGTGGCAAATAGGAGTACTGCTAGGAAATACCTGCGGGTATAGTCTGGCTCCTGGAGAATATTCTAAAGGTGAGAAATTTGCAGTTAGAGGTATCCATCAGAAACCATTGTTTCATTCTATTAAATTCTAACTTGTTGGACATTATTTGTTCTTATTTCTCCAGTCAGCCCCCAACTAGTGTTTTGTATCGGAGCTCCTCCAATATTCAGTCATTTATTGGCTTGGGCAGAACCCCTTGAGGTGTTATCTCTTCCTCTGGCTCTAAAGGATTACCTGGTTTGTCTGGTCTTTTACCAATCTGAGATGTTTTATTGTGTTTTCATGATGTTGTCTGATTAGTTTGGTACTGGTGGTGTTGAAAGTGTGGATGTCCATGGGCTGTTCTGATGTTTGACGTTCCCCTCCTGAAGCTATCTCTTGCTTGCAGGGCTCCTGTGGCACTTGCTTTATTGTTACCCTTTTCCTTTTGTTCAAGTGATTCATCGATTTCCCTGCCAAACATGTTATCATCTGTAAAATGTATATTGATGATATTTTTGCCGGGACCTCTGTCCTCAAGTCTGATTTTCTGAGCCAGGGATATTCTCACAAAGTTGTCCCCAAACATAGTTACCTGCTAACAGTAACTAAGGATGATTTTAACCATGTATTGGCTATTGATGTCTCTTTTTAAGGTATCGGCTGAAAAAGCAAGAGCATTTCTCCTTCATCCAATTGCTGGGGACTGTATTAGCCGAGCAGTGCATGGGGAGTTTACTATTCTCCATTATGTGGATGCTGCATATTCCATCCTCTTCCCAACAGCATCCTGCCTCTTATCTGTTTTGTTGACAGCCGCAAAGATGTAAGAGCATTTACCTTCTTACAGACTGTAGGAACTATTTGAAGAGTCAGCGGGGGCATTTTATTTCATATATATGGAATCTTAAGAAGATGCATTACATTTTTGAGTAACTGCTTCAGTATGCTATAGGAGCACACTGCGCAACATCTGCACAACCTGATTTTTCCTCTGTAGTCGATGTAGTGTCAAGGAGGAAACAAGACTCTCCTCTTGTTATTCCTCAAGCTGTACCCCATACGCATTGGCTGCTGTCTTTATTAGAGAATCGTGTATCGACAGACCATCCGGTGAAGATGCTGTAAAAGTGAATGGGTCTACTTCTTCCTGAGGTGATCCAGCAGATGCACCCTGCTTGTGTAGTCTTCTGATCTGTGTCCTGTTGACGTATCTGGCCTGGCTGTATTATTGTTGCTCTTCCAAAGGCTCAGGATTTATTAGAGGTATACAATTCTCTCCTCAAGGTTTTTCCTTCTGGCTCTTACTAATGGGAAACTCGAAGGGAATTTTAAATGTGCTCAAGTCTTCAATCTCCTTCCTCTGCAGCCATTTCTGCTTCCAGACCCTGTTGCTTCGTTTTGCCATTGACCGTCATTACACACTTCTTCTTAGGTGGTAGGGTGTCTTTCTTTAGGTTTCCTTCAATCTTGATTTTTCTTCACATTTGAGTCTAAAGGGTTGTCCACACTGATATCTTTTGAATTTGATGTAGAAGGCTCCTTTTCTCTTCTGTTTCTTTTGACATTGAGGAAGACTCCTTAGCTTTGGATTTCGACCTCATTGGGCGGGCATGCTGCCATCCGGAAATACTCAGGTTTAAGCTTGTTTGGTATCAAAATTGTTTTCTTGCAGAAATGTTTTGTCAGTTCATTCTCCATCTAAATTGAGTCCTCTGCATATGAGCTTTCAAGTTGTACCCGAGCATCTTTTGCCTTCTTGACTACTTCAGAATGTTTGTTCTTCTGAAAACCCCATCTCCTTCAAGGAATGGTCTTTCGCTTGTGCCACCGCATATTGGGCCCAGTGTTCCTACCCCCTTAAGATGAAACAGAGATACATGGATTACAATGCAACCCGAAAACAAACCATATTAAAAATAAAAAGGTCTTCATTTTTTGGGCCTTACCTTCGTCTTCCTGTTTTAGGCCTCAATTTCAATATCTTCATTTTTTTCAGTGTCTGAATGTCATTTGACAGGTTTTATATGTAACTCCTCTGGATCTCTAAGTTGTACGATTCAAAGGAACTCCAGTCTGCCTTCATTTAGAATTTATCTTTTAAGACCGAGAACAAAGAACTAGGGCAGGGAACAACAGCCAACAGGAGTATCCTGCTGCATTTAACATTTCAGAGAATGAGCTTTAATATAAGAAATTCATGGACAGACAGAGAGCTAGTAAAAGTTTATTTGAGGAGTGCCCACATTTGCTTTTAATGCTGTTAGACTGTAATAATGAGGTCAAACATTAAATGACATAAGAAAGTGTCTCCTCTCCTTACTTTCTCACAGATACCTGTCCATTCTGCTGTGCCTGCAGCGATCTCCCTGCACTGGAGGGCAGCGCCCGCTCGGCATTCATTGTTACAGTACAAAACAAACAAGGCCTAGTCTGGACAGACATAATTCATCACAGGAAGTCTGAGAAACTCTGCCTCAATCACCTTGCTCTATCACCCTACAAACCAGTGCGTTTAAAGTGTCCTGACCCACTTTGGATTCATTTGGTTTTGTTACGCCTAGTTCTGGTCCCCCTGAGCGCAACAGAAAAAAAAGACACAATACGATCAACATGCTTGGAAGCATGCTGGCTAAACCAAAAGTCCCCTGTGAATGTATGACCTAATATTAAGAAGATATTATCCGGGCACAGAAAGACCAGGTTCGCCCCTGGGGGTCAGATAGTGCAGGAATTCAGAAGCCGCCCTAGGCCGGAAATCAAAATAACTCACTCCTCCCCACATATCACAAGCTGTATATACAGGTAGCTGCTTCTGCCTCCATTCATTGTTGCTCAAGACATTTTATGCAATGAAACACGTGGTGTGAGGACTAGGAGCTGAGACAATGCCAGCTAACGTACAGTGAGCTATATCTGCTGTGGTTAGGCTACATGACACCATCCTGGAGGCAGCCACAAAAGGTGGAAGCCTGCAACCATAGACGATCACACCGCAGGGAACGAGTACGCGGGGAGCAGTCCCACCAGGGCATCCATCAGGCACGGCGGGCGGGGTCCTGCAGGAGACACGTGCTGTAAACCTGTTACAGCCGCTCAGGTGAAGAGTTCATAGAGATCACTAAAGCAGCAGGTTTTTTTGCCTTTCTCCCAACAATGTTCCCATAGCTTTTTTTTTTTTTTTTTTTTGTTGTTCCGATTTTCTTTCATCTAGTAAGTAGTCATTAAAGTAGAAAGGTGATTCTGAGATCAGGGGAGGAAGTAGAGAGGGTGTGTAGTGTACAGCTGGAGATTGTGAAGAATCTCTACCCCTCCCCCTTCTCACTGTGACATCAAGGGTGGAGTGGTTGAAGGGAGCTGGATTATGAAAAAAGGAACTAAATGTCTGTGAAAGCAGCCTGTACTCTCGTTACACGATTCAGCAGCAACCATTGAAGACTTTTCCTTTGAATTTCCAGTTCTCAGTAGTTCAGTTCTATGTCAGTTCCGTACACAGATGGATAAGCACACAGGGAGTTGAGAAAGGGATGGAGGAAGAGGGGCAAAGGGGAAAGTACCATCCTTCAGTACAACACAGGCCAGTCTAGAAGGTGTGTCACCCTCTCCTGTTGTCTCCCTTGGATGCTGCAGCTGTAGTACGTAGGGCCTCCATCTGTTCCGCGACTGAGCCCGTCCTCCTGCCTGGCCTTCTGTCTCGTGCCCCACATACCTCCCCTCTTCCCGCTATTGGTGTATTTCATTCTGTATCAGGCTGTCCTCGCACGACTGGTAGTCCGCTTCATTTATGTTATCTGGGTTGATGAGTTCTTCATCCTGGGAGCCCTGTTCTTCGTTCTCGCCGTGGTTGGCAGCCTCACCCTCCACAGGCGAGTCCTGCAGCACCTGTGCAATGTACTTCTGCTGTAGGGGAAAACAAGGCATCTTAAAGAGTGAAGTGCACTACATGACAAACCAAGAAGACAAAACCCTAAGTAACTAACGGCATCTTACACAGTGAAGGGTCCTGTGTAATGATGGAAGAGAACATACACAGCATCAGCACATTGGAAAGTTGGGAACTCAACTGGAGACAATGGAGGGCTCAGGGCTAAAAATGGCTGGTATAAGCCTTTTGCTCCAACATTTCAATTTTTGTCTTTCTGTTTTTCCCTTTTTAATGTAGAACATTCTACCCTCAATTGATGGAATATTCGAATAGCCTTATAGTGCTTCTGTCTGAGGTGATAACCAGTTGCTAAAGGCTCTCTCCCTTGTGTTACAGGCCCTTTCCTGCGGCTGAGGCCAATAACGCATGTTTAGGGCCTTTGAAAACTGGTACAGCCCACGGCAGAGGGCCATAAGGCTACAGTAAGTATTAGCATCTGAGAAAGCAAGAAGACATAGCCATCAGGAACATCCTCTAAGATAATGGTGCGTACTGTGAGACAAGAAGACATACACATCAGTAACCAATAGCAACTTAGGGTAGTCTACAGCATAACAGAACAAGAAGACACACATCAGTCTCTCTTGGCATCTTGGCCAATGAAAGCTACTGCATAAGGGGACAAGAAGGCATTCTCATCAGTCGAAGATATTCATAAAATACACATTGTGAACCCCTGGCATCTATGATTGTGAGAGGTACTCCCTGACTGGTAGTCCACTTGAGCTTTCTTCATAAAGTTCTAGTTTCTGAACACTCTACTTTAATAGGAGAATCCAATACAACATATTCTTAGTTTTATCCCTTGTCTAACGCCGCACGATCTGCTGTAACCAGTTTCATACCACAAACCGCCCAATACCGATTCCCGATGCAACTGAGACACAGTTGGCCCAAGTTTCCCATACGGCTCTGTTGAGCAGAACCCTGAGTATATAAAAAAAACTGACAGAGCGAGCGCCCTTAACCAATGGTAGTGTGTTACTCTAGTCAACACAGAGGCTGTGTTTCCTGGCCTCGAGCACACCAATCCTTGCCCAACATATTTTGGCTTCTTCAATGCAACTGTGGATTGACCGAGGGCTGGTAAGAGGCACGGTGAGCTGTTCTGCTCTAGTGGCCTATTCTGCTTCAGTGACCTGCTTGCAATATCAGTGTGAATAATCAGTGTGAATAATCAGTGTGACTGCGGTCCGTAGGGAAACACTTCCTAGCCTAACCCAGCGTCCATCAGCCTATATTCACACATGCCTAGAACACCTCTGTTGCCGTTAAATGACTCTTCTGTATGCCGCGCTTTGGGAAACCCCACACCCGACTTATGCCTAGTCTTATTTTAGGCAGACTGTTGAGATGCGGCTCTTTAAATCATCATGATAAATCCTTGTAGGGGTGGAATGCTTCACTACAATGGTCTGTAGTGTAAATCTGCCATTACCTTTATCTCAACCAAATGGTGCCCAAGGCAGAGTCGTGCCATGTCAACCTGCACAAGGAACCCATTTTAACATCCCAATCTCTACGGAGACCAAAACTCTTTCACAATGTGAGGCTAGCATGAGAACCTCACGTTACTGACGTGATCGGTAAAATAGCAAGCACAAGTGGGATTTAGCCTGGTACTGATTTTTTATTAGGTGAATAAACAAAAAATGTTCTCAAAAGACACACCCATAAAGGAGGGTGTGGACTCCTTCATTTTCCAAAGCACAGTGACCTATGGCTCTGGCTGAAGGCCCCGCAGGCACCACCAGGTAGAATAAAAGGGGTAATTAGGCCTGCGGATGTTTTCATATATCTGATGCTCTGCGGCGTCGTTTAAACACAGACGGAGAGGGGAAGGAAACAAATTAGATGAGAAGGATGGACTATACATCAGACCATAACACTTTATAAGTTTATTTTAATAGGAGATTTGCCTCTCAGATTAATGTTTTAACTAGAGTAAGTCTACCTGAGAAAATGAATACTTATGTCAAAACTAAGAATTAATGTGTACTCAACACGTTTACACTCACTGAGTCCCTAACTCATTGAGACTTTGCCATTGTTTCTACACTTGTGTCTCGTTTCACTCCTCCAGCGTGTTATCGTTCCATGCTGGTTTCCAAATGTTTAGGGAAGACCGGAGTATCTACGCACGCTCCCAGTGAATGGCTGCTCAATCCATCTCATTGTTTGTAAGCCCCAGTCTGTGGCTCTTCCAGACTAGAGCGCCCCCCTGCTTTCTGGCTGAAGACTCCCTGCCTTAGTCCACGCCCCGCTTCCCCATTAAACCCTTCTTTGGTGTCAAGTCTGCCCCTGTTTTGCTTAAATCCCTTAACTTGCTCTCACTCAGCTGCCATGGCGTAGGTTACTGTCCTACGACTAAACGCTGCCATAAAAAGAGATACTCTGGTCAGTAAACTCACCGCTGATTTTGGACCCGAGATGTTAGAAGCCGGGCGTCCATTTTGCGTGCCTTCCACCACGTCTCTCTCAGTGTGGTCGATCTGTAGAAAGAGAAAGTGGCAAAATTCATATAAACACGAGTCACAAGTGGGCTGTGGCTACTCCATAACATTACGCTGAAGATTTAATCTGTAGGTGTAACAGGGCTTTGTACTCAACCTGTTAGTCTGGAAAGTATGACACACCACTTAGCTGCTTTAAGATCCACTGGAACTGAACAGAGCCATTTTTCAAGACACACTTAACTCCAAGTGGTATCTCTGGGGCTGCCACGAGTCAAGACCTTATTGCAATAGGTAATGCATGTTCTGCAAAGACTGACCAATGAGTTATTCAGAGGATGCCACAGAGGAGGGGTGAGCTGGGGTTGCAATGTCTGATGCTGAGGCGGCAAAAGGCGAAGCTGTTGTAAGTAAGCAAGTTCTCTAAATATGCTTGATAATATTACATGTGTCAAAGGTCATGATGCATATTAACATAACTGTGGTCTGAGAAATAAAAGGGCTTGAGTGCATCGTTCGATAAACATCAATGTGTTAGGTCGAATGCAGGACTCTGTTAACTTTCTTTATTTCTGGTGCAGACTCCCAGAGACCAAATTCTGTGCTAAACTGTCACTTATGTTCTGCACATTTTCTGTGATTTGCATTCTAAAAGGCAGGGAAGGATCATTCCCTGTTGCAAGGTAGGTGGAAATGTGTTTGCACACTGACATTGTATATTGTGGAATGTAAAAAGACACATCACAGTAGCTCAAGACCTCTGCCAAATCAGACTTTCTGCAATTCAGCAACATTTTTAAACCCACCTGTGTAAGCTCTATCTTGGTACGTAACCATTAGCCGGCATATTTTTCATTGTCTACGTTCTTGATTCTCCTTCTATACAATTCTTCCCTCCGCATCAAACATCTGCTTCAGCTCTTCCTCACATTTCTTACCATAGGCTTATCCGCCT
This sequence comes from Pleurodeles waltl, assembly GCF_031143425.1. Taxonomy (NCBI): domain Eukaryota; kingdom Metazoa; phylum Chordata; class Amphibia; order Caudata; family Salamandridae; genus Pleurodeles; species Pleurodeles waltl. The sequence continues at coordinate 1,807,015,581 of NC_090444.1, read as the reverse complement.
ATCCCTTATTTATCTCTTCTCTTTATGGTCACCCCTCAACCCACCCTGTCTCCCCATCCTCTATTCTTTCATTTCAGTGTTGGTCTACGCCAGTGGTTCTTAACTTTTTTTTTTTTTACTTTTGTGGACCCCCCACTTAACCATTACTTGAACCCGGGGGCCCTCACTGAATCATTATGGAATCTGGGGACCCCCACCGAGTCGTTACTGGAAGCTGGAGACCCCAGCCTCAGCATTTTCGATAATTTGAGCCACAAAACAATGCATAAGAAATACAGAAACAAGCATTCCTGATTCAAATACACAGATGATTAAATATTTTATTTAATTAACGAATATATTTTTTATTTGTATTTTATTTTAATCTGAATGTTGGAGTTTTTTTAAGTTCAATCACCGTGCTATATTCTGTTTGATGCACTTGCTCTGCTCTCATGAATAAATGTGAGGATACTAACTTAATTTTTAATCCAGTTTCATATTCCTTCATGTCTACAAAACGTTTGTTTTACAATTTTCAGTTTTAGATTTTTCTTCTTTATGTATATAAACTTTATAAATCTCTTAATATCCTTTCATTTTCTGAGCTGTCGCGGACACCCTAGGCTTCGCGGACTCCCAGGGGTCCCCGGACCACAGGCTAAGAACCCCTGGTCTACTCTGAATTCTCTCAAATCTCTCCCCCTTGTTTCTGCTCTTGTAACCTTCCTCTCAACTCTTCCACATTGTTCCAGTCTGTTCATTCTGTTCTCCTCATCTGTTGTCCTACTCTACTCCCTTCTGGATAAGCTTTTTGTAGGAATAGTTTAGTCTTTCTTCAGTTTCAGTGTAAAGAGATTTCCTGCTGTCACAGGATTGTTTTTCTTGTAAAGCACAATGGCACCCAGTTGAGGGCTGCAATGTCAATTAAATACACTCTCTTCTGTGTGAGGCAACAAATGTATGGTTTGAGGGGAAAAGGACCCCCATGTGGTCTGTAGCTCTTATAATGCACGGGAAGCGCACCTAGCAAATGGGGCAGGGAACCGGACTGACCATCAGCGCAGGGAAGAAATTCAGAAAATCTGGACTCTGATTTAAGCTCAAGCGGTATCCAGGTTTCGAGGGGGCTTTAACATTACTTGGCAAAAACTGTGATAGATTAACACATCAAGTTGTGAGCCAGCTAAATACAATATAATTAGGGAATCATCATAACAGGTCAGTCATGTGTGATGGATATTGTTTGAGATGTATCCAGCTTTCAGCCTTATTTCATTTTTGATTGCTGAGATTTTTATTATTATGATGCTAATTGTTCACCTGATTTATAAAAGAATTACACATAAACTCTAAAACATCCTAAAATAACATTATTTGGGCTTGTACTAATTGTGGAGTTCAGGATGGGGCTTGCTATATCACCTGAAGATGCAAGCGAGTCTCTGAAAGGTTTGCCTCACTCTTGGCACCCCTTCTCTAGTAGCACCCCTTCTCTACTAGAAAAGAGCTCAGGGGGAGGGGGAGAAACACTTGTCAGATTTCCTTTTCTGCAAAAAGATGTCAGTTTCCCTTTGGGGCCCAGGACGTCTACTAAAATGCAAGGGTGACAACTCAATGCTAGAACTGCAATGGCCAGTGTGTGAACTGCAAACAGAAATGCAGGGGTTATAACAGGCAATGCTGCACCTACAATGATCAGTGTTTCAACTATAATACGTGATGTGCGGGCTCCAGCAGCAAATGCTGTGATGTGTTGGGCAATGGGCTACCTGCAGCAATACAGAGCCTGCACTGGGCAATGCATCAGCTAACCTTCAATGACTGATGTGTGGGCAGCAATAAAACAAAAAACACAATTGGCACAACAGATGTTGCACTCATGGTGCATGTGATGCACCATGAGTGGCGCTGTGGTGGTTGAAGTGGGGCTCCTGAGAATGAGTATGAGGCTCCCAAGGTTTATGCATGGATCTCCCTGTGGGCTGCAAAGGCTGATGTGAGGACTGCATTGGGCAGTGCATGGGCCACAACTCATGCATGGGCTCCAATGGGAGCAGCAATGTTTTTCATTGAGTGTTCAGGGGGTAATGTTGATGCTGCATCTGCAATGTGTTTCGCAGCAGAAGCGGTGCTTTCGATGGTGGTGAGTGGGATGCAGTGGGCACAAAGCATCAGTTGCAATGGGTGATACACGAGCTCTCAGCTTCAACAAGGCACACTTGGTCTTCAGCAACCTATCCTTTGATCGAGATATAACTGTAATGATAGTGTCCATTCAGAAATCACAGAGGATGGTCTACACCTGCAATCATATTAAATCACGCCCACCGTGCGGGTGCCTCCCTGCCCAAGGTCCTGCGTACTCCGGCTTACCTTGTAGTTGTGAGCGCTGAGGTATTTGAAGTGTCCAAAGCAAACATGACAGAGGCAGATCACAATGGTTATAACTAGCACCACAAAGGTGAACATGGATGTGGGCGCCAGGAACCCTAGGGTAGAAAGAGCAGAATGGGTTAGATCAACCTCCGGACCCTCAGAGACCCTGTTTTTCTGGTTAAGTACTTCAATCTTGTTTCAGTACAGCTGACCACTCAAGCCATTATTCCTCTCTACTACACTGTGTAAGCAAAGTGCAGTAGATTTTCCTATACTTAATACATTTTTGCTAAATGTGTTTTTACAGAGGTAATTGTTTAAAGAACTAAGCCGATGAATGTGAATAAAACGTTTTGAAAGAAAATAGTAAAATATACTTAAAAATATTGGCTTAAATTTCACTGTATGTTAACAATCCAAACTAAAATGAATATTGTTGGTTTAAGTGTAGGCAAACCCCTAAATGTTAGGATGTCCCATTGGCAAAAGTTGAGCTGGGATTGTATGGAAGGAAAAGATGTTAAGCTCCACTGCAGTAAGTGAATGATCTTGTAAAGATATGCACAGATTTGGTGAGGTACCCTAGTCCACTGGCTTCAATACTTTGGTATTCTACATAGAAGAATATTTGCTAAGTGCAATACATGTGATTTTAAATGCTTTAACTGAATGATCAGATCAGACTCCTACTTAAAGTAGTTGTTACCAGTACAATATTCTCATAGCAGCAGTAATTGCAGATGTACGTAGAACTAATTTATTCTGATGAGGATCCGGCAGATTTAGAGAATTGAAATGTCGGCGAATACATTTGGGCGCGAACTCTAGAATTTTAAACATTGTTTTGTAGACAGTATTGTTTCATTATCAGGCCAATGAATGTTTTGCCACATAATCAGATACAGATAGTAAACCAGAAGGTGACAGCCTGGCATTAAATACAAACCTTTATTATGTTAGTAGAATTCCTGCGCCAAGTATTAAGGTTTTCGGTAACACTGGCCCTCAGGCCTAACCTTTCATGGGGCTGCATTTGAGTTAATTTGGGAGACTTTGTGGGCTTAATATGATTAAGGCCCCCAGTGCCCCACATTTATTGACTGTCACATATACAGACAGAAAACAATGTGTAGTTCTGTCTTTATTTTTTTTATTTTTTTAAATGCAGAACGTTGGAGGCTTTTTTAGCAGAATCTTGCTGCGTTCAATAAAGACTGCCAGATCAAAATCAGATCAGATGAGCATCATGTGGTGTAAAAATGGGAAAGGATTTCCTTACTTAACTACAAATGTTCACATACGTTGGCACTGTGATTGCAATATTTCCATGTGGCTTATATGTTGCAAAATATAAGACTGCTTCTAGCGGTAAAGCCTGACAATTATTCAAGTGCTCACGCCATTACTGTTTTAATAAATGTGGAAAAACACAAATTGCCACTTTATTCTTTCACTGAATGCAAAACAAGCACAGATAAATTCAGATAAAATGCAAATATTAAATATGTACAAATAGATGCAGAAATGACCCGTGAACCCAGGTAACTACCCAAAGGTAACTATAACGCGTGCCCTCACCAGGCATTGTTTTCTCATCGATAATTTTACTGCAAATGTTACAGTGATATTATCAATGATGTCATAGAAGATGTCATGAGTAATGTAACATCTGGGTAATTAGCAGTGCATGGCGAGAGTGAGAGTAATAGTTACCTTGGGGCACAAGTTATAGTTACTTGAAATAACTATAACAGTTGAATGTATATGGGTTTGTGCATGTAAAGTCTGAACCGAACTACAACGTCCCTATAACCTTTTTTTATTTTTTTTATTTCGGAGGGTTTAAAAAAAAATCTATTTCCTGACTATAACGTCCCTGTAACCTTGTTTTTTTCCAGTGGATTTCTAGTTTTTTTTTAACATTAAGTAAAATGCCCATCACAATGCATGGGGGTGGGGTGGGCATGGATACAGGGCCTGGCATGGTATTGTGCTGGCCCAACTCCAGCTTGCTGCTCCTGCCACCCCCCTCACCGTGGCATCCATGGTCCACGTCCATGCCCCGCTCCCTCATTACAGCCCTGTGTGGCTGTTGTTCTGCCACTGCCCTTCCCGCCTGCCCTAAACAGTGAGCTTGCTGCCCCAGCCACCTTCTCCCTTCCCTCTGTTGTCTGAGTCCATGCACCAGTCCCCTCCCTCCTGCCCTGCATGGTCCGGTGTGCTGCCACTGCCCTCCATTTAGCTTGATGTCCCTGCCCACATCTCCCGCTCTCCGTTGCCCAGTCCTATGCCCCATCATTGCCCTCTTGCTTAGTTTGCTGCCCCTACCATCCTTCCCCCTGCCCTCTGATGTCTGTGTGCTTGCCCCCGCTCCCTCCTTTTTGCCCACCACGTTCCACGGACCTGCCACTGTCCCTCCTATCTACTCAGAGTTCTGTTGAGCTGCGACTGTCCCATCCACCTGCCTAGCATGGTCAGATGGCTGTCTCCTGTCCCTGCCGCCTGTCTAAGTTCCGGGCCCCTATTCCCTCCCTCCTGTCCTTCATGATCCATTTGTTGCCACTCCCTTTTGCCCTCCATTATCTGTTGTGCTGCAACTGCTCCTCCTGCATACCCCACGTGGTCTGTTGTGAAGGCCCTGCCCTCTCTTGTCTCTGTCCAGCCCCTACCCATCCGTTCTGACCTCCATGGTATTTGGGCATGCCCTTGCCCCCTCCCTCTTGCCCACCATGGCATGTGTGCTGCCACTAAGCCTCCTGTTTGCCACGCATGGCCTTCTGTGCTGCCAGAGCCCCTCCCACCTGCCCTGTGCAGTCAGCTTGCTGTCCCTGACCTTCCCTCCGGTTTGTGTATGCCATTCTAGACTCACTGCTGCCCTCTGTGGTATGTTCTGCTTCCAGTGCCCATCCCACCAGCCATCCTTTGTCAGCATGCTGCTCCAGCCTGCCCCCCTTTCTCCCTGCCCTCCCTTTTCCATGTGCAGGCCCCTATACCCCCCTCATGCCTTGTCTGGTCCATTGTCATGGCACTCCCCCTTCCTCCTGCCCTTCATGGTCTGTTATGCTGTAAATTTCCCTCCTGGTCAGCTGGCTGCCCTTGCCTCTTTTCCCTCTGATCTCTGTTGTCCATGCTCATGGCCCTGTCCCATCCTTATTGCTTTCCATGGTCCGTTGTGCTTCACTGCCGTCCGCTTACCCTGTGTGGTGTATTGTGCTGCTGCAACCCCTTACGCCTGCCCTGTAAGGTCAGTCTGGTGTCTCTGCCCATCTCCCTCCTGCCCTCTGTTATTGGAGTCCATGTCCCTAACCCATTCCTCCTGCCCTCAGCGATCCAATGTACCATACTTGCCAACATTTTGAACTTGTTAAGAGGAAGATTTTGGAGAAAAAAAAACTGGGGAATTGATTTTCCCCATTGGCTTACATTGAAAAAGAGGAGATTCTGAGCAGGAGACGGATAAAATAAAGCCCTTTTGGGCTTAAAAACATCAGGAGTAACCAGCCTGAATCAGGTCTTTTGACAGCTGCCTCCCCAGAGTATTCTAATGAACAACTAGATCCTTAACATTCTTTATTTATTACAAACATGTGGCACACGTGACGTCATCTTGATCTAATCCAAACTGTAATACCTAAAGCATTTCCTTTAGAAATTATTAAAATGAGAGGGTCTTGCTCCCGTGATTATGGTTAGTGCTCTATAAAACTAGAAAGAGGACATATTTTCTGAGTTCTCAAATGGCGACAATGTACGTTTAAATTATTTGCTATCTTGATTGTTTTTATCCAGTTGATTAGATGGTACACTTAGGGGAGAGAATGTGGCATGATGGACAGAGCTGCAGACTTTGCAACTGGGGAACCAGGTTCAAGTTTCAGCATCAGCTTAACGTCCTGTGATTCTGGGCAAATCACTTAATCTCCCCATACCTAAAGCCCCAAAGGAAAGTGTCCTTGTGTAATGTAACTGATGCTCATGTAAAGTACTCCAATACCTTGGGTCAAGTCTGCGCTGTATCAAACTGCAATAAAACAATGAAATTAAGTGTTTCGCACACTTCTGTCATACGGCTATACTTGGGCTACATTTGAGTGATATTTGTGCTACATTTGGGCTCTTATTTCTCTGATGGCCATCTAGGGAGACTTGTTCTAAAGCTCCCTAATCTCCTTATTTATTGCAGTATCCTCATTAGAAAATGCTTTCAGTTTTCCACTTCGATTCAATCAAGATGGCTTCAGGTGTGCCACACATTTGTCATAAATAGGACTGTTGGCACTCTAGTTGTTCTTTAGAACATTGGGAGGCTGCAGTAGAACACAAGGGAATCATCTGACAGGCTGCTCCTGTTGGAAGTACATGTTTTACTGAGAATGTCATTCTCATATGGCTGACAAAGATAGTGTGAATTTACAGAAAATATTTTCTCATTTTTAGCTTCTGGAGCACCTTCCATATCGTCTATGGGAAAAACATGAAAACAGTTTTCTCTCAAACATGATGCACAAAATCCCAGCAGAAGGCTTTTTCACAGGGCAAAAATCACCTTACCAACAAATGATCTATACTGTAACTAAAATAGGTTATCACCCTTTATATGTTCTCCTTTTTGTGACCCTCAAAACCTGCCATTCACTACAATGCATTTCAATTGGATGCGATCATGTATATTGGTCCCAAGATGGCTGCATCATTTTACGGTTAAAGTGCCAACATCCAATCAGATCTCACCAAGATATCTGTGCTCAGGCTCCGCCCAGATGTACACATTTCGGATTTGCACCAAATAACAAAAAGCATGTTACCTGGACCTAGAGCTACCTTTCTACCACATTTGGTGTAATTCCGTCCAGCGGTTCAGGTTGTAGTTGTGTCTAAAATCTCTATTGGAATTAACATGGAAAGCACACTTTTCTTTTTTACCCCCCCACCACTTTTCTCAGCCCCCGCTTGATGGATCACCCCAAAACTTTCTATACACAAGACCCAACTTAACACTTTTTCTTAAAAAATGTAATGAAGATTTGTCAGATGCGTCAAAGGTATAGCTAAGTCAAAAAACGATTTTCCTATGGAAAGTAGGTCCTAACTATAACTACCTACTGGTGACCGGCAGTAGGTAATGTAAAATACATATATGTGTGTGTGTGTGTGTGTGTATGCGTGTGTGTGTGTATATGCGTGTGTGTGTGTGTGCGCATGTGTATATCACAAAAAAAAATTACTGGGACATTATAGCTGGGAAATAGAATTAAAAAAACATGAATGCACAAGTTAAAGTTACCTTAGGACACAAGTTATAGTTTATTGAGATAAAAATAACTATAACTGCTAATTTGCTATGGTTTTGTGTGTGTAAAATCTTAATCTAACAAACGTTCCTGTAACCTTTGGTTTTGTAGGAATTTCTAATTTTTTTTTACTCTTTTTCCTAACTGTAACATCCCAGTAACTTTTGTTTTTTTCAGTGAATTTCTATGTTTTTTTAACAAAAAGTAATATTTAATTACCATATGTTCATCCAGGCCCTGTGGCCAAACCCCCCTCCTCTCCCCACCCCTGCATGCAGCCAGCCCTCCCGCTGCACCTAACCCCACGCTATGGGGCTGTAAGTGGGTGAGTCACTTGATGGGTATGTGACTGGGAGTGTGTGGCTTGCAAGTGAGTGTGTGAGTGGATGTATGAGTGGCTCAGTGAGTGGATCTGTTGATGGTTTTGTGGGTTTCTAAGTCGCTGTATGGGTGTGTGAGGTGGTGTATGAGTGTCTGTGACTGGGTGTGGTAGTGCAGTGGTTCTCAACCTTTTGACTTCTGTGGACCCCAACTTTACTATTATTGGAACCCGGGGACCCCCCCTGAATCACTATTGGAATCCAGGAAACCCCCACACCCGCAACTGAGTCATTACAGGAAGCCGGGGATCCTGGCCTAAACATTGTTGTTGATTTGAAATGCCAAACAATACACAAAAACATACAGAAACAAGCATTCATCAAACATATACACAAATAATAACACATTTTATTTAATTTGCAAACAAATATAAATAAAAAAAATATATAATAATAATAATTTTAATGGGTAGGTTGGAGCTTTTCTAAATTCAATTGAAGGCACACATCGTCCATATTGTGTTCTTTATGATGCGCCTGCACTGCTGGCACGAATCAATACTCATTTCATTTATAGCCTCCGATTTCAAATTCCTTAACATTTACAGTACATTTAAAAAATTTCAAATGTATATGTAGCCACTTTATTTATATACACTTTAATAATCTGTTAATATTCTAAGCAGTTGCGGACCCCGAGGAGGCAGGACCACAGAACCACTGTAGTAGTGGTTTTGTGGGTTTGTGAGTGGGTGTGTGAGTGGGTGTATGAGTGGCTAGGTGGGTCTGTGAGAGTGGCTTTGTGGGTCTGTGAGTGGGTGTGCGAGTGGCTTTGTGGGTCTGTGAGTGGGTGTATGAGTGGCTAGGTGGGTCTGTGAGAGTGGCTTTGTGGGTCTGTGAGTGGGTGTGCGAGTGGCTGTGGGGGTCTGTGAGAGTTGCTTTGTGGATCTGTGAGTGGGTGTGTGAGTGGCTGTGGGGGTCTGTGAGAGTGGCTTTGTGGGTCTGTGAGTGGGTGTGCGAGTGGCTGTGGGGGTCTGTGAGAGTGGCTTTGTGGGTCTGTGAGTGGGTGTGTGAGTGGCTGTGGGGGTCTGTGAGAGTGGCTTTGTGGGTCTGTGAGTGGGTGTGTGAGTGGCTGGGTGGGTCTGTGAGAGTGGCTTTGTGGGTCTGTGAGTGGGTGTGCGAGTGGCTGGGTGGGTCTGTGACTGGGTGTGGTAGTGGCTTTGTGGGTCTGTGAGTGGGTGTGTGAGTGGGTGGGTCTGTGAGAGTGGTTTTGTGGGTCTGTGAGTGGGTGTGTGAGTGGCTGTGGGGGTCTGTGAGAGTGGCTTTGTGGGTCTGTGAGTGGGTGTGCGAGTGGCTGTGGGGGTCTGTGAGAGTGGCTTTGGGGGTCTGTGAGAGTGGCTTTGTGGGTCTGTGAGTGGGTGTGCGAGTGGCTTTGTGGGTCTGTGAGTGGGTGTGTGAGTGGCTGTGGGGGTCTGTGAGAGTGACTTTGTGGGTCTGTGAGTGGGTGTGCGAGTGGCTTTGTGGGTTTGTGAGTGGGTGTGTGAGTGGCTGTGGGGGTCTGTGAGAGTGACTTTGTGGGTCTGTGAGTGGGTGTGTGAGTGGCTGTGGGGGTCTGTGAGAGTGGCTTTGTGGGTCTGTGAGTGGGTGTGTGAGTGGCTGTGGGGGTCTGTGAGAGTGACTTTGTGGGTCTGTGAGTGGGTGTGCGAGTGGCTTTGTGGGTTTGTGAGTGGGTGTGTGAGTGGCTGTGGGGGTCTGTGAGAGTGACTTTGTGGGTCTGTGAGTGGGTGTGTGAGTGGCTGTGGGGGTCTGTGAGAGTGGCTTTGTGGGTCTGTGAGTGGGTGTGAGTGGCTGTGGGGGTCTGTGAGTGGGTGTATGAGTGGCTGTGGGGGTCTGTGAGTGGGTGTGCGAGTGGCTGGGTGGGTCTGTGACTGGGTGTGGTAGTGGTTTTGTGGGTGTGTGAGTGGGTTTATTATTATTATTATTTTTTTAATCAGGGTCTGGATTCACAGATCCATCATGGACCGCACTGAGCACCGCAGAAGATCTGCAGGGTGGGTAAGTGTACAGGGCTCGTAAGAAGGTTGATGGTTCAGGGCTGGGTAATGTTTAGGGTTAGTAAGGAGTTTCTAGGGTTCAAGTATAGCTACTATATTGTGGTAAAAACGTTTTTAGGATTAAGGGATGGGTAGTGTTGTGAAGTAAGGTGTTTTTTAGGGTTCAGGGACTGGCAGTACAAAGGGTTAGAAAGGAGTATGGATAGTTTACAGGCACTTTGAGGTTTCAGGGATAGGTAGTGTTTAGGGGTATTGTGGAGTTCTTAGGGTGCTAAGGCAGACAGCTTTTCGGGGTAGTAAGAGGTTATTAGGATTCAGGGATGGGTAGGTATCAGTGGTCAAAGGCAGCTTTTAGGGTTCAATCAAGGATGGGTAATGTAAAATTAATTTATGTCAAATTAAATGAATTTACGTAAAATAAAATAAAATTAAATCAAAATTATTTTTATTTAAAAAAATGTTTTTTACTGTTGTTTTAACTCAAAAAATGTACATGTTAAAAATTTGATTGATTCTTAGAACGAAAACGTGTGCGTGTGTTGGAAATAATGCTTACTGACTTAACCTGAGAAGTCAAGGACCTTGCGATGCATGTACCTAATGATTCTTGATGAAACAACATGCGATTTAATGACTGATACTCATTAATAAACCCTTTGTAGAACTGTGCTCTGTCGTCCAAAGTACAAACCCAAGGAAGCTGCATAAATGCCACATCAATATTAGATAACTAGGTCATAATTTCCTCAAATTGTTTACCTTTTATCGCTTGCCTGGCACTTACCTGTCCTCATCGTAGAGAAGAAAAGCAACCAGAAGAGGCAGAGGATGGGTGCTGCCACCACCTGGTTCACAGCCCCTGAGTGGATCTTCTTGTCCAGCTTCGCTGGCAGGTATGCGTAGTACAGGTTGTATCGGTCGACCAGATGTTTCAGGAGCATGTACATCAACCCTGCGGGGGAACAGTTGGTGCTTACTGGTTGCACAATATGCTGCAGATCTCGACTAAAGGAGAGGGGCATGGGTTTTGACTTTGCTCATATTAAAAAAAATCGGACATGCATGCCTGGAGGCAGAAGGCCTTCTACATCTATGCACCTACGATCTGGAATACGATGTCCCTGATGTCCCTGTAGCCATCAGGACCACCCCAACGTCCAATTCAGGAGAGAGTTGAAGACTCACCTGTTTAAACAGCACTGCATTACGATGCAATAACGCCTCCTATCACACATTAACGGTCTTTGACCCTATACAGTGCTCTGCAGTCTTTCGTCTACGGTCACACCATATAAATATCACATACGTAGAGTGAGCAAAGGGCTAGGGAGCAGATGCCTGAATAGATAAGAGAAAGGGTAACAAGCCTGTAATGAAACACAGTGGTGTCAACGCATGTGGTGTGAGGCTGGGGTGCCATTGTTTGGGTGTCTGAATGAGTCCCAGTCTAAGCAGATGGACGTACAAGGTCTTCATGCATGGGGTTAAAGGTAGCCTGTCACCTGGGAAGTTGACTGCATTTACTAACATCTGGGTAGGTTTGGTAACAGAGAACATAAAGATTATTAGAAAGTGTGTCTATATTGCTGTAAACAATAAGAAGAAAAAGTCTTGAATAATGGTTGATGCTAAGTGGGACAACCATTACTTCAAAAAAGCTTTATCAATAAGTTGTCCTAGAAAATTACAGGACATCTGTACTCATGCGATAGAAGTGAGGGTAAAGCTTAGCTGTTGTGGTAATTGGCCACTGAAGCTAATCTTTGTTTAGTCTTTGTTTTAGGTTTGGCCATAGAGGGAATACATCTTTGTTGTTGGGAGCTTGTGTACGATTAGCTGGCGAGATAGAAATTAGTCAAACCAAGCTTGCATGCCTCCTTGTGGTTTCACCCAATCAGGGTCTTGCACGGTTCTCCTTCATCTGCTCTAGAGTGAGAAAGTGGGATATGTACAGAGAGACTGTGCAGCTGGGGAGAGAGCTTGGAAGAGAAGAGGCAGCAGGCATGAAGTGAGGAGTGTCTGACTCCCTAGTGAGTTCTGTTTGAAAACCATCTGTATTGACCCAGCAGTGTGAGGCAGGGAGACATGAAGACACTGGCTGACACTGAGGAGGAAATCCTTCAGAGAGCTGTCAGCCTCTGCACGGTCAGGCCAAGAGTCAGGGGTAGGGGAACTGAAGATGGCTCCCCTTTAGTGAGGGACTGTCCACAGGACAGAGCTGATGCAGGCTTTTCACCATCATGGTGAATCTCCTCTGTACTGCCTTTGACAACAGCACACAGTGCTCTGTCTCCTGGGTGAACCTCTCCCAGAGCCCTCCACCCTCCGCACACTGAGTAAAGTCAATGCCTTCTGAGAGGCTTAAGTTTATCAGAAAGGGCAGGTGTTGGAGGGTGTATCGAAGGCAGTCCTACTGCACAAAGGTAGCTGCACAGCAATCAGAGGACCTTTGGCAGCTGATACTCCACACCACAAGCCTGAACACCATTCTGCATCACTTACCACACCAACCTGGGCTATGTTCTTCAAACGCGCCCTTTACAGCTCCTTCACCATCTTCTCCTGGCTGCCTGTCTCCTGCTGAACCACTACCTCCCTCTCTCAGACACCTCATGCCAACTGTCTGACCCCTCAACTCCCTGTGCCAGTATCTCTTGATCTTCTCAACTGCATGTTTCTATTTCTCAGGAAGCAGAGCACGCTATTCCAGAACAGAGACCTCAAACGTCATGGTTATTATTGGTTAGTGAATCTTTTAAGATAAAAATGTGAATCTGCATTATAAGCAGTTAATAATCCCACAAGCATTCTACCACGATTTCAGCAGTCACAGAACACAGTTAGCAGTCACTTCCGCCCCAAGATCTCAATAACCAATGGGAAGCTTAAAATTAAAATGGGAATATTCTTTTTTCTGCAGAATTCTGAAGCAAATCCATTCATGCACTGTAATAAGTGGATTACTTGACTCAATAGCACTCATTTTACAAGCTTTAGAAAAAGGAAAGGTGAGTCGGCCATGAAAGTTTAGGGGACAAGTTGCTTTGGTCAAGTGCACATCAACCTATGTTCCATCATAACTAGTCACAGTTTGTGCATGAAAATAAAACCGAGGAGGGTCTGCAGTGCAGTGAACTACAGTGGACACAAAATACATTGTGTTGTCTCGTTGAGCCGGGCAGACCTACCGAAGGGCACAATGATGGGACAGGTGATGCTGTACGTCATGACAACGGTGAAGATGCACATCATCCAAGCATAGGCTGCACCGAACTGGAACTCGTATGCCTGGTGCTGAGAAGTAGACAGAAGAGGTTACAAAGTTAACACAATGGGATTAGCAGCAAGGCTCGAGTAACACAAGCCAGTGAAACGACCGCTGTACGAAGGAGACTGGAAGGAAATAGGCAGAACGTTTTCTACGAGCCATGAATCCATCCCCCCACCTTAGTAAATGTCCAACTATGGCAGTGTTAAATCTCAGGAACAACTCACCTCAGTATTACCACCACATAATCTCACAAAATAATTACATGCAGTGCAGAAAGCCAAATCCAAGAAACTTACTCACAGTCATAGCACAGTACCAGAGGATGCATGGTTGTGCAGATTTCACATCCGGTTGCAAAGCCACATAAATAAATTTTGAGAAGTGAGAGTACTTTTTAAAAATAATGAATGTTGTAGATTTCCCAGAGAGACCTTGGGGTTCCTAATAGATCCCTAATGTCGGAAATCTACAACAAACAAAGGCAAAACTACAGGATGATGGCTCCAACTTGTAAAAGATTTGTTTTATGAATTGGGCTTACGGACTTTCATCGGGGAGACAAGATCATTGAGGCATCGCTCAAGTAAGAACTTCTCAAAGCACTATTAAACAAGCAGCTATGACTACATACATTTTAGCGATGCAGTTAGTGACCTCTCTTGACTGAGGAACCGGTTACAAAAGATGCAACCAGTGAGACACAACCACACAAATCAAGGACTCCCAGTGATCTGTATGGAGTAACCTAAGACATAATATTGATATTTATATTCTTTCTAAAAAGGGTGTGCAAAATGTATTTTCTTCTAGTGGTACTGAACAAAGTCCATAATTGTGCAATTTGAAACTGAGAAATTAGAATGGTTTGGCCAGTTATGGCTGGGACAAATGTCTGAGAATACCCCTTTGTCTGAGAACAATATTAAGCAATAACCTCATTTACAATTATATTGTAATTCTCTGGAATTATGATTAATTATCAATGTTCCGGGAGGAAGACAGTTGATTAAAAGTTTAACGCCTTTCATAACTTAAAAACATGCATCTATTTCATTCAAAGACCATTGTCAGGCTCGAGCTGAAGCAGCCCCACCCTCTGCAAGAAATCAACCAACCGGGCCCGCGTCATGAATAATGTTTGTAACTATTTACCAGTCAATCATTTCTCCTTGAGATTAAACTACGCTGAAACAAACTATCCCCCCATGTTATAATGCTTCAGAGAAGCACATCATCCTGGAACACAAAGTGGAGAACACTGGAACCTGAGATCCAATACTACAACACACAACTAATCATGGGAAAGGGCCCAGCTGAAATATAGCCAAACTGAAGAACACATCCACCTGATATAGCGCCATGATATACACTAACCTGATACATAGGTTCACCAAAAACACACCCGCTTCAGATGTAGCTTCAGACAAGAACACATCCTCCTGACATATCGTTGCAAAGAAAAACTACATCACTTTGAGATAAACTCCGCAGAACAAAAATCCTCCTGAAGTATAGCTCCACACAGAAGAAGAACACATCCCCCTGAGATATAGCTACACAGGAGAGTTATAGCTCCATTGATGAACACCACCTTGGCATACAGCTTCACAGAAAAACACAGTCTACTGAAATATAGCTCCATGGAGAAACATAAGCTACCTAGAAATATTTATAAAAAATCATCCTGCGATATATCCCCTCAGAAAATCACTTAGCCCAGAGATATAGCTGTACAGAAAAAGTATACTTCTGAAATATAGCTCTACACAAAAGTGCATCCTCTTGAGAAGAACACATCCTCATAATACACAGCTTCACAGAAAAAACATAGCCTACTGAAGTATAGCCCTGTAGAGATACATATCCTACTATAGATCCACAGAAATAAACCTCCCCATGAGATATAACCCCTCACAGAACCTCATAGTCCTGAGGTTCAGCTCCACAGAAGAACTGCACTGCTGAAAAATAGCTCCACAATGGGGCATGTCTTCCTGGGATGTAAATCCGTAGAACACATCAGCTCTAAATAAAGCTCTACTGGAGAACACAGCCTCTTCCTTTCCTCTTTCAGCTGGTATCCCACACATTCAGCACAAATGTACAGCCCGAGGCTTCTTCCCTGCATTTAGAAAATGCACTCATCTCCTGCTCATGGCATCAACTTAAATGGATTTCACTTATGTGGTGTTAGTTCACTCATTTGGTGGCATTTCCACCTTCAAAAACCTTCTGCGCATGTTACATTCTGGATTACTGACCTACTGTGAGAGCACTTTTATAACACTGTGTCACCTGTATCACTGGCGCTCTACTGCTCCTCTGGGTGCCATTACACAACCAATCAGCACTCAATGCTACGGCACAAGGGCAACAAACACACTAAATTCCAACAGAACACACTAGACAGCCCCCTTAAATACTTCGGCATAGTATAGATATGCCTTAAGCTTAGCTGTAACCATACTTGCGACAGCACGTGCCACCAGGGCATGCCACACACTAGTATCCAACAGATCATACTGCACAGAGCCCGCGACACACATCTGGCACAGCACAGGTGTGCCACAAAATTGGCCATCGGGTTTCTCAACAGCACTTGCCAACATCCATACAGCAATGCCTATTACGCAGCATCTTTCCAATCACATATTATTTGTGTCCCTCAAATAGAACAGGTGAAGCAGGACAGCTGACATCATCATGAGCACCATTACCCCTGTTCCTTTGAGGGCGCTCCTATTGTTTCATGCTGGCCATGGTTCCACAACACTTGGCCCCACCCTTCCTACTACTGCTGATAGATTATTGCATGTTTAATATCACCACTTTTAGGTTGGACATGACAGAGAAGCTTTAAACACCTACAGCATGTATAAGACTAATGTGCTAGCAACAAGGGGGGTTGTTACTAAATTTATGATTTTAAGATACTTCCTCACTATTGTGTAAACAAGGAAATATGCCCTTTGAAATAGCTGTGCTGGGACATGAACATTTATTGGATGTTTATCTGAGTGTTATACTGTTTTAATTCTGCAAACTCTTGCACACCTCTTAGATTAAGCCTTTTTTGCTAGGCCACACTATCCCTCTGAGAGTTAAGGCCCAAATAGGAGGCTACTTGGCATCCAATGATCTTGCTCAGATGCCATGCCACCCACGGTACAGAGTACTGCATAAATAGCCATGTATCCCCACACCTATGTCCCTGGAGTGGCACTAGGTCCTGACAAAAAATATACAGGTTTAGACACTGTCTCTGCATTGCCTAAAGTTGTTCATATCACATACTATGATTGTGTGTGATTAGGTACTATTGGTGCACAAAAGAATCTGCTTTCCCCTCTTGCTAGGCTGGTGCTATGTAGATGCATTCAACACACAGTGCCCCATTGCCCCTCTTGCTAGGTTGATGCTATGCAGATGCATCCAAGCAAGTGAAATGCCCAAACGCCTACCACCAAGCAGAAATGAATGCTACAGAATAGGAAGCCACAAAAAAACACAACTCCAACAGAATACATCAGTCAGACCACCATACATACATCAACACAGAACTGATAGCCACTGTTTAGATATCCCAGCATTCACAAAAGCACATGTAACCATGACACACAACACACTAACATCCAACAGAACTTTTTGTCAGAAGATCTAAGTTTCATCCAAACTAACCCTGATATACCATGTGGTTGGTGGTTGTAGTACCCAAGAGCACTCACAGCTTCCTCCCAACAATACCACCTACCCAGGATCTTTACAATAACACTTACAAGTCACCATTGTCAAACAGGCGAAAGGATCCACATCGCCACCCATTATAATGAAAAATGCAAAAGTACTTTAGCACACCCACCTATCCACATATTACAAAGAACACTGGCAAGGTCAAACCATTTTTACTTTATCAATAACCAACTCAAATCATTACTGAGCTAGACAAACACATTTCTACACAACTAAAGAACTGTACACAACTGGTTGATGAACATTTAAGAACCATTCGCAAAAGGCAGTCAGATTATACAGAGGAAATCACTGTACAAATAGTAACAACACAAATGGCAACAGCACGACAGAAGAAACATGCTCTTGAGATAGAAGTAAATCATCCACATATTCCAGCAGGACACATTCTCCTTGAACAAGAGACTAAACACATCCACCTGGATAGTCCCATAAAAAAGGATATCTCTTTGAGAGGCAGCATCCTGAGATATATGTTCTCATAACACACCACCCTGAGATACAGCTCCACAAAGTGAGAAAGAAGGCATTTAAAGATGACTTGTCTAGTCCATAGCAACCCTGAAAGCATTTGAAATAATTACTAATCATTCGCATTACACATGTCTATCACAAAAACCACATTGATCTTTACAGTTGTTAATTTAGCACTAAAATAAGTTGGTGGCTCCCACAAAAAGAAAGTCCTACTGAACTCTTGCTGTTTGAATTCAAATTACCGACTGATATATTTGGCGAGCATGCATGTTCTTATCCCACTCATGATTTGTGACCCTATGGTACCTGTATGCGTGTGCATGTGTACCCTCCTACCTTGAACTTCCCTCCCCAGAGAGGTGTCCCTGTCTGTTAAAGCGTATGCACCGCCCCTACATACCCGCTTGACGTTCTTCCTCTCAGCAGCCGATCGGGCAAGAGTCAGGCGGATCATGTACATCAGCAAGCCGGGAATACGCAGCAGGTCCATGGCGTTACCAATGAAAGCTGACGCGATGACATAGTTCACAAAAAATGCACCGTTATCCGGAAGAAACACACACCTAGAGGGAGGCGGGTTCAGGATGTCAGAAGGGAGAAGAAGGAACAAAAGTGAAAAAAAGGTGCAGGTTGCAGGACAGTGTACTCCAACCCATCCAGCAAGTAAAAATCCTAACATTTCATGACCTGTCCTACATTCTCTCTACCCGTTTGATAACTGTCCTCATGTCATAAACAGCACTTTATCGAGTCCATGCTTGTTAGTCATCAGACTGCATGCTCGCATCCATGCTTATAACAGAAAAGAAAACCTACAAATATCAGTATGCAAAATGCTGCTGGCAAAATGCCGGGACAGAATAAAGGGGCTTCGGAAGACACGGGACCTAGCTGGCCACCCTTTCAAAATGTCCTTTACTGGAAGGGATGTGAAATAAAAATTCGGTACCAATGTATTGTCACAAGAGAAAAACAACTTAGCACCACTCACTTCCTTCCCTCTGTAACCACTCTGGCCCTTACTACTATATGCAGAACTCAGACCACCTCCCCCTCCCACCAAGACCCAACACAACTTAACATTTTAAACAAAACACAAAAATAGCATTGGTGGGCGTTCAAGGGGCTTCAATCTTCATAACTTCTCACCTATTCAAGTTGAAGTGATCAGGTATGAATCCATATCGGACAGTACACTGCAAAACTAGTTCAATATACAAGTAACATTTTGTTTTTCAGTCTCATGCTTGAACTGTTAGTCACATGCCTGAACTGAGCAGCAGGTAGTAGGAGATGGGCAAGTGGTTCTAGTAGTCCTGGGAAATAATTTTAGTACAGATCTCTGAAGTGCCTGCAAAGCTATTGGTCAATCAATATCTAAATACACACACTCCCTGCTCCACCTGTCAATTAACATATATAGACTTTCCTGCTCCACCTGTGGACACTTTCTTATAGCCTCATCAAGGAAGTAATATTGTTTCACAAAGCTACACATTTTATGCATAGGAATGTTGCCTCATAACAGTGTTGTGGCAGGGAGCTTTGGGTAGGCTATTACTTATTTTGCTGCTAATCAGTACCCTAACCCAATGCTCTGTACAATCTATTTTGTTACGAGTCTTGCTTCTAACTCTCTTCCCGAGCATAACAACACTTATCTTGTCTCTTATATAGGCTCTCTTGCGGATGGAATATAACAGAGGCACTCTTACTTAGTCTGAGTTTTGATGGCTGCATATAGATGGCTCATGGTTAAACTGAATGGGCTTGAGTCACAAAGGTAACTTACACTTCTGAGTAAGTTTACACTTTTTGGGTATGTTTACACTTTTTATTAAGTTTACACTTTTGAGTAGGTTTACTACTTTTCAGTATTCACAAACTTCAGTTTTGTGGTACCTTACACTTTTGTAGTAACATACACTTTTGTAGGAAGTCAGCACTGCATATGGCCAACTACTGGTACTGCAACACCTCTCATAAAAAATAATAGAGGTAGGGACTTACAAAAAGAGTGTAAGTTACTACAAAGTGCAGTTTGTGAATCAGGCCCTATATGTAGGAAGGGCTGTTGAGGCATCCATTTCTATTGTCAGAAACAGCTAGTGTCTTTAGCACAAATTGTTATAAGCAACGTTCATAAATCTCTAGCCGCTCAAGCGCTTGATGTGTTGTTTCCCTTCCACCACATACTAGGAAACACTTATTTCAAGCGGTGGCAACTACAGGTCCTGGAAGAGTATGGCCGTGCATTCCAAGATTAGGATTAATTGGCTAAGTGTCAAGCCTTCCGGGCCTCTTGTAAACGTACAGTCCATTACTGGCACTGGGATATGTGAACATTTCCATATGTTGGAAGAACAAATGTTAGGTCTTCCATGTAAATGCAATAACATCACAGACATCCTTGTACTATTTATTGTACAAATCACTTGGGTGGTAATAAGTAACTGCATACAAGTGATCCATTTAACGAGTACCTGGACAAAAAGTACTGGCATATTTTTTTCTCTCATTCTGAACAAATCTATTGTGGACGTGCCCAATCTGCCACAAATGACAACCATGAAGCACTGGTCAATTTCCAGCATGCGTTCTGTTCAATGTTGCAGCTTAAATCTTCTGTTAAACAATTTTCTTCTCAAGCCATTTTCTGGTCCTGGGGAAGTTCTTCTAAAATATTTCTACTCATCAATGCAAGACTCAGGAGCACAAGATCTTAGATTTCCTTGGATACTCAATTTGATCCCTCCCCTGATTTAGAGTTAAGCAAAGTATGGGCATATTGGACCGGTTTTGGGCCATCCTGTTGGAGCTGTTGACTATACTGAAAAGAACTGGCACTAAAAAGCATTTTAGTCAGAAACTTTTGGAATTAATCGCCCCTCATGTTTTAGCTTCTCAATAGTTCATTCTCCTGGAGGATTTTAATTAGCACAGTAAAAAACATCAAGACTTGGAGGTAGCACAGCTCCTATCCGATCTTGCCTCTCTCGGACTGGTTCAGAAAGTCTCTGGCCCCACTCACAAGACAGGTCACACCTTGGACCAGATTTTTTCACATTTTACTCTCCTAACCTGTAATACCTGTATTAGCTTCTATGATCTGATCATGCAGCCATTTTATTTCCAAATTCTACTATTCCATAAGTCTAGTAGGGCCAAACTTACCGAAACTAGGTTACTAAGACAATGGTCTAGAACAGGGTCTTCAAACTGGGGGGCGAGCACCCCCTAGGGGGGCCTCAAGTTATCCCGGGGGGGGGGGGGGCACCAGGCTCTGGCCAAAATAAGCAGCACACAGATAACAGTGTTTTGTTTTAAGAAGAAGCATGCTATTGCATTTTGTTTTAAAGGCAACAGTACTTAACTGCAATGTTTTAATACGTCTAAACATATTTAAACATTGCCAACTTTATAAAAAAATTGTGAAAATTCTGATGGGGGGCAATGATTTTTATTTTTCAACTGGGGGGCGCAGCATTGAAAAGTTTGGAGACCACTGGTCTAGAATCTTTCCTTCATCCTTTGCGGAAGTCTACCAGTCACCTAGTTTTGAAAATGTGACAGATATTGAGACAGGATTAGTTCATTACCAAAATGTTTTAATGCTGGCCTTTGATAAGTTAGCTCCTTTGAAGTCCCGATTAATTAGAACACATTCCAATGGGAACACACCTTGGTTTAACTCTGCACTGCGAGAAGAAAAAAGCCTCCTGCAAAAAGCTGGAACAGCGCTGGTGTTGCTACAAGGAACCAGAGATCAAGGAACAGTTCCATTCAGCTTTAACTAATTACCTTCGTAACTTAAAAAAAAGCTAGAAAAATATGATCAAATCAACTCTGCTGGTAATTCATCTAAAGAACTATAAATAGTTCTCAATTTCTTTATCAAACAGCAAGCCTGTACTAAAAAAAATCCAGCCTTCTCAGGTCCTATGCAATGCGCTTCCTTCTCATTTTGAGAATAAAATAAATTTTATTTGAATTTCACTGGCACCAATGAACAAGCAGTTAAGCTTTCAGACATAAATAAGGATACATTGGTTTGTACATCACATCCTGAGTAGTTCTCTCTTTTTCAGGAACAAATCCAGCTGGTCCTCACCTCAGCCAAAGCTGGGTCTCACCAGACATGTGCCCTCCCAAGGTAACATCTTCCCTAGCTGATATACTAGCTCCTGCTGTGGGTCCTCTCTTTAATCTACCCGTTGCAACTGGGAAAAGTCCTGCAGCTTGGAAAGTAGCACTCCAGTTCTCAGGAAAGCTAATGGCCACCTGATGATTGAAATAATTATTATCCGATTTCTCTACTTCCATTATTGGGCAAGTTTTTGGAAGGCCTAATAAATAAACAGATTATGGAATACCTTGAAATCAATCAGCTTTTGTATACCTCACAGTCCGGTTTTCATCCCTTTCATAGTACTGAGACCACTTTAGCGACTGTGATGGACCATATCAGACGTTCATTAGGCTCTAACTGCCCCGTCATGCTAATATTACTGGATTTGTCAGCTGCTCTTGACACTATAGCACACGCCTGTCTTCTCTTAAGGCATAGGGAGTGTGGCACTGGTGGGCGAGCACAACAGTGGCAGGAGGATTTCCTTACTAATAGAACACAAATGATTACTATGGGCTCTTTTAAGTCACATACTGTACAATTGGAAAAAAGGAGTACCTCAGGGCTCTTTCCTCAGCCCTACATTATTTAATATTTACGTAGCACCCTTGGCTTAGTTGGCCAGACAGTCTGGATTAGAAATATATTCATATGTATATGACACTCAATTATAGTTGTCTCTTGATGGTGAGTCATCTAAAGTAAAGGAACTCTTCGGCTCGGGCCTCAGGGCAACTGCTGATTGGATGACGGTGAGCTGTATCCAGGTCAATGCAAGTAAAACCGAGATCATGCTATTTGGGAAGGCAGCTAGCCTCTGGAGCCATGGTTGGTGGACACTGGATATTGGTACTCCTCCTAACCCTACAACTGTTGTAAGGAACCTAGGGGTCCGCGTGGATAAATCTCTTACTATGGCTGATCATGTTATAAAAAGAAAACACAGATTTTTGTTTTCACCTGATCCACCCCTTGACAAAGGTTTTCACCTTCTTCCCACTTCTTCTGGGAAAACAGTGGTTCAGGCATTAATTATGAGTCCCTTAGAGTATGGAAACGCCTTGCTTGCTTCTATAAACGAGTCCTTGCTGACTAAGTTACAGGTGCTACAGAACCCGGCTGCACGTCTTATCTGTAACGCACCAGCAAGGACCCCAGACACTCCGTTACTGCGTTCTCTTCATGGCTACAGGTCCGTAGTAGGATCACTTTTAGAATCTGCTGTATTACCCATAAAGCACTTATTGGAAAGGGACCACGCTATTTACCTTCAAGGCTTCTTCCCTACCGTCCAAACAGAAACTTGCAAACTCGCGACTAAATACTGCTTATTGAACCCAGAGTTAATAAGATCAGGACGGAAGGAAGATCTTTCTCATATGTGGCCCCTTTATATTGGAATGCCCTTCCAATATCGCTTTGTCAGTGTACCGACCACCTTGAATTTAGGAAGCTACTCAAAACTGTGCTCTTCTAATGGAAGTAACACTCTCTGCCATCATATAGCTACTGAGCTAACGCACTGACATACCTTTCCAGGGTGAGTCACGCGAAATTAGCAATTTTAACATAAACTCCAATGCTCGTCAATGGAGATGTGTCCCTGAAAGACTCCATTACTTCGCCCAGGAGTACCCGACCGCATGATACTGCCTAGGGAGATGGACCTTATGGACTTAAGCCTTGTTGTGGTAAAACTTTAACTTACTATGGATTTGTTCACTAGGCTTACATTCAGTGTTGACCTTCAGTTATCATTTTACATGGGTGCACTAAATATAACGAGTAAATCCTCTGTTTCCTCGGGTTGTGAGTAAGGGTATCCAGTCCCCATTTGTAGAAGTGCTCCAGATATTCTGTATTTGCAAGCTCTAATAGTTAAGACCTATTCAGTGATATATACTATGTCTCTGATAACATATTATTGTGAGAATTGGCGAGCTCCCTTCGCTTTCTCAATAATCTTATTTCATATGGATTGGCGGTGTGCTTGTTGGGGTCACCTACTGAAAAACGGGTGAACATTCGTAACGTTCATCAGCGCGGTTCCTGTCCCAGGATGGTGCTCCCCTTGAGCACCACTTGTTGACCCCAATGGGTTTCTACCATCATCTTTGAATTCCTTATAGTTAATCTCACATTTCAATTCATAAATAATCCAAAATTCCACTTCTTATTGCAAATCTTTATTTGTATAAATTTTATATGCAGCCTGTCGAAAAGTTTCTACCATTGGGAAACCCCAGAACGATGGACGTTGGTGGGACTGAAATGCATTGAAGATTTGAATAGCACTTATCTGGGGATATTCAAAGAGCACTATGATGGAGCTGTATGGAATGTATACAAATAAAGATATGCAATACGAAGCAGATGTTTGGATTATTTATGAATTAAAAAAGTGCACAACCTGAGATTAACTATAAGGAATTCAAAGATGATAGTTGAAACCCATTAGGGTCAACAAGTGGTGCTAAAGGTGGGGGGACACAACTCTGGGACAGGACCAGTGCTGATGAACATAGTTAATTTGTTGTCATTGACCAAAGCAATTAATTTCTGGTGGCGTGTCCTGCTAATTTCACTGAAATTGCAACAGCTGTTCTCCGAACACCTTCCAGGGCCTGTCAGTTTTTTAATGGAGACATATTCAGCAGCCGTGCACGGCTGCACATGCATCTGCTGGGTCCCACAAACACATGACCCTTGTTGCAGGACGGCTACAGCTTTAGGCGTCTCAGTGTGGTTTTTATTCTGGGCGGTGTTCCAGCGACTCGCTGCTTCATTGTTGTTTTATCATCAAAAGGCATGTTCATGACACTTGCTGCATCTCCAGCCTAAAACTGAAAATTCCCTACCATGAGTAGCAGCAGAGTGCACTTTGTGTGTTACTGTGCCCTGCGGCACTATCACCAACATCTAGCGTCATCTGAATGCACTTGTTACATATGGTCATTCTCTAATCTACTGTAATTGCATGTCACCAGGAGCTGACCTATTAATAAAGAGATGATCTAAAAAAAAAAAAAAAAGGGTGGTGACAAGTTAAGAGTCAAAGTGAGTTTCAGGTCAACATCATACAAGTAACCCGAATACAGACATGCTAATGTGTCATTGGTCACCAAGGCTATTTTGTTTTTTAAGAAATTATGGAATTACTATCCGATGAATGAATACATCTCAATCTTTAACAGACTCATTGAAGAACATGTTCAGCATCATAGCCAGTTACAAACACAAGACCACATACCCGCTATACTCATTTAACTTACTACAGTCCAGCGGAGGCATCACTTTCCAGCAGTATTTTGAAAATGGCATCTCTCAAAGAATAAACAATGGATAAAGAGAGATTGTTGTAAAATGGGAAGTGAATAAGGGTTTGATGGAGGAGCACAACTGAATAACTGATAAGAATAAGATGCCAACAGGAGACACTAACAGAAAAAGGGATCCGGAAGGAAAGACAGTTGTGAATATTTAAAAATAAAAGTATAACAAAAAGGAGAGACAACTAGAAAATCAAAAAAAAGATGTGCAATGGAGAGAGACTCAATGCTGAGGAAAGCAAGGCATCTGTGAGAAACTGAGGTAGAAGTGGTGTGAAATATTCAAAGGATAATTCGAAACAAGAAACATAAAATAATTTTGAATGTCAGTATTTGCAGAGGGAGAGGAAAGGGTGTTGCAGCAGCTGAACAGTAATGGGAAAATAGGAGACTGCAACAAAACAAAGCCCAGGGGCAGCAGGTGTTAACATATTTACAGCCTTCCTAGGGGCAGGCATTGTTATTCAACAAGAACATGTTCCTAAGGTTTTGTGTATACTGTTTTCAGTGAGTGACTGATGCTAAAAACACATTCACTTACTCAAAGCGGATCGTTGCTTCATCCAAGAACTTTCTATCGAACAGCCAGCGAAAGAAGAGGTCCAAGCTGAAGGAGGCAACATTGAAAAAAGGAAATAAACATGAACAAGAACTTACCAACCGGGTTGTCATGTCTTACTGCCATATTATTACTTTATAATACAAGGAAGACTGCAATCGCTATAAAAATGTGTAATTTCCTCCTTACTAGCTACCTGTGAAGGTACAACTGTGCCCTCCCATCTAAGCAGTGCTAGGAAAGTGGCATTGCGTCTCTACTAGAACTTATGACAATGTAATGGTGACATCACTACCCACTTGTAATAGTAAAATGAAATGACAACTATACTGTTCTAACTTATTATAGACTAGCTGTGGCATCACTTTCCAACAATAATAAGAAAATGACATCAGTCCTCACTTTAAGAACTTAAGAGTCTGGTGGTGACTCCACCACTCGCATACAACAGCAAAATGGCATCACTGCTCTTATGCAATAACTCACTGACCTCTGACGTGACATCACGACTTACATCTTTTAAAAAGTGACATCACTGCACTACTGTAATAACTCTTTGCAGTCTAGTTGTGATGTAATTTGCCAGCAGTAAAGGGAAGGTTGAATGTCAAAATCTCTCGGTCAGTTATATTGATCTACAATTATATCACATCCAGTGCCCCGCCAACCACAACATCACTGTGGTAAGTATATTACTATATTCACAAATACACCATCTACTTAACCCTATTAATTGTTGTATTCACCCATTACACTCTCATGTACCAATGTAGCAGTAAGGAGAAGTGGTGGATGGGATGTAACTGTCATGCAGTATAATGCACGGAAGACACCGCTGGGACATCCCACTGACAAACACACCACTGCTCTCCTGTGGTGAGTTACTACTGCAGGTGAAATCAGGTAGAAGTGGAATAAACCCTGCACCTCCTCATACAAGAACAACCAATAGTATAGTGGGAAGTGTCAACAAGCAAATAAACAATTTTAACTCGTGTTGGTCAGGTAAACAGGCCCCACTACCCAGAGCTAGTATCGTATTGATCCACAAGAGACCAATACAGACTTATTGAACAACAGGCACTCTCCGCACACACGTATATCAGTGATTCAATAAATCAAAAACAATCCCATTCTATTAAGGATGCATAGAATATTACGTAAAATTGAGATGTCATTCAGTTATATATGAATGAAGTCATATTCGGTGTCAGTTGCAAGTAAAGCAAAACATTTAATTCCTATATCACAGTTTGTCCAATTCCCAAAACGAACATAGAACATCATAAGGTCGCCTCATAAAATACAGGGATAGCGTAACAGCACATACCAGCGGGAGCCATATAAGCTAAAAGTCTACCCAAGTGAAATGGCTGTTGCTGGTCTGGTCAACCATAAAGAAGGAATTAGTCTTTAAAGATATTACATGCACAAATCCATCTTTTGATTAATAGATTGTTGTGGGATACTTGTCGATCTTGTGGTCTCCAGCGGTGCTGGTCTGGATCTCCAGGACTCAGTGTCTAGATTCAGTGCAAGTCAACCCGAGAGAAATCACTGTGTGATATATGCACAACCGACATGCAGCAAATTCCCATTATGCCCCGTATGAAGATGTCGGACCACTCTCTTATTTTTTTTGCATTTATGTTTTTTTAGTTGTTAGTAAATAAAGATAGCTTAAGAAATCACTAGCTGAGTTTGCTTAATCAAAACATCAAGTGGAAAGCATCAAATGGGGAGAGGTGGAATAGTCATCAAATGCTGCGAGAACGCGCGGAAGAAAGACCCAACGCGAGCGCCGAGACGGATATTTCTATGTCATAGTGCTGTAGCCAGAGCCAACGGAGTGTGAAAAGCCACAATCTGAGCACAGCACAAAGTATAACTTCAACAATAAAACTGGAAGCTAGATTTCATGCACCACTTCTGCTCTCCATTCCTGATCATTTACAGCAATCGGTTAAGAAAGAGCTATTTAAGTTAGCATGTTAATGTACTGCATCGTTGGACTTCTGTACAGAATAGCATGGATTCATCTGCTTCCTACCACGCATTTTAGCCTCAAAGCTGGATTTAAATATTTCTTACATAAAACTGCTTAAAATACATTAGCTAAAAATTACAAGGTGCATATTACTTTCTTAATTTTCATTCTACAGACTGGACATTTATTCTATACAGCTTCAAAATAAAGATCTACAGAGGGACCAAAAGACAAATTACTAAAAGAGGAGAAATGGGGGGGGGGGTTTTGACCACTTATTATAAAGAGCACAACAATCGTGAGGATGTGTAGCAAGGACATTGCAAGTCATCTCAGAGTTCCATGCCTTAATAAAGGTACTCAAACTTCAACCACATTCATCTATAATATGATCGCAGATCTCTGTGGTAACACAGATAATGTACATTAGGCGGTAATTTCAAGCCACTCAGCCCTTCTCGTGTATATCAAGCAATAGTTCTACCAAACTTTGTTATTGGACACCTAGGCATGAACATACCAACTACAGCATCTGCAGGCACCTTAGGCCAAACAGGATAAAAACAACATTTGTCACTCAGGTTACAGATTAGATTGTCCCCTGCAGTGCCTAATATGAGAAGGTGGATGCAGGTGGAAGGCAGCAGCACTCACTTTTGGTGGCCTGGACTTATTTTTCATTATAAGACTTGGAGCAGGAGCAAGAGAACAATGGTGAAGTGAGAGAAGAAAAGGAAGAAGATAAACACAGGAAAACAGTGACAAAGGGAGAACGCAGGAATTAAAAAGAACCTGCAAGCGTGGGATAAGAACAAAACTTTTTTGGATTGTGAAATAAAGAAGCATGAAGTGGAACCAAGACTCGCAGCCTTGGTACTATTGTAATGGTAAATTTTTATTTATTTAGCATTTACTACCTCTGACGAGGCATTGAAGCAAGCAGCACGCTACTCTGAAACACAAGGCTAGAGGGAAGAAGATTAGTAACTTTATGCATCTCTGGTACTCAGCAGCACCGGTGGCCGGCTCCTAAAAAGAAACCTGTGGGCGCTATATTTTTTGCGCACGTTAAGCGCCGTCCTTCAGGCAGATCTAAGTTCGGCTGGATACAAACCTTTAGCGCAGTACTAGTGCTTTGAGATGAGGGCAGAACTACTTCTCCCCTCATACATGAGCCTAGCAGCCCTCTAGTAGAAGAGAGGCCAAAATCAAATGGGAAAGCCTTCTCGTAAAGGGACAGTAGACACAACGTGAAAGATCATGGGTGCTGTTTAGGACAACCCTGAAGTTCGGAAACTGCACAACCTGCAAGTCTTGGGCACTCCCTACTCAAGGTCCGCCTTTCAGCCAATCAGCTGCTGTAATAAGGAAGTGCCGGCATCAAAGGCTGACAGCCTCTTCTGTATGCTGATATGCAGCTGTTAAAGGCCTACCTCCACAAGAGGATTTAGTGCCAGTCAATACGGTGGCGTTAGCGGAATAAATAAGTCAACAAATTAACGAAACGCATGGAGAAATACAAGTATCCCATGGAATATGAAGAATTGTCACAGTTTTTACACATCAATAGTTAATGAAGCTTTCAGATGTACAGAGGGGTTCAAGGAACCCGCTTAATACGCAGAGCCTCCTCGTGGAGGTCTGCTGACAGGAGGCGCTTGCACGCATCACAGGGGCAAGAGAATGCTAAATGCTGGGACTGTGCGTAAAGCGCAACAAGACCTGATTTAAGGTTCAGCAGAGTGGTTTGTGTATGCCTATTGGTTAGAACAAGAAAACCAATTATCTTGCAACTGCCCCAATATACAGATCTGATATTGTAATTCATGGTAAGATTTTCCCTCGGTGTTTGATGCGCAGCTCTATCTTATGAGCATACTATACTGTACCTGCTTAGGCCCAAAGACGGCAACAGTAGTACCATGAAGATCAGGAAAGTGTAACACTTGTGCATTGTTGTTCGGTTCTCACCAGACCTGTTGGGACAAAGGGCAGAGTGAATCCTGATACCATCAATCTACATACAGTTGCCCAATTCTCATTCCCCAAACCCGTGAGAGAGTCAGGTATCATGCAGCAACCTCCCTGCAAGATCTGTGGCCTTCTAAACCAAAGTTGAAGCAAGATATCAGTCATCATACTCGTCATACCCCAAAAGCTTTAAAAGATGTGTGACCTCCTACATCAAACTGCCTGTAATAGTCCTTCCTCTTTCAACAGACCAGCTCTGTAGCCTCATGAACCAGACTGCAAACAAGATCCGTAACCAAACTCCCTGCAGAATGTGTGACTGTATACATCACACTGCATGCAACAATCCATCCTCATACACCAAAGTCTGTGATCCAAGACATAATACACCATACTCCAAGCAATATCCCAGACCTCCTGCACCAAACTCCCTGCACCACGAGATTGTGTACATCAAACTGCATGCAACAATCCGTCCTCATACACAACACTCTGTGATCCAAGATAATATACACCAAACTCCAAAGCAACATCCAAGACCTCCTAAACCAAACTCCCTGCAAAATGTGTTATCTTATACATCACACTGCATGCAACAGTTCATCTTTGTTCACCAAACTGCAGGTAAAATCTGGGACCTCTAATTAAACTCCATTCAAGAACCCAAGCTGCATACACTAAGCACCCTTCAAAATAATGACTCCTAAATTAAAACATCTTCAATAGCCCATCCCTACAGAACTAACTACAGGTGAGATTTGTGACCACATGAAACAAACTTCAACCAAGATCCCAGGCCGCCCACACCAAATCCTCTAGGAGGTATGTGGCCTCATAAATCAAACTACTTGCACAACATGCAACTTCATTCACAAAAATATCTGTAGTATCCCATTCTCACACACCAAACCAAAGGCAAGATCTGTGGCCTCCTACTTTGAACTCTTTATGAGATATGATCACACTACATCAAACCTCCTGAAATAGCAGGACATCAAACTTATGGTGAAATCCAAGTCCAATGGCACCAAACTCCATGCAGGATATGTGTCCTGAAACAACAAGCTTTATGCACGATCCAAAATCTCAAACACCAGACTCTCTATGAGATCTGCAACCTTTTACACAAACGTCCTGCCAGGCCCCACCCTCATATGGCAAAGTCATTGCAAGATCCTTTCCTCATAAAACATCAACAGCCCTGCTCAGATATTTAATACCCTCTTGTATATACTGAACTCCCTTGAAGGGCCAGGGTCACAAACAGCAAACTCATGCAGGATTTGGGAACTTGTACACTTAACACTCTGCTAGATTTGTACCCTCATGCATGAATTCATATTCTGTGCTCTTGTATGTAAAACCCCATTCGCTGGATTTCCTAAAAGATAATTGCAACCATGTCTAAACAAGTAAGAGCCAGACATGTCTGACTCTAATAAAGCCTTATCTGCATCAACCTTCCATCACCCCTGGCATCTGACTCTAAAAGTCTGGTAAGGTGATGAAAGAGCTTGGCAGTGCTTATAGCATTTCCTTGTGAAAGGGGGAGGAGGGATTTAAAAGTTGAGGGGCTCAAAATCCATTAGATGGCTATGTTTGAAGAGGTTTGTGAGAACTGTCACACTTCATAATGTGCCAGGTCTCAGGCATTTCCACAAAAGTCAGAAAACGCTTAACACTCAAATGAAGGGTTGGTTTCAGCATCGAACTTACACATGCCCCATCCCTGTCCTGCTCTCTACCTTTATGCAGCAACATGGTCCTTCCTTTGCAGCTCTTTAAACAATAACCTATAGCACCTGTACCACTAGGCTGGTTGCTGTTGCTTACTGAAGCAGATCAACCTGTAGTTGTTACTGGAAAAAAAAACACACAGAGCTGCTGTGGTGCAGACCCATACCTGGTCCAATGCGCTTCAAAGAATGCCGAGTAGTACACTATAGTTGGAAGGAGAGCAGAGAAGGCCCACAGGAGCAGTGTGGGGAAGAATTGGGTGATGATTGGATTCTGTAAGGAAAAGAAAAAAGAAGCAATGTTTTACCATGTACACATTAGAGACTTGAGGCCTGCAAGGTTGAGTGTTGGAATAGACATAATTAATTTGGAGACGTCTTTGCCCTCCACCACTCACGAGAACTAAACAACATGCAATGTATGAGAAACAGACACTCGGGGCTCCCCACTGCAAGTGACACACACACTCTAACATAATCAACTGAACTAAAACATACTGAGAAATTAACAACTACCATATAAAGGAAACTGACACTCCGCGCACCCTGCTGCAAGAGACAGGCTCTCCAACACACTCCATTCCAAAGAAACTTAGAACTGGAAAACACACCCCTAGAATAAAAACTGGCAATCAGTACAACCTACGAGAAACAGACACAGACTCTCCAACACACTCACCGCCAAAGACAACAAGAACTGAACCTGACGAGAAAAGCTAACACTTAACAAACCCCACTGAAATAAATGCTGCCTCTCAAACACACTCCACCCCAAAGAAACTAAGGACTGAATAGCAGACCCAGTGAGAGACACTTATACTTAATGACAAAAGAAATAAGCTTTACAACACATTCCACTAAGAATGGAACAGTAAACAAGTTATAAGGCAAAGGGCCCACTAGCACTTCCTACGATCAAGGCCACGGCATTCTCATTGGGTAGACACAGGTTTTGATGCAGAAATTACTTGGCTATTCAAAGGAACAAGGCAGACTGATGAGAGGCGCTGCCAAGCAAGTACAAAACAAATCGTGCTGATCATCACATGAACAGACTTCATGTGCATGTACCACCAACGCACCACCAGCCCCCCATCCGGTGCCACATACTCACATTCAGGTACTCAACAGGCTTGGTCACGTTGAACTTGTCCATGGTGGTGATGATGATGGCTGGGGTGGTGAGGAAGAAGAGGAGAAGGAAGAGAATGACATTGATGATCAGGCATCGGATCCACCACACGATCCCCTTGATGGAGAGATGCTCCCTGCGATAAAAAGACAGAAGAAGGAGAAGGCTCAGTCAGCAGGCAGCCACTCCCACTGTTAACGCACTAGAGATGACAGTAACGCAGTACGCGGTGATTAAGAGGTGAGTGTCCTAGTTGCTGGTGGATGGGTACCACTTGTAAGAGAAAGACCAGCAGACTTAAGAGTACAAGAAGTAACTCCCCTACCTCCGGTGGGTTAGATGTAAAGGTGAAAAAACAACCTAGATGGTTGCACCTTAGGGCGTCTGGACAAATTCACCATATGGCTCCCTCAACTAGGGCGGAGACTCGGACAGGGCAGTTCTCAGCAACCTTGTAACGTATTAGGCACCATGCAAGAGATACTACTGCACTGTGTTGAGATAACATTTCTCTGACTGCACTGCAGAGAACTCCCCCAGCTCGCAGTGGTGACAAGGTGAAGCTGCAGTTATTTTGTTAGAAGGGAAGGTGGGGAGGATGATTTGGACAAGAATGCTGAGGAGGAGCCACCAGCGAATCACAGAACAGCAGAACAGCCAGAGTGAGGCGCGGAGTGGAGGCTATTCCAAGGCAGTATATGTTTAGCAGAGTGAGTTGTCTGCATAATGAACATTAGTGAGAGGTATCACTGATTAATGCTGATACCGCTGGCTTGCCCTTTGCTACTCCTAAATGTCCTTTGTTATCACTAGCCTGAGGGTCTTAAGTTAAGGGTCAGGAAGACAAACTAACAGGGCTCAAATAGCCCTGTTTTCTGTTGATGTTACCACGCCTTGCCTCTCCTTCAGCATCTCTGCAGAAAAGAAGTGGTTTCTGAGAGAGACTAGAGGTGAGGGAGAGACAAGGCATCATCCCTCTGATGTCATCATTGGTCAAAGGTTGTAAAGGCCACTTCTGCCATCCCTGGGATTTTGGTAAATTTCCATCTATGGATCATATGACCATTGTACACAGTGAAGAAGAAATGCTGTAAAGCACTGTATGATGGAAAGGACTTTATTCTGTGTGGGGACTCCACGAAACTGAGTGGAGAGTTTTGAGATGCCATCTGGCTCATCAGTGGTGTGTGGGGAGGACATTGATTAGCTGGTCATGAGTAGGTGGGGAGGGTGCTACAAGGTGGTTCAAAGGATGGGGTGCCCATGGTGGTGTGTGACAAGGATTGACATTGATTGCTGCTTTCCAGTACACAAAGGATTCCTCGTGCGTGTGTGTGTACTGAACTAGTTTTCGCAGGGCACCCACAGAGACATCTCATTAACTAGCTTTCCCTCTATGCCTTATTAAAAGGAACTGTAATTAGCTGGAGATTGTGAAGTTGCTATTTTCGGACTAAGAAGTATCTAGGGATTCTATCACAACTGCATGTGACACAAGCACAGGGCCCTGGAGCCAGTTACCACCTATTGTCATTCAGAACAGTAAACCAAGGCTTGGCTTCTCAGTCCTTACCAGTAGATGTTCTGTGGATCCGGAGCGTATGTCACCGTCCAGTTTGACATGTGGAGGGATTCGCTGCAGGAAGAGGAACTTGGTTCGCCGCGGCACGAGCAGCCCTGACACTTGCAGACGTTGAAGTCTCTGAGAATTCTAAAAGGGGAAAAAAGTAAAGAGTTAGGACCTCGCAGTTAAACAAGACCCCTCAACGAGAGCCAGAGAAAAAGGGGGTTGGAAATTTAGCCTAGGGAGCCATTGTTGTGTGCACCCCCATACAAAGAACCAGGAAACAACAGTCTGTGTGTGTGTGGGTGCAGGGAAAGCAGTCAGAAGGGTTCATAAAAGTATTGTCACGATGTTAAGTGGCGCTAACACAGAGGCCCATTGGAAGTGCCTTTAAAACATCAAGGGAGCTCAACAAAAAAAAAGCTTTGTTGAGCTTCTGCTGGTACAAATGTCTATATGTACAAAGGAAAAGGACCTACGGTTCCAGTTTAAGTTCCACTCCCAAGAAAGGGTACACCCTGGACCTCAATCTCAAAAGAGACGGTGCTTACTACAAGCCCTTTCCTCCCAGAGGATTGGGACCACCTTCTGTCACATCATTAGGTACATATGTACGTGGTACTTGTACAGCACGAACACAAACAAAAGGCAGCAGAGCTATGGTAAGAGGTAAAACCAGAAGACCAAAACATGGTACAAGAGTGAGACATCAACCTGAGCCCACCAGAGAAGGTTTACTAACAATCATAAAAAAACATCTCTATCCATTACACTTCGCACATGAAGGTGATCATGGATCAACTAGAGGCCCCAAAACAGAAACAGTAGAACATGAACAACATGAAACATTGATTCTCAAAAAAAGCTCAATAAAGTAAGGAAATCATCCAAAAATCTTCACAGTGAATACTAAAGAGACTAGAAACATAACTTTTTGAATGGCTTTGACTTGTTTATTAACAGACTCAGTACACACAGAGACCATGAGGAATAACTACATGTAATGCTGAAAGTAAATTCCGCTCATAAAGATCAAACTGATAAAAATTCAATACACCAACCATAAAATTGCCCTCTGAGGCTCAAAAGGACCAGTGGAGAGAAAGGGACAAGAGACAGACAAGTAGAGATATGCACCATGAGCTGAATAGGTATTCGTCTGGTACAAAACACATTTCCAGTCTTCCTGGCTCTCCTTCCAGGCTCCTGAAAAAGTCCCTCTCTAAGTCCACGTGCAAGAAAAGGAATCTCTTCCCTCCACATGGTGCACCTTCAAGTGGATCATTTAGCCCAAAGGGGCCTGATATGCCCTTGTTACCCACTCTGGTATAATACTCAGCAACTCTTTTTATTCCCAGTAAAGGTAGAGGGTTCAAGTACGGAGACAGCAGTAGCCCCTACTCCTCCCATCATCATTGCCCTTTTCTATAACGCTGCTTGTAGAATTCCAGGCTTTCCCAACCTTGGAAAAATCTATAGGTGCACAGGGTCACCTGGCTTCCACTCTGTGCAAGTTCAAAACTCAGCTAAGGTAAGTGTGGTCACTTTGAGACACATCTGCAGGAACTACCAGCAGTTCGAGGTGTGTATTCCTATGCACATTTCCCAGCGCCAGGCAGCTGTGCTATACCTTCACCAGATAATGAACTGCAGCTTCTCAAAACGATTAGAGTCCCTGCATGTCATTGGCACTTCCAGTAAAACAACCCTCTAGGGCATGCACTGATGACCCCAGATCCCACCACTTCTCTTCTTTCAACACTTTCAGCCACAGCCTTTTCTGTCAATGAGGATCGCCCACGCAGGTCAATTTTCAGCATATGATTTTTAATCTTTGATTTCTATGGGCCCCAAATGCAGAAACAAATATACAAACAAATACACAAATTATGATATATTTTATTGAATTCATAAACCAGAAATATACAAAAATCGAAATTCTATTTGTAATGCAGAGTTTGGAACTTTTCAACCCTTAGTTTAATTTCTAAAAGATTAAGCGATATGCTAGAAACCAGCATTTCATGTTGCCTTTTTTTGCCCCTATACCATGCTTTTGTTGGTGCATACCCTTAGTTTAATTGAGGCTGCCAACTGTCTATGCTACTGTACTTGCGCTGACCCCAAAAATCAAGATAAGGATACCAATTTAATTTTTAGTCCTCAATTTTCAAATTCCTTCACATTTACAGAGCAGCTTAAAATGTTCAATTGTGAATTTTTTATCTGTATACACTTTATCAATCTGCTAATATTATTTTGTTTCTAAACAGTGGCAAACTCCCTGAGTAGGCATTGTGGACCCCAGGATGAAGACCAACCACAACAGGAAGGCCATCACCCCAGGCAACATCTCAACTTCCTCGTGTGGATCTGATATGGGGTTCTTCATGCTGCTTTTGGATTTCACGTATGTAAGGAGAAGAAATCAATCAATCAATCAGGATTCTTATAGAGTGTGGCTAATCACCCATTCGGGTCTCAAGGTGCTGGTGGTTGGAGGGGGCGGGTGGCTAATCACCCATTCGGGTCTCAAGGTGCTGGTGGTTGGAGGGGGTGGGGTACTGCAGCTCCGTCGAAGTGTTGGATGGCCGGTTCAGTCGAAGAGTCAGGTCTTGAGGTTTTTCCTGAATTAATAAATCATCCACTCCCTTCTTTTTCCCTATTATATTGGTCTATTTATGGTAGGCAAGCACTACTCCTCACTGTATAGCCCTCTGACCATCACCTCTGATTTGACAGTTGTCCTAGTCCACAGGACGGCTATGCGGACTCTGCAAGCGGGGTGAAGCCCACCACGAAGACAATGCCTATGGGGTCCGATACCAATGGTAGGATCATGGCACCATCAGCACCAGGACAACTTCCATCACTCTGGCATACACCTTCTCGTCCAATGTCTCTGCGGGTAGGCCCTGATGCTTGTTAAACCGCAGTAGCGCCAGCTTCTTCACCACCCACTTCAGCTGCTAGTGCCTCCAAGACCGCCTGATCCCGTTCTCAGGAGATCATCTGTTAGTTTGTCCTACCGGACATGAGGATCTCCTCTATGTTCATCCATTCACTTGCGTCTTTCTTCTCTTTCTGCTGTCATCCACTTGCCACAGATCATGATGCGCATCTTAGTCAGCAGTAGGGATAGGGCCACAAATCAAAATCACATATTCCCCTCTTTCACCCTGGGTGTGGACCCAATACACGGTGTACATTGCAGCATCTCTAAGGGCACTCATTACCTGCTTCCAGTAGTTCATCACCATTGGACAAACACATCTTTGAGGCTAAAGCCACATTTGTCAGATCTGTGACCAGCTTAACGAAAACCACCACAACATATTATTAAAAATAGTAAACGAACCCGCCAATTCACCAACTTAGTCTAACACAACCAACCCCACAGAAACCTGTAAGGAATCCTCTACATTTTTTGAGGACAAAGAAAAAAAAACATAAAACTTCCACTAAATCCTACAATGGAAGAGCAAACCCACTTTCCAACAGCTCCAAATTCGACTAAGCCTAAATTCAGGGAGGTGACATAATCCAAATTAGCAGGTCTAAATTACCTTTCCTGTCTAAAGGTCTGGAAATCAGTGGTGCCACTCAAATTACAGCCCTTAACACGGATAACATTGTCTTTCATGACCTCCAGTATGTCTTTAGCAAGGGCTGCAGTACAGAAACAACAAAACTTCAAATTGGGAGTAATGGTCTCCTTACTCTTGAAGACGGTAACGCCCGACTTCTGGTGCTTCAGGACTTGCTAGTGGCGTGTGACATATTTAACCATCCTACCAACCTTAAAACACTTGAAATGAAAATGGGCATTGAAGAGGAGTTCTTTTCTGGTTTCACAACTATTTAGAAAAGAGGTGCCAACAAATGAAAATGGCAGACAATCTCTGCACCATCAAACTTCCAGGAAGGTGTAGACAAGGCTTCCTCTTCTTTCTCACTCTCTTAAGCCTTGAGGAACTTTAATACCTCCTTCTGCTTTTATGCACACGATATGTAGCCCCACTTCAAAGTCTCCTCCTCTTCACTAGAAAGATTCAATGCTGGATGTCCATCCTCTAAAAACAGAACTTCCTCTCATGTCCTCACCACTGTGTAACTGCCCCATCCAAGCCTTTTGACTCCGTCAACAAATGGGATGACGGCCCATGCAAAACTGACAGGGCAAATTCCCTAGGTTTCATGCTTGACTAAAATCTGAACCTAAAAACCCTTAACTCTTGGGTTACAGAGAGGAATTCAATCATATATCCCTCAGAGGAACTCAAAACATCTGTCCCGTCTCTAGTTGTGTCTAGGCGAGACTATGGCAACTCACCAATCCAAGGCTGTTAAAAATCATGCGACCCTCCCAGTTGAAATTCTTCCTGCAGCACCACTTCCACACCGACACCTTTTGCATTTGCCAAAAGTGGATAACTTTATTCGCTTCGGAACATCCCAGATCTACCAGGCAGATCCACCTGAACTTTCATACGCATCTTCACGATTTACAGGAATATACTCCCCTAAACCCTTTCTTTGAAACAATTTATATGCTAGTTAAGACCTGCCGTTAGCCACATGAATCGCAACAAAATATATGTATAGTTACTTGGCATTCACCTACACCGGTATCTTCCTTTGTGTCTAATATTAGTCCCTCACTTATTGTACAGTTATTTATAGTTCATTGTTGAAGAATGTAACAATGTCTCATGTAAAGCACTCTGCACCCCCTCCTTTTTAGGTTGAGCATAGCAGCGCAAGTGCTGCTTTTCCGACGTGTTGGTATGAATCTGGGCTTTCAACCATGCCCATCACTATCACTCGTTAGCGGGCTTGCGTTTCAAAAATCCTTTGTTTTCGTTGGTAACTGCTTTACGTTTGTCCCTCCTGAGGGCAGATTTGTTACCGCCCTGGCCACCGACCCGGTTACATGGATAATTGCACTTTTGCCGATAACTTTGACTGTGAGCAAACTTCTTTTTTCTTTTGCCTCTCTCTTTGCACTCACGGCGGCGCACTGAATTGACTCGCTTATGTCAACTGTTTTACTTTTTATTTTCAGTCTGTGTGGCAAGAAAAGTCCAGTAAGGAATGTACAATGCTAATAGCTGTACGTCGAGCAAACGCAAGACCCATTGCAATTGAAATGCTTGTTTGCACTGCAGAAAACTGCAACTAAATGTAAAAAACGGTCTCTCGTGTTAACACTTCTGGGTTAATTAAAGGTCTAGAACATGTGATGACTCTACACTGCTAACGGTGGTATCTTATCCAGGCATTCACACACCAAAACACATTCTTTACTGAGACCCTGAAAACAGGGATTACACAATAGAATTCTTATTGTGAGGATGCTCTTGGCCAAACAATGTAGACACCACTGTCACTGACTGTCCCCAGGTTCTGCGCATAAACAATTTTGCTTGAATAGCGTTCGTTGAGAACTTCCTTTCACTTGTGCATCACTTCTGCTCCACCAAGAGCCTCATGGACTTTCCCCTCCCTCTGCCACTTCCAGACTGCCATGGAAATAAGTCGACGATGTTACTAACATCCACTCAGCTTGAGATACTTTTCATCCTGAGACTGGTGCAAGAATGAAACCAGATTCTTCTCCTCCCGCAGCTTTATGCCTATCCCTCTTGAAGTAAAGGACACAGTCCTAATTGTGTGTTTAACTGCCCTGAACTCTCCATTCTGTGTGACTTCTAACCAATGAAACAGAGCGTTAACGAAGCGCAACTACTCCTCAACATTTACCACCTGTGGCATCTCCATCCAGTCCTCGTCTAAGAACTTTGCTCACATACCATCTGTAGGAGGCTGGCCTGGCTTATAGTGGGTACCTAGTGGTACTTACACCTTGTGCCAGGTCCAGTTATCCCTTATTAGTAGGTTAGAGGTGTTCCTGCAGCTTAGGCTGATAGAAGGTAGCTATAGCAAAGCAGCTTAGGCTGAACTAGGAGACATGCAAAGCTCCTACTATGCCATTTATATCATATAGCACTATATCATAAGAAAACACAATACTCAGAGTTACTAAAAATAAAGGTACTTTATTTTAGTGACAATATGCCAAAAGTATCTCAGAGGATATACTCCCTTTGGAGGCAAGTAATATACACAAATGATATGCACACAAACCAAAACCAGGTAAGTAACAGTTAGAAAAGTAGTGCAAGCAATGTAGAAACACAATAGAATGCAACAGGGAGAAATAGGCCTAGGGGCAACACAAACCATATACGCCAAAGGTGGAATGCGAACCACGAATGGACCCCAGGCCTAGTGTAGTGTGTAGAGGGTCACTGGGAGTGTAAGAAAACACTAAGGGTGTCCAAGATACCCCACCCCAAGACCCTGAAAAGTAGGAGTAAAGTTACCCTACTACCCCAGAAAGACAGTAAAGTCGAGATAGGGGATTCTGCAAGGACAACAACTGACTGCAAAACACTGAAGACGGATTCCTGGATCTGAGGACCTGTAAAGGAAGGGGACCAAGTCCAAGAGTCACGCAAGTGTCCAGGGGGGGGCAGGAGCCCACTAAACCCCGCTGAAGGTGCAAAAGGGCTGCCTCTGGGTGGAAGAAGCCGAAGATTCTGCAACAACGGAAGATGCCAGGAACTTCCCCTTTGGTCAGAAGATGTCCCACGGCATGTTGGAGGATTTGTTTCCACGCAGAAAGACTGCAAACAAGCCTTGCTAGCTGCAAAAGGCATGGTTGAGGATTTTGGATGCTGCTAGGGCCCAAGAAGGACCAGGCGGTCGCCCCTTGGAGGAGGAGACAGAGGGGGCGGGGTGCTCGCCAACTCAGAGAGCCCATGCAGAAGCAGGCAGCACCCGCAGAAGCACCTGAACAGGCACTTAGAAGATCTAAGGACAGCGGTCGACTCAGAGTCACAAAGGAGGGTCCCACGACGTCAGGATCCAACTCAGCGAGTTGGGCAATGCAAGACGGAGTGCTGGGGGTCCTGGGCTAGGCTGTGCACGAAGGAAGTCTTGCAAAAGTGCACAGAAGCCCGAGCAGCTGCAGTTCACGCAGTACACAGGATTACTGTCTGGCGTGGGGAGGCAAGGACTTACCTCCACCAAATTTGGACAGAAGGGCCACTGGACTGTGGAAGACACTCCTGTGTTCCAGGGACCACGCTTGCCAGGATGAGAGGGGACCCAGAGGACTGGTGATGCAGAAGTTTGGTGCCTGCGTTGGCAGGGAGAAGATTCCCTTAACCCACAGGAGATTTCTTCTTGGCTTCCAGTGCAGGGTGAAGGCAGACAGCCCTCAGAGCATGCACCACCAGGAAACAGTCGAGAAAGCCGGCAGGATGAGGCGCTACAATATTGCTGGTAGTCTTCTTGCTACTTTGTTGCGGTTATGCAGGCGCCTGGAGCAGTCAGCGGTCGATCCTTGACAGAAGTCGAAGAGGGAAGTGCAGAGGAACTCTGGTGAGCTCTTACATTCGTTATCTGGTGAAATGCCCACAGGAGAGACCCTAAATAGCCCACAGAGGAGGATTGGCTAGTGAGAAAGGTAAGCACCTATCAGGAGGGGTCTCTGACGTCACCTGCTGGCACTGGCCACTCAGAGGTGTCCATTGTGCCCTCACACCTCTGCATCCAAGATGGCAGAGGTCTGGGACACACTGGAGGAGCTCTGGGCACCACGCCTGGGAGGTGCTGGTCAGAGGAGTGGTCACTCCCCTTTCCTTTGTCCAGTTTTGCGCCAGAGCAGGGCTGGGGGGATCCCTGAACCGGTGTAGACTGGCTTATGCAGAGAGGGCACCATCTGTGCCCTTCAAAGCATTTCCGGAGGCCAGGAGAGGCTACTCTTCCCAGGCCCTTCACACCTATTTCCAAAGGGAGAGGGTGTAACACCCTCTCTCAGAGGAAATCCTTTGTTCTGCCTTCCTGGGACCAAGCTGCCCAGGCCCCAGGAGGGCAGAAACCTGTCTGAGGGGTTGGCAGCAGCAGTAGCTGTAGTGGAGACCCCAGAAAGTTAGTTTGGCAGTACCCGGGCTCTGTGCTGGAGACCTGGGGATGCATGGAATTGTCCCCCCCAATACCATAATGGTATTGGGGGGCAATTCCATGATCCTAGACATGTTACATGGCCATGTTCGGGGTTACCATGGTGACGCTATATATAGGTATTGACCTATATGTAGTGCATGCGTGTAATGGTGTCCCCGCACTCACAAAGTCCGGGGAATTTGCCCTGACCAAAGTGGGGGCACCTTGGCTAGTGCCAGGGTGCCCACACACTAAATAACTTTGCACCTAACCTTCACCAAGTGAGGGTTAGACATATAGGTGACTTATAAGTTACTTAAGTGCATTGTAAAATGGCTGTGAAATAAGGTAGACATTATTTCACTCAGGCTGCAGTGGCAGTCCTCTGTAAGAATTGTCTGAGCTCCCTATGGGTGGCAAAATAAATGCTTCAGCCCATAGGGGTCTCCTGGAACCCCAATACCCTGGGTACCTGAGGTACCATGTACAAGGCAATTATAAGGGTGTTGCAGTGTGCCAATGAGAATTGGTAAAATTAGTCACTAGCCTGCAGTGACAATTCTAAAAGCAGAGAGAGCATAAACACTGAGGTTCTGGTTAGCAAAGCCTCAGTGATATGGTTAGGCACCACACAGGGAACACATACAGGCCACAAACCTATGAGCACTGGGGTCCTGGCTAGCAGGATCCTAGTGACACATAACAAACACACTGACAACATAGGGTTTTCACTATGAGCACTGGGGTCCTGGCTAGCAGGGTCCCAGTGACACATAACAAACACACTGACAGCATAGGGTTTTCACTATGAGCACTGGGCCCTGGCTGGCAGGATCCCAGTGAGACAGTGAAAACACCCTGACATATACTCACAAACAGGCCAAAAGTGGGGGTAACAAGGCTAGAAAGAGGCTCCCTTCCTACACCATCTACCTTAAATACTTCAGTCAGCTCAAGGCTCCATGAAGCCACTCTTGTGGCAGATAAACGTAAGTGTTCTTTGGAAAGACTAGATGGTAAATACCGGCTTGAAGCTTGGAGACTATAAAACAAAGTTCTGCTCCTGAAACAAACATCTGTTGAAAACCCAGCATCCACCTGGTCGCCGCAGATATTTCATGATTATTCCATCACAGCTGATGTCTGTCAGAAATCTGGGAGATCTGCTGGTCTGGATGGAGGAGTAATTCCCAAGAAAGCACCATCACCATAGGAGGCTTCTTTTACCTGAGGCAGCTTAGACATAACTTCCTGTTCATCCCTTCAGCTACATCACTGTAAGCTCCATGACTAATGCCACGCTGCAGCGTCACTCGGACTCTCTCTCTACTCCACCACTATTCTTGCCCCTTTCCTACAGCCTGTGAATGAAGCGTGCCGAGGAGTTGTCCATCCCCAAACTCACATGGCAGTGATTGTCTCATTGTGGAAGGTGACAAACGCCATTCCCAGAGGCTTCTCGTTCACTTTTTCTTTCTCCTTCTTGTACTCTTCCTTCAGCCGCTCTTCCAGATCCGAGTAGTACTGGATGGCCTCCACCTGGACCAGAAACAAACACAAAAGGTAATACCCACATGCAATTAAAAGAGCATAGAAACCTCGCCAGGGTCTAACCTACCACAAACAAACATCAGTCCCTCACAACACCCTGTTTCCAGCGTCCCACTTTGCTGAGGTCACAGATTGTTGTTGCTACACATTTTCTCTTGCTTAATGAAATTAAATCACTGTAATGGAGTGAATTTAATTAATACTAAGATAATGTTTGATAGTAATTTTTGTGGTGAGAAGTGGGGACTTTTTTTCCCGAAGAAAAAAGACTATTATTTAGATGACTGAGGGAAACTGTTAAGGCAGAAAAAACAAGGGAGGGAGCCAGCAGGAGCGGACAGGAAGAGCTACATTTTGCAGACTCAACTGAAACACACAGTGGTGAAGATTACATAGATAGGGAAGTCCCCTGTCCTAACCTGGCCAGACCCTGCTTCCCTTCTTACCGGCAAAGCGCACTCACAGCATGAAGTGCCCCACTACGGTGCATGTCTCAATAATTCTCAGCAATTAAATCCAATTTAGAAAAGTATTGGAACAGACAGAGGGTCATGCAACTACCGGCTATTCTATTCCTATGGAGTAAAGCCACAAACAATTCTGCATTGTACCTGATACATCAGTTTGTGGCCATGTACACAGTGTGTCAGCATCACTGCATGACGCAGTCACTTCAAAGTCACAGTGAATGGTGATACGCACCTTCTCGCAGCCTTTGATGGTGCAGCAGCACAAGTGTCCGCAGAGCCGCGGGTTGATCATGTGGGTGATGTGCTCCTTCTCCTGCAGGTTCCTGAAGTAGATCTTCCCACGTTCTGCCTTTTTCCTTTGAAGAAAAGGATATGGGGGGGAGCAGGGGTGTGAGAACAAGACCGAGGGAGCAGAGAGAGTGAAGGAGAATGGAGAGCGTAAAAGAGGAGAACAAGAGTTGGACGAAGAGAAGCGAGTACAAGAATGAAACGAAGAGACAGGAAGGCAGCAGAAAAAGAACAGAAAAAAGTAGAAGGAGGGAAACAAGAGAGCAGACATGAAAAAGTGAGTGAAAGATTAGAAATGATAAAAGAAGAAAAGGCAAGTGAAAGGAGGAGAACGGAATGTTTGTAAGATGAGAGAGGAGGACAGGAGGGTAAGAGTAGACAGACCAGGAGTGGATAAACATGCCCCACAATCAATTGATTTGTAAATTTGTAATTACAACCCACAAAAACTTGATATTGCAAATCAGTTCTAAATCAGAGTAACCACTACTAGCCTTGAGACTGCGGCTAATAAACACAAATCCTAAACTGACTAAAATGACCCCTCTCCTGTCCAAGAACTGAGGTCAAGCAATGCAGATGCACCTTGATCCTGACGAGCCGCAACATTTCTCGCTCTGACAATAATACACGTCTC
Organism: Pleurodeles waltl; assembly: GCF_031143425.1. Classification (NCBI taxonomy): domain Eukaryota; kingdom Metazoa; phylum Chordata; class Amphibia; order Caudata; family Salamandridae; genus Pleurodeles; species Pleurodeles waltl. Next base: position 1,806,970,694 of record NC_090444.1, on the reverse strand, counting down.
TGCTAAGTCTCATCAGCTTTAGAATCTTTTTTCTAGTACTGAGAAATCACTCACAGGTCTGGAGATGTACCTCAATCCTCACCTATGGCCCCTCCCGCTATTCTAGGATTGAGACCATCCTTTGCACCAGCTTTTTCAATTTACTTCATTCTAGACCTGCAGTAATATGTAAAGTTTTGGAATGAGACCCCACTTGCTCCATGAGGACACCTTACTAGTTCTCTGTAGTACCCACCACAGATTTAACTGTTGATCTGACAGGGCACCTTGATCCTTATTAACAGACTCTCACATTGTCGTAGATCAAGGCCGTCTACGTCTCAATCGGCCCCTGCCTACAGTGCCTCCGGCTTGTCAAGTCCCAAGACCAAGTCCCACCTCTTACAATGTCTCTCAGTCACCACTGTTCAAGACAAATATATTCCTGCTATGTGAAACCTAAATTAAATTGGTTTGGACTATTTTGCATAATTCTCTATTACAATTAAATGTTTGTTAATTTCCAAATATGCTGTAATTATCCCCAATTTACTGTTTAATGTGATATTAACTGTGTTCTGTCCAAAACAGATGAAATGCCTACCATAAATCTCTTTGCTCAATGAAATCTAGGCAATGATGGTTTTAGACTAAATTAAAGTGAATCATTTGGAGACCTACATTCTCTCTTCTGTGTAATGCAAAATATTTGATGCTATGTTACTAAAAACTAAGAAAACATGTTGTGATAGTTTGGTTAAAATGATTTGATGCATATGTTATTACAGAATTATGACTGTCAAACTGACCCCTTTTAAAACTCACTATTGTCCTGATGAAACCCCCACAAAGATCACTGGAATTGAATTGAAATATTGTACAATGACAAACTAAACTCCATAATACCTTGTGGGAAAAAACAATTGTAATGCAAAATATGGTTGTCCTTTTTTTCATGCTCACTGGGCTTTTTTCTGGAAACTAAACTGTACTTAATTCACATGCCTTTTGCCACCTCAAAAAACATTTGCTATGTTTATATACTTTTCATGAAACGTGCAATATATTCCACAGGCTTATGTGACAATTTTGATCTCTTTTGAAACCCCTATGCTATAGAGGTATTTTGTAATAATATTAATACTAATTTCAGTCTTGGCCCAGGAGTAACCACATATTAGTAGATAGCTTAGTTATTCAGGTTGCTCAGGGGAAAAGTCATCTTGCACCAGTGAGTCCATGCAGAACTAAAACACCCCCTTCTTGTCTAGTAATGAAATTCCATACAGCGGTTGACTGATATACTCATTCTTCACATTCAGTACTGGGAAATGCAGTTGAGTACAGGAATCCGCTAAAGCACCCCGTTCGTGCCCTGTAGTCTTTCCTGCAATACCATTACACACTGTAGTCGGTACTTCCATCTTGCTCATCAGAAGCTCACCTTCCAGAACTAACAATGGCACCCAAATGTCAATCCTGGACTGCAGAACCTCTGCTATTTAGCACTGACAAACATACAGAGGAATCAATTTAATCACATCAATCCTGACCTCAGTTGCCTCCTGCCATTTAATACCACAGACACATATATAGAATGTCATATAAGCAACTTCATAGAATGTGAACACCCCATAGTGGAGAAAGGTCAGCAGTTAAGCTATAATCCTGCTGGAGATGGCGAGTGGGTTTACCTTTCTGCATCAAGGGACATAAGCCTTGCAACATTGTAACATGGACGGGCCTCTAGCACAGTACAGTTGGGATACGCCTCCCTGCAAAAGAAAGAGAGGAAAGACTATGATTAGGCCACAGGTCCATGAAAAGATCAGGAAGAAAGTGTGTGTGTAAAGAGGGAAAATGTAGGTGTGAGGAGGGCATACGTATGGGGAAAACGGTCAGACAACAGTGGTATGTGGTATTACAAACACTCCAAATGGATATACGAAAATCCCGGCAGAAAAGAAAACTCACTCAAAGTGCTTCTTGATATTCTCTGATTCGGCATATTTGGAAATTCCATTAATAAATAAAGTGCGTTTAACCTAGAACCGCAAAAAATACGTTTTAGTGGGTTTATCAAAGATTAGCAGTGGTACAAATACACACATCCACACAGAACCAGAAGCATATCAGATTGAATTGAACCCAAACAAAGGCAGCTATACAGTCACTGTCCTCACTACATACAGAAACTCTACCCGAGAACATAAGGTTTCATTCATAACCAGTTATGCCAGCCCACCACAGACACCACCAGACAGTAATATCCACCGCCAGATGTAGAAGCCCACCAAAGACATCACCCAACAGTAACATCCAGCAAAGTCAATTCCAAATGCATAACAACTGAGGTATATATTTGGAAGACATATAACTCTTTTTGCATTGTTTCATCCGGACTGAAATTCTTGAATAGGATTAAAGACAACATTTTTGAATCTGACAAATAACAGATAAGTCAAACATTGTCAAACAAGTCAAAAGTAGCCAGGTATTGTATCAGGCTGCAGCTCACACAGCACACCTCATCAGAGAAAGTGTGCGAATGCCTGCATGATGCAAGAGTTCTACACACACACACACAGACACAGACACAGACACACACACACACACACACACACACACACAGACACATACACACACACCCCTACCTACAGGCTCTTGTCGTACAAAACATTTTTCTTACATTTAGAATATGTCTAAATAGAATCTACTGCAAAAATGTATTGTATGTGAGTCAAAGAACAAATGGATAAAGCAATTCACCTGTACTGGTAATGAAGGCAATCTCCCTGAGAGAAGCCAAGGTGCTAATAAATACCCTTTGGTGTTAGCTTCTAGTATTGACCACACAACTGGATTCTCACCAAGAATACAAGCAGATGCACAGAGGAGCTCAGCAGAGAATTTGTAAATGGCTTTCACAATTAACAAACTGCATGATTTCATCTGAGTGAACAGGATTTTCACAACTCGAGTGTCATGGTGGATCTCGTCTCGTCTCTGAGACGGGGCCTTCCGGTGGCGTTAGCATGAGCAGAAAAACTAGGTGATTCAGAAGTACTACAGTCAAGCGTTTGTTTTCTCATTTCCCATCATAGACCTAGAGTCACTAGCGCGCTATTCCATGCCCGTCAACGCCTAGACCCCTGCCTGTCATGCCCCGAGGATGAACCCTCTAGAAACGAATGCAGTGAAAGAGGGACAGGAACTCACAGAAGGTTTGAGGTCGGAATGCTCACCCCAGCCCAGGAGAACAGGAGCATTGTAGCATTTTTAAGATAAACACCAACTTTGTAAAATCATTTCCATTTAGTTTAACTGTGGGTTTTGTTAGATTTGGCTACACAGCAGGTGTGTACTTGTAAGAGTTCAGCCTCTTGCTGCCAATAAAGAGAGATTGAAGAGTTGGAGGAATGTTATTTTTTGTGCTCCCTCCCCAGGCCTATCAGTATGCCTGGAATCACTGGAGCTTCCCGGCCATGCGCCTAGAATTATTGGTCTACTGCTCAGCAACTTTCATTGTGCCTACAATCATTACTCCATTGAGCCATGCCTGCCAATGTACCTAGAATCATTAGCCCATTGATCCATGCCCATCACTGTCCCTAGAAGGAATGTTCTGCACCTCTCACTAGGGAGCAGACTCCCTTCGCAAAGATTCTCTGATGTCTGATAAAGGCACTCAAGTGAGAGCAGTGAGCTGGTCCTTGAATAACACTACATTACACTGGAGATGGCAGAATCCGGTCAAGTGAAACAGGGCGTGTTTGAAACATCACACTCTGCAGCAATGCTTCTGCCATGCTGGTCTTAACCAGACACTGACCTACCTTCATTCGACCTCCATCTGATACTCCATCCACTCTGACACCACAACCATCTTATCTGGGAATGGTTACCTTTAGGGAAGAGGCACATGGCCAGCTTTCCCCTCAGTCTTTGTCCACACTTTAATCAGGAACTCATCTTCATCTGCAGCATCTGGTGTTAGTGGAACTATCGGCTACAAACGCCTAACTGGAGGCGCTGCAGGTGAATTAGCATTTGAAGGCTGTTGCACTGGAGCCTGCATGGCACCAGCACTGACTCGCATGGCCCATTTGCCCACTCGTGTTGCAATTCTGCAATCCACAACTCTGAAAATTCCAGCCCGCGCACCTGTTGTGACTGCTCTGCACATATTTTGTGATCTTTCCCTTCCTTTATGTAGTCCCTTCCATTCTGTTACCCGCATTGCTGTTGCACATCCTAAAATAAATAAATAAAGTGTTCACCACTGGAATGAGTGATTGACAAAAATGTGTAAAGAGCACATATAGGAAAATGCCTCTCATGGCATGGTTACACCCTAAACATTTTGCTGATGCTAGTCATGATTGAAAGTGTGCTGGGACCCTGCTAACCAGGCCCCAGTGTTCTTTCCCTAAAATTGTACCTTTGTTTCCAGAATTGGAACAGTCCTGGCACAGAGATAAGACCCTTTTAACTGGTACCCCTGGTACTAGGGGCCCTGTGGCCAGGGAAGGTCTCTAAGGGCTGCAGCATGTATTATGCCACCCTGAGGACCCCTCACTCAGCCCATGCACACTGCCTAACAGCTTGTGTGTGCTGGTGGGGAGAAAAAGACACTCCCCTCAGAGTGCCATGCCAACCTCACACTACCTGTGGCATAGGTAAGTCACCCCTCTAGCAGGCCTTACAACCCTAAAGCAGGGTGCACTATACCACAGGTGAGGGCATAGGTGCATGAACACTGTGCCCCTACAGTGTCTAAGCAAAACCTTAGACATTGTAAGTGCAGGGTAGCCATAAGAGTATATGGTCTGGGAGTCTGTCAAACACGAACTCCACAACACCATAATGGCTACACTGAAAACTGTGAAGTTTGGCATCAAACTTCTCAGCACAATAAATGCACACCGATGCCAGTGTGCACTTTATTGTAAAAATACACCCAGAGGGCATCTTAGAGATGCCCCCTGAAAACATACCCGAGTTCCAGTGTGGGCTGACTAGTTTTGCCAGCCTGCCACACACCAGACATGTTGCTGGCCACATGGGGAGAGTGCCTTTGTCACTCTGTGGCCAGGAACAAAGCCTGCACTGGGTGGAAGTGCTTCTCACCACCCCCTGCAGGAACTGTAACACCTGGCGGTGAGCCTCAAAGGCTCAAACCTGTTGTTATAGAGCCCCAGGGCACTCCAGCTAGTGGAGATGCCCGCCGCTCCGGACACAGTCCCCACTTTTGGTGGCAAGTCCAGAGGAGATAATGAGAAAAACAAGGAGGAGTCACCCACCAGTCAGGACAGCCCCTAAGGTGTCCTGAGCTGAGGTGACCCCTTGCCTTAGAAAATCCTCCATCTTGTTTTGGAGGATTCCCCCCAATAGGATTAGGGATGTGCCCCCCTCCCCACATTGGCTACTGCCCCCCCAGACCTAAACACACCCCTAAATGGATTATTTAGGAGCAACATTGAACTCAGGAAATCAGATTCCTGCAACCTGAAGAAAGAAGGACTGCTGACTTGAAAGCCCCGCAGAGACGACGGAGACAACAACTGACTTGGCCCCAGCCCTACCGGCCTGTCTCCAGACTCAAAGAACCTGCACAGCGACGCATCCAGCGGGGCCAGCGACCTCTGAGGACTCAGAGGACTGACCTGCACCTAAAGGACCAAGACCTTCCGGAGGACAGCGGCTCTGTCCAAAAACAGCAACAAAGAAACCAACTTTAAAGAGACTCCCGCCTCACTCTGGAAGCGTGAGTCTTCACACTCTGCACCCGACGCCCCCGGCTCGAGTTCAGGAGAACCAACACCGCAGCGAGGACTCCCCGGCAACTCCAACGACGTGGACACCCTGAGTCAACCTTCCTGCACCCCCACAGCAATGCCTGCATAGAGGATCCAGCGGCACCCCCTGATCGCGACTGCCTGGTAACAAAGGAACCCGACGCCTGGACCAAGCACTGCACCCACAGCCCCCAGGACCGAGAGGAACCACCTACCAGTGCAGGAGTGACCAGCAGGCGGCCCTCATCCTAGCCCAGTCGGTGGCTGGCCCGAGAAGCCCCCCTGTGCCCTGCCTGCATCGCCAGAGTGATCCCCGGGTCCCTCCATTGCTTTCAATGCAAAACCCGACACCTACTTTGCACACTGCACCCGGCCGCCCCTGTGCCGCTGAGGGTGTATTTTGTGTGCCTGTGTGTGTACCCCCCCCCTCCCCCCCAGGTGCTCTACAAAAAAAACCTGGTCTGCTCCCCGAAGACGCAGGTACTTACCTGCTAGCAGACTGAAACTGGAGAACCCCTGTTCTCCATAGGCACCTATGTTATTTGGGCACTCTTTTGACCTCTGCACCTGACCGGCCCCTGTGTTCCTGGTGCTGTGGATTTGGGGTTGCCTTGAACCCCCAACGGTGGGCTGCCTATGCCCAGGAGACTGAACTTGTAAGTACTTTACTTACTTGAGAAACTAATTATTACTTATGTCCCCGAGGAATTGTTGATTTTTGCACTCTGTCCACTTTTAAATTAGCTTATTGCCATTTTTGCCAAAACTGTGTATACTACTGTTTTAATTCAAAGTTCCATTCTTACCTGTGTGAAGTACCTTACAATTTATGTACTTACCTAAATTCTGAATCTTGTGGTTCTAAAATAAATTAAGAAAATAATATTTTTCTATATAAAGACCTATTGGCTTGGAGTTAAGTCCTTGAGTGTGTGTTCTCATTTATTGCCTGTGTGTATACAACAAATGCTTAACACTACCCTATGATAAGCCTACTGCTCGACCACACTACCACAAAATAGAGCATTAGTATTATCTAATTTTGCCACCATCAACCTCTAAGGGACATTCTTGGACTCTGTGCACACTATCTCTCACTTTGAGATAGTATATACAGAGCCAACTTCCTACATCACACTAGTCCAATTGGTGTAGCCATAAAAGAAATACCTAACAAAAAAAAAATGTTCTCTCTGAAATCTAAAACAAATGAGTATTTTATGTTGGGATAAGGGGGATTGATAATTACATCAACTCAGCCCCATCACGGAAAATACAGCACATATGGAAAATGTCACTTACCAGTGTACATCTGTTCGTGGCATGAGACGCTGCAGATTCACATGCTGTGCATTATCCTGCCATCTAGTGTTGGGCTCGGAGTGTTACAAGTTGTTTTTCTTCGAAGAAGTCTTTTCGAGTCATGAGACCGAGTGACTCCTCCCTTTCGGCTCCATTGCGCATGGGCGTCGACTCCATCTTAGATTGTTTTCCCCGCAGAGGTTTGAGGTAGGAGTTGTGAGTATACTAGAGGTGCCCATGCAATGGAGTAGTTATGTATGTACTTAATGTGTATCAAAAGAATTTTTATTTACATATTTACAATTTTCATTCAACTAAGAACGGCTAGAGGGCGCATGTGAATCTGCAGCGTCTCATACCACAAACAGATGTACACTGGGTAAGTGACATTTTCCGTTCGGTGGCATGTGTAGCTGCAGATACACATGCTGTGCATAGACTAACAAGCAGTAATCTCCCCAAAAAGCGGTGGTTTAGCCTGTAGGAGTTGAAGTTGTCTGAAATAATGTTCTTAATACAGCCTGTCCTACTGTGGCTTGTTGCGTTGCTAACACATCTACACAGTAATGCTTAGTAAATGTATGAGGCGTAGACCAGGTGGCTGCCTTACAAATTTCTGTCATAGGTATATTCCCAAGAAAAGCCATTGTGGCGCTTTTTTTCCTAGTGGAATGTGCTCTTGGTGTAATAGGTAATTCTCTTTTTGCTTTCATATAGCAAGTTTGAATACATTTAACTATCAATCTGGCGATGCCTTGTTTGGATATAGGATTGCCTACATGAGGTTTTTGAAAGGCTACAAACAATTGTTTTGTTTTACAAAATTGTTTTCTTCTGTCAATGTAATACATTAGTGCTCTTTTTATGTCTAATGTATGTAAGGCTCTTTCAGCTACTGAGTCTGGTTGTGGAAAGAAGACTGGGAGTTCCACAGTTTGGTTTAGGTGGAATGGTGATATGACCTTTGGTAAGAATTTTGGATTTGTACGGAGAACCACTTTATGTTTATGTATTTGTGTAAAGGGTTCTTGAATAGTAAATGCTTGTATCTCACTTACTCTTCTAAGTGATGTGATAGCTATTAGAAAGGCTACTTTCCAAGTCAGATATTGCATTTCACAAGAATGCATGGGTTCGAATGGTGGGCCCATGAGTCGTGTTAATACAATATTAAGGTTCCCCAAAGGTACTGGTGGTGTCCTTGGGGGTATGATTCTTTTTAGTCCCTCCATAAATGCTTTAATGACTGGGATTCTAAAAAGTGATGTTTTGTGTGTAATCTGCAGATAGGCAGATATTGCAGTGAGATGGATTTTAATGGAAGAGAATGCTAGATTAGACTTCTGTAAGTGTAATAAGTAGCTTACAATGTCCTTTGTGGAGGCATGTAGTGGTTGGATCTAATTAGTGTGGCAGTAGCAAACAAATATTTTCCATTTGTTTGCGTAACAATGTCTTGTTGTAAGTTTTCTTGCTTGTTTAATGACCTCCATGCACTCTTGTGTAAGATTTAAATGTCCGAATTCTAAAACTTCAGAAGCCAGATTGCTAGATTGAGTGATGCTGGATTCGGGTGTCTGATCTGTTGTTTGTGTTGTGTTAACAGATCTGGAATGTTTGATAATTTGATGTGGGGTACTACTGATAAGTCCAACAGTGTTGTGTACCACGGTTGGCAAGCCCAGGTTGGTGCTATGAGTATTAGTTTGAGTTTGTTTTGACTTAGTTTGTTGACCAGATAAGGAATGAGTAGGAGAGGGGGAAAAGCGTAAGCAAATATCCCTGACCAACTGATCCATAGTGCATTGCCCTTGGATTGAGGGTGTGGGTACCTGGACGCGAAGTTTTGGCATTTTGTGTTTTCTTTTGTTGCGAATAGGTCTATGTTTGGTGTTCCTCAGCGGTGGAAGTGAGCCTGTAGGATCTGGGGATGAATTTCCCATTCGTGAGTTTGCTGGTGATCTCGACTGAGATTGTCGGCTAACTGATTCAGAATGGCTGGTATGTATTGTGCTATCAGGCGAATGTGATTGTGAATTGCCCAATGCCAAATCTTTTGTGCTAAGAGACACAGTTGTGACGAGTGTGTCCCCCCTTGTTTGTTGAGATAATACATTGTTGTCATGTTGTCGGTTTTGACAAGGATGTGTTTGTGGGCTACCAGAGGTTGAAATGCTTTTAATGCTAGAAACACTGGTAGCAGTTCCAAATGATTTATGTGAAGTTGTTTTTGCTGATTGTCCCATTGACCCTGTATGCTGTGCTTGTTGAGGTGTGCTCCCCACCCCATCATGGAAGCATCTGTTGGGATCACATCTTGAGGCACTGGGTCTTGGAATGGCCGCCCTTGGTTTAAATTTATAGGGTTCCACCATTGAAGCGAGAAGTGTGTTTGGCGGTCTATCAATACTAGATCTTGAAGTTGACCCTGTGCTTGTGTCCATTGTTTTGCTAGGCACTGTTGTAAGGGCCTCATGTGTAATCTTGCATTTGGAACAATGGCTATGCATGAAGACATCATGCCTAGAAGTTTCATTACAAACTTTACTGGGTAGTGTTGGTTTGACTGTATGCTTGATGTTACATTTTGGAACGCTTGACCCCTTTGTGGACTTGGAGAGCAATTGCTCTTTGTGTGTTGAGTGTTGCTCCCAAGTATTGTTGTATTTGGGATGGTTGCAGATTTGATTTCTGGTAATTTATAGAGAACCCTAGTTTGTGTAGAGTTTCTATGACGTATTGCGTGTGAAGAAGACACTGTTGTTGAGTGTTGGTTTTTATTAGCCAGTCTAAATATGGGAATAAGTGCATGTGCTGTCTGGTTATGTGAGCGGCTACTACTGCTAGGCCTTTTGTGAATACTCTTGGGGCTGTTGTTATACTGAACGGTAGCACTTTGAATTGGTAGTGTACGCCGTGCATTACAAACCTTAAGTATTTTCTGTGAGAAGGATGGATGGGTATGTGGAAATACGCATCCTTTAGATCCAATGTTGACATGTATTCTTCCTTTTTTAGCAAGGGAACCACGTCTTGAAGTGTTACCATGTGGAAGTGGTCTGACTTGATGAAGAGATTCAGTGTTCTGAGATCTAAGATAGGTCCTAACGTTTTGTCCTTTTTTGGAATTAGGAAATATAGTGAGTAGACGCCTGTTCCTTTCTGATGATTGGGTACTAGTTCTATTGCTTGTTTTTGTAATAGTGCTTGGACCTCTATTTGTAATACGTCTAAGTGTTGTTTGGACAGATTGTGTTTTCTTGGTGGCACATCTGGCGGGCATTTTGTGAATTCTATGCAATAACCATGTTGGATAATTGATAGGACCCATGCGTCTGTGGTAATATGTGTCCAGTTTTGATAGTATGCGGTTAGCCTCCCCCCCCCACTGGTGATAAGTGTTGGGGTTTTGTGACATTGAAGTCACTGTTTGGTCTGGCTTGGTTTGGTTGCCTGGAACTTTCCCCTTCCTCTTGGGAATTGTCCTCTATAGGAACCACGAAACCCTCCCCTTTGATATTGTGCCTGATAGGTGGGTCTGGTTTGAGAGGTGGAAGGCTCTGATGTTTGCTGTCGAAAACCTCCTCTGAATTGTGGTTTCCTAAAGGTGCCTCTGACTTGAGGGGAATAGAGCGCGCCCATGGCTTTGGCCATGTCCGTGTCTTTTTTTAACTTATCAATTGCTGTGTCAACTTCCGGCCCAAACAACTGTTCCTGATTAAATGGCATGTTCAACACCGCTTGTTGGATCTCTGGCTTGAATCCAGAACTTCTTAACCATGCATGCCTGCGAATGGTTACCGCTGTGTTGACCGTTCGTGCTGCCGTGTCTGCCGAGTCTAGTGCTGACCTTATCTGGTTGTTAGATATGGCCTGTCCTTCTTCCACAACCTGTTGAGCACATTTCTGATGTTCCTTGGGCAAGTGCTGTATGATGTGTTGCATCTCGTCCCAGTGTGCCCTGTCGTAGCGAGCAAGTAGGGCTTGCGAATTAGCAATCCGCCATTGACTGGCTGCTTGTGCTGCCACTCGTTTGCCCGCAGCGTCAAACTTTCTGATCTCTTTGTCAGGCAGTGGAGCGTCTCCTGACGATTGAGAGTTTGCTCTCTTTCTTGCTGCTCCTACAACCACTGAGTCCGGTGTAAGTTGCTGTGTTATGAACACAGGATCTGTTGGGGGAGGTTTGTACTTCTTCTCAACCCTAGGCGTGATAGCCCTTCCTTAACTGGCTCCTGGAAGACTTGTTTTGCGTGTTTGAGCATACCCTGGAGCATTGGCAGACTCTGAAATGAAGCGTGGGTGGATGCTAAGGTGTTAAACAGGCAATCATCCTCTATTGGCACTGAGTGCATTGCTACGTTGTGGAACGTAGCTGCCCTGGATAGTACCTGCGTATATGCAGTACTGTCTTCTGGAGGTGACAGCTTTGTTGGATAACAATCCGGACTGTTATCCGATACTGGTGCATCATATAAGTCCCATGCATCAGCATCATCCTGTGTCATCACTGTATGTGTGGGCAACTGCATTGAAGGTGTTCCAACTGGTGACAGTTGTGGTGAGTGAGGTGGGGGTGGATGTGGTGATATCCTTGGTGGTGGGGATTTCTCTCTAACCACCTTTGCCTTAGGCTGCATTTCTGTCTCCTGAAATGCAAGTTTCCTTTTAGATTTGATTGGAGGTAAAGTTTGTATTTTTCCAGTCTCTTTCTGGATATGTAACCTCCTTTGTGTATGGTCCGGTTCTCCCATACTTAATTCCTGCTCAAATCTATGTCTTTCCTTCATTTGGCTGGAAAGTCCGTGCTCTTCTGTATAAGAGCTTCTTTTCGGCTCCGAAGCCGCTTTTTTCGGTACCGAGGTTTCAGATGTAGTATTTTTCGGTTCCGAAGATATTTTTCTCACTTTGGGCGAGTCGAACTCTCGGTGTCGAGATCATTTGGTGCCAGAATCTCGACCGGAGTCTGAAGTCTTTGGCAAATCCCTGGTCTTTTTCGGTGCCGATGTTTGGTCACATTCTTTTTGATGGGTTAAGTCATGGCCTGTTGGCGGTGGCGTCCCCATGGCCTTAAATATTTTTGTGTGAGTTTTGGACGGGGCAGGTTTACTCACTGTTCGCTGCACCGTAGAGGTTCGGTCACTTTCGGATTCGTCCGAGTCCGATCCCTGGATGGAAATGCTTTCCTCCTCTCCGACGTCGAGTTGCTCACTCGGTGTCGAAGCCATTTGCAGTCTTCTTGCTCATCGATCTCTTAGGGTCTTTTCGATCGAAACGCTCGACAAGCCTCACAAGTATCCTCCCTGTGTTCAGGTGATAAACACAGATTGCAGACCAGGTGCTGGTCTGTATAAGGATACTTCGAATGACACTTCGGACAGAAGCGGAAGGGGGTCCGATCCATTAGTCTGGAATGACGGGTGTGGTCGGGCCGACCAGGCCTCGGTGAAGAACGGAAGCCCCGAAGGGCCGCCGGAGCACTCTTGATGTCGGTGCCAATACAGTAACACTAACCCGGTACCGAATGATAACAATACCGTCTAATTTTCGATAATTTAGCTAACTTTCCAGATTCCAAATACGGAGCGAAGAGGAACACGTCCGAACCCGATGGCGGAAAGAAAACAATCTAAGATGGAGTCCACGCCCATGAGCAATGGAGCCGAAAGGGAGGAGTCACTCGGTCTCGTGACTCGAAAAGACTTCTTCGAAGAAAAACAACTTGTAACACTCTGAGCCCAACACTAGATGGCAGGATAATGCACAGCATGTGAATCTGCAGTGTCCCATGCCATGAACAGATGTACACTGGTAAGTGACATTTTCCATATGTGCTGTATTTTCCGTGATGGGGCTGAGTTGATGTAATTATCAATCCCCCTTATCGCAACATAAAATACTCATTTGTTTTAGATTTCAGGGAGAAAATGTTTTTTTTTGTTAGGTATTTATTTTATGACTTATGACTACACCCATTGGACTAGTGTGATGTAGGAAGTTGGCTCTGTATATACTATCTCAAAGTGAGAGATAGTGTGCACAGAGTCCAAGAATTTCCCTTAGAGGTTGATGGTGGCAAAATTAGATAATTATAATGCTCTATTTTGTGGTAGTGTGGTTGACTAGTAGGCTTATCAGAGGGTAGTGTTAAGCATGTGCTGTACACACACAGGCAATAAATGAGAACACACACTTATGTCTGGTGTTCCCCACATGTGGAAATAGTGTTGAATTGCCTGTGGGTGAATCTCCCATTCGTGTATTTGTTGTTGCGTCCTGCTTGAGAGGTCGGCTAGTTGGTTGTGTATCTCTGGGATATACTCCGCTAATAGGTGAATGCGATTGTGAATCGCCCATTTCCAAACTGTCTGTGCTAGAAGGGACAATTGAGATGAATGAGTGCCCCCGTTTCTGCAGATAATACACTGTTGTCATGTTGTCGGTCCTTATTAACGCTGTCTTGTGTGTGATCTGTGGTTGGAATGCTTTGATTGCCAAAAACACTGCCAGCAATTCCAAGTGGGTTATGTGGTAAGTCTGCTGGACTGAGTCTCATTCTCCCTGTATTATAAGATTGTTGAGATGGGCCTCCCAACCCGTCATTGATACATCCGTGGAGATTATGGTCTGTGGCACAGGGTCCTCAAATGGCCACATCTTTGAAAAGTTGGTGTGATTCCATCATTGCAGAGAGTTGTAAGTCTGGCGGTCCAACAATACTAGATTCTGAATTTGACCCTGTGCCTGAGACCATTGTTGTGAGAGACACTGTTGCAGGGGTCTCATGTTTAGACTGCATTGGGCACTATTGATATGCAGGATGCCATCATTCCCAAGAGTTTCATGATAAATCTTACTGTGTAAGTTTGATTGTATTGGAGTTGAGATGTAAGATTGAGGAACGCTTGAATTCTTTGTGGGTTTGGGTACGCTAATGCTGCCTAAGTGTTCAGAATTGCTCCCAGATGTGGTTGAATTTGTGCTGGCTGAAGGTTGACTAGTGTGAATGGTAGTGGCTTGTCGTCTAGAGAGGGAAAGACGTGTATGCACTGTCCTCTGAGGTATGGTGCAACCACTGCGAAGCATTTGGTAAATACTCTTGGTGCTGTTGTTACTCCAAAAGGAAGCACTTTGAACTGGTAGTGCTTGCCTTCTATTACAAACCTTATGTACTTGCGGTGTGCTGGATGTATAGGAATATGGAAGTAAGCATCTTTTAAATCTAATGCTGCATGGAGTCTTGTTTTTGTAACAAGGGGATGACATCCCGTAGAGTGACCATGTGGAAATGCTCTGAGAGAATGTACTGATTGAGAGGTCTGAGATCGAGGACTGGTCTGTGACTGCCATCCTTTTTTGGTACGAGGAAGTATAGATAATATACTCCTGTCCCTTGTTGATTGATGGGTACTACCTCTATTGCACCTTTGAGTAAAAGAGATTTGACCTCTTGTTTTAGGAGAACAATGTGTTCCGGGGAAAGCCTGTGTGAACGAGGGAGAATATTTAGTGGAGTGGAGATGAGTTCTAGGCAATTACCATTGTGGATAATTGACAGTACCCATTGATCTGATGTAATTTACCACCAATGACGGTGGAAATGTTGCAGCCTTCCTCCCACAGGAGATGTGCGCTCTGTGGGGATGGAGAGAAAGTCACTGCTTTGATGAGGTCGAGGCACCTCTTGTGGCAGTGGATTTGCCTCTACCTCTGAAATTGTGTCCTCTACAGGAACACCTGAAAGACCCCCAACTGTTGTCCCTGTTTGTGCTGGGACGTAGAGGCCTCTGATGTTTGGGGTTTAAAGCCCCCTCTGAATTGGGGCTTACAAAAAGTGCCCAAAAAGGTGTTGTGTAAAAGGCGCCCATGGCCTTTGCTGTATTGGAGTCCTTTTTTAATTTTTCAATTGTGGTATCCACCTTAGGTCCAAATGGTTGTTGTTTATTGAACAGCATATAAAGGACCGCTTGCTGCATCTCAGGTTTGAATCCTGAGGACCGCAACCAAGCATGCCTTCTAATCATAAAACTGGTATTTAATCCCCTAGCTGAGGTGTGAGTAGCGTCTAGGGCGGATCTGATTTGATTGTTGGCAATTGCTTGTCCTTCTTCCCCTACCTGCTGTGCCCTTTTTTGGTGTTCTGTAGGGAGATATTGAAGGAACTCCTGCATTTCGTCCCAATGGGCCCTGTCATACCTAGCTATAAGAGCTTGGGAGTTGGCAATTCACCACTTATTTGCAGGTTGAGTTGCCACTCTTGCCTGCTGCATCAAACTTGCAGCTTTCTTTATCAGGTAGAGGAGCATCCCCTGTAGATTGACTGTTTGCCCTTTCCTAGCTGCACTGACCACAATGGAATCAGGTGGCAATTCTTGTGTTATAAAAATTTGACCTAATGGTAGAGCTTTATATTTTTTTATCTACCCTAGGTGTTAGTACCCTAGCTTTTGCCGGCTCTTTGAATATGATATCAGCATGTTTTAACATGCCGGGTAGCATGGGCAAGCGTTGGTATTGCTTATGTGTAGAGGATAGGGTGTTGAATAGGAAATCTTCCTCTATGGGCTCAGAGTGCAGCTGCACATTGTGGTATGTGGCTGCTGTAGCAATGACCTGATTATAGGCTGTGGTGTCTTCAGGTGGAGACGGCCTTGTGGGATACAGATCAGGGTCATTAGATGGAATTTGGTCAGAATCATACATATCCCATGGGTCTATATTATAAGGACTGTCACCCATATAAGCCCTATGTCAGCAAACAGAAGATTGTGCAGAAAACTGTGTGGGTGAAGGTGGTGGAGTGTCAGGTGGTGGAGAAGTAGGAAGGCAAGGCGAATGTGGTGGAGAAGGATGATGCACTGTCTTTGGCTTCTCCCTGTGTTTGAATGTTTTCGCCGGTGAAGGCCCAGATTCCAAACCTTCTTGGAATGACAGCTTCCTCTTGGTCATAGGAGGAGGAGAGGCAATCCTTTTCCCTGTATCCTTCTGCATCTGTATTTTCCTCTGTTTAGGGTCCAAGACCTCAAGAATGGGCCTAATGTCTGTTGACTCCTCCGAAGATAGACCATGTTTACTCCCCACCAATGCATTCTCTGAAAGCTTGGTGATGGACTGCTTTAAATGGGCCGAAAATATGGTCTCTGAAGCAGATGGAAGTTTTTTCGGCTCCGAAGAGGAGCTTGGATGTTTTGGCTCCGAGGTGGTACATAGACGCTTCGGTTCCGAAGTGGAATCTTCCAACTTATGACTTGATCCCGAAACATGCGTGGCAGTCTGTTCAGTCTAATGCATTTTTGCCTTCTTCTGTGACGAACTTGAGGGTCAGTCATCGAAATGTAATTTTCTGGTCTGATCATGGCCGGCAAGCAATGGTGGACCCGAGGCCTTCTGTGCTGACTTTTTAAAATGTTTTTGTTGATGGGAAGGGGCTGCCGTAATCACGTACTGCGCCGCAGGATTTACTTGGCTGTCCCCATCTGAGTCACAGTCGGGATCGGAGTCTGCGATGGAAACCCCAGTCTGTGCCTGTTCCTCACCGAAAATGTAGGGCGTTTGTTCAGTCAACTTCGATGCCATCTCCAGCCGATGCACTCTCCAATCTCGCAGAGTCTTTTTGGAGCGGAAGGATCCGCACGCCTCGCAGGTTTCTTCCTTGTGGTCCGGAGAGAGGCAGAGGTTACACACTGAATGCTGGTCGGTGTAGGGGAACTTAGCGTGGCACTGGGGGCAGTTCGAAATGGAGTCTGATCCATCAGCCTGTGATGCAGTAGGCTCGAGAAGGGTGCGGGCGCCCGAAAGAGCGTTTAATCGTTCCCAATGCTACAAAAGAGAATAGAGAAGTTCAGATAATACCGAACCAAGATCTACCGGAGCGAGAGGGAGCACGTCCGAATCAGACGGCAGAAAGAAAACAATCTAGCAAAGGACTTGATGCCCACACACACTATCACCAAGAAGAGTCACTCGATCTCGTGACTCGAAAAAGCATCTTCGAAGAAAAACAACTTGTAACACTCCGAGCCCAACACTCGGTGGCAAATGTATGCAAAGAATGTGTAACTGCAGCTACACATGCCATCGAACACATATATTTTCACCGAAAAAAAACAAAGGTTACATGGACATTATAGTTAGGAAACAGAATTAAAATAAACATAGAAATTCACTTAAAAAACAAAGGTTACAGGGATGTTATAGTTAGGCGCACATTTTAAATATACAAAACCATAGAAATTCATCTCTTGAGTTATCTCAAGTAACTATAACTCGTGCCCTAAGGTAACTATAACTCGTGCCCCTGCCATTCACATTTTTTTCATCAAATATTTTACTGCAAATATTACATTGATGTTCTCAAAGATGTCCTGAGTGCTGTAACTTGTGGGGTAATTAGCAGTGCATGGCGAGGGCGTGAGTTATAGTTACCTTAGGACACCTCTTATAGTTACTTGAGACAACTCTAACTATAACAGGTGCATTTCTATGGATTTGTATGTTTAAAATGTCAGCCTAACTATAACATCCCTGTAACCTTCGGGTTTTTCAGTAATTTCTATAGCTTTTTTAATGTAAAGAAATTTGTATTCCTATACGTTAATCCAACCACTGCCACGCATGGCCTTTGGCTGTGCGCGGCGGGGGCTCGCCGCATGTCCTGGCCTGTGGCCAACCCCATGCCCCACACACCCTTTGGCCATGCACGGCAGTAGTTTGAAGCGGCCTGTCTCTCTGGGTGTGAGAATATTTGTGAGAGGGTTATCTGGTTGTGACAGTAGTTGTGAGAGTGTGTGGGTGAGAGAGTGGGAGCTTCAGTGTCTTAGCGGGTCTATGTGTGGGTGCGTGAGTGCCTGAGTGGGTGTGTGAGAGTTTCAGTGGGTCTGTGAGTGGGTGTGTGAGTGTCTGAGTGGTTCTGTGAGTGGGCTCGTTAGGGTCTGAGTGGGGCTGTGAGTGGGAGCACGAGGGTCTAAGAGGGTCTGTGAGTGGGTGCCTAAAGGTCTGAGTGGGTGAGTGAGTGGAAGAAAGTGTTTTGAAGAGAGAAACAGAGAGAGAGAAAGATTGAGAGGGAGAGTTTTTTTAGGCTTTGATTAATCATATGCTTATTTTGAGATATTTCTGGACAAATTGAAAGGAAAAATGTATTTGTCAAGTTAAAAAAATGAGATCACCATTTAGTATGAACCTTAAACTTTTGAAGTATACAAGAAATTAAGGAAAGAAAAAATGACCACAGAGACACCTGTAGTAGAATCCTTAACTTTCAGTGTGAGTGTCTGAGACCTTAACCTTTAGGCCAAAGTTGACTCTTTACTGTGATGCTTCTAGAGATACCAATGACAGTCAACCCACACATGACTGAAAAGAAACATGAATGTTCCATCACTAGGAAAGTTTAACAGTTAAAACACTAGTAAATAAACAAACACACTGCCAAGCGATACCAGGATTTGAACCTTCAGCCTACTGAGTGACAGCACAAGACCTTGACCATTAAGCCAGAAGTGACTCTGTACCGCTCTGCATCCAAACATAACTATAACATTTGTACCAAACATCTTGCTAGTCTGACTTTTTGAAGTTATTGTATGGAGAGCACTGCAATGACAATCTCTCCCTCTCTTCCATCCTTTATGGGATGGAAGAGAGAGAGTGACAGGACCGTGGGGGAGCGTGAAGGCCCCCACGGTCCTAGTCGGCTTCCAACTTTCTGCAGGAGCCGGCATTGCCCCCGCAAGAAAGGAGGGAGCAATATTTTCATCTGTTTCACACCACGCATATTTGCATGCAGGGAAACAGATGAAAACAATACTTTCTGCAAGTGAGAGCGGTTTGACAGCTTTTACTTGCAGAACGTGAATTATTTGCTCCCGCCAAGTCAGAGCAAACAGCTATGTCCCGGGGCGGGAACCCCGGGACAAAGCAAGAGCCAGCCCTGGGGAGGTGGCGGTCCCCAGGGTCATCACTGGCTCCACGAGGGGGGCTGTGTGGCCCTCCACCAACCTATACAGCCCCGGGGAGGTGGTGGTCCGGGGGGCTCGGGGACCGCAACGAGCCCCCTTCATTGTTTTTAATGTAGACCCAGGGAGGTAGTTTTCCCTGGGGCTGCAGGAAACCCCTCCTGCATTAAATTTGTGTAAAGCCCTGAGTAGGTGACGGACCCCATGGCTGTGGCGGGCTGCGAGGCCATACTCACCCTAAGTCCAGGAGAATAGTCTCATAAGTCTCTGTTGAGTGCCTGAATGAAGTACATGTTTTTCCCCTATAGGATAACATTACTGTTCCAGAAATTGCACTGTGTCAACTTTTGAAAACTGTAAAAATTCATAACTCGAAAAGTACTCACCTGATTCCGATAATCTTGGTATCTAAATTCATACAAAAGTATGTATTATTTTTATAAATTGTTGTCAGATTTCTTTAATGAGTGTATGCCTTGCTAACTGCCTTTTTGTGTATTACTTGCTTAGCACAACCCTCTGATATCCTAACGGCTCGCCCACACTAACACTGAAGAGGGCGCTTGGGTGTCATTTGTGCCTCTGTGATTCCTCTGGGGTTTGCTTGGACTCTTTACACAGTGCACCTCTTTTTGGTCCACTATATAAAGAGCCAGCTCCCGACACCCGGCCATTTATTTGTATTACTTCTGTCTTGTGGGGCTGCTCATTTAGCTTTTGCACGCCTATAGAGTTGAACAACTGCAAGCCTCTTCTTAATTACACTCTAAAAAAGATACCTAGAGAGGTTACTGAATTTTAGAATTTACAATTGGGCTGCTCTAGCACGAGAGGGAGATAGCAGGCGAGCAGAGCATGGCTTTCTTTAAAGAATTTAACAATGTGGCAAATGTTCTACTAGTATCAAAAGTCATAATCTAATGTTGGAACAGATACAGCTAGGGCTGAGCGATTTCAAAGCCAGATGTACTAGCGAACCCTTAATTTTCAAGTTATGAGCAGGGCCAATAAAATTGTGTGAGAAGAGACAACCAGATAATGTGGCTGGGTTGACTAAACTAAGCAGCAAGAAAAGGCAAATTATGCAGTATAATGTGGCACATTTTGTGACAGTATTACTGCATTAGTTTGTCTTTATAACGCATTACCAATGTCTAGGCAAATGTTCCACCTCATTAGCAACAGTTTTACCTGAAAATATAGCAACAATGTAAACGTGAGTTGTTAACTTCTATGAAGGGTCTTCCACTGTACAACTCGTGTTGCTGCATTTTTAGTAACTTTTGACCCGTTTGAGCTACCAACCAGGGGCGAATAGTGTTCATGGGCTAAAGAGTTGTTGCTCTGCTACCCTCTGGGGAGAGGCAAGAACAGGGAAGTGAACATAAAGCTGCTGAAAAGAAATGACTGCTCGTAGACAGTGTGCCGAGTCTCCTGATTGAATTCTAGCAAACCTTTAAGATGTCCTACTGCGCCAGTGCCAGCTGGGCGAGGTTATCTTCGACCTGCAGGCACAAGCTACAGCAGTGACATCGTTAGGGAGGGAGGGCTAAATGAGAATGCCCTGGATCCCGTCGCTTTTGGGGGTGCAAACAGTGGACCTGGCAGGAGTTACAAAACTCTATTCACTTCAATGGCTGAGGGTGGGGCAGGCCGATGAGGACAAGGAGGGAGTGGGTGGCAAACATCTGTTGATCATCGCGAAGGGGCAATCTGTAGGAGGGAGGCAGGGGCTGCTCTCCTGGCAGTAGCACGTGTTACGATGCTGAGCACAGAGTGCTCCTTACCTCGACCACAGAGGCCCAGGGGAAGGAAGGAATCAGCCGTGGACATAAACATCTATCTACATGTGAGAAATATAAGCAGCAATTTGTCAGAAGACAATAGCCTGACATTTGGTCTCTATGTTTGAACGGATAGGAAACGAGACAAAAAAAAGTGATTTTATCTTTTTTTACCCGATTCACCTTCTGAACCCCAGAATGATTATTTTGGGGGTGCCTGTAGCACCCATACTTCCGGCGGCTAGGGGTACATCTGGCCCCACATTAGCGGCCATCCGTAAAGAGGGCCTTCAAAGGTGTAGTGTGGTGGCGCGGCACAAGAGACAGTTGCATATGCATAGTCTCGCCACCAGATGGCGCCGTTTCCTAATCTATGGGAAACTAGAAAAGGAGTAGTAAAATGCAAGTGAGAGAATGAGGCAGAACTAGACCAACAGTTTAAAGAGGTAAAAATCTGAGAGGTGCTGAGGCGACACGTGCACCGGAAGCTGACTGCATCTGAGAGGTGCCGAGGTGACACGTGCACCGGAAGCTGACTGCATCTGAGAGGTGCCTGCATAAACAGGCTGTGAGAGATGAGAAGCTGCAGTTCACAGGCACAGGCAACCTCTTAGATTGCCTCAGACCCTTCTCATCTCCTGTAGGTTTCAGTGATTCAGTTTAAGCCTTTTTAGATGCGTTTCTGTCTAAAAAGCCGAAGCGTGTGCATACGGAGGAGGCAGAAAGCCAGTGGCTGCCCTAGACTGAACTGTACTGTAAACCAGACTGCTCTTGGGATGTCTTTGTAAAATGGCTGATGTCCACTTCTGTCCCTCCAGAGTCCTCCCTCCAACCCCTCAGCCCTAACTGGGACAAATAAAGAACACTGACAGCTCTACCTCTTGCCTTCGCTTGGAAGAGGCCACTCAGAGGGGATGGGCCTGGCACCTCAGCCGACCACCGGCATCCATGTTTTAAATGGTGGGCGCCAGTTACTCTCACCATGCAAGGCTAGGGAGTCATTAGACTTCCAGAGCAGGGGGTGACTTCAAAGTGTTGTGGTGGAAACCGTATTACCATCTCTACCAAAACTGAACCTCTGGATGGGAGCCACCATCAGCCCTGCCATGACAGTAGTAACTGGGAGGCCCACCAATGCCCCCTGCCTCAACTGCACAGGGTTGGCACATGCCAATGAGAGTCGCCTGTAGAACAGACTGTGCTGATAGGGGCCGTGCCAGGGGTCTGAGCCATCTAATTAGATGAGAAAATAATTGAAAGTAGCACTTAACCCTGCCTAAGATCGTCCCTCCTCTACCATATCTAGCTCACCCCAAACCTGTTTACTACCATGATCTCCTAGCCAACCCTACTAAATTCACTTTCATTTTTCTCACCTTTGACTCATCATAAACCCCTCCTGCTACTATGATCCCCCTAATCCTTCCCATAGACTCTTCCCTCCTCCATCTCTCCTTTACTCATCCCGGGCCTCATCCTATTACTATAAACTCTCAATTAACACTTCTGGATTCTTCCGTCCTCTATCCCCCTTCTTTCCTCTAGTCAGTCCAACTAACAAACTCACATATCCTCTGCTCAAATTAACCCATAATAATACTAATACTGTACTCATATTTCCCTATACTAATCCAATAATTCCTTTTGGGTTCCGGAGTAGCGTGCTACTTGCTGAAAAGCGCTTCAAAGCCTCATCAGGCGTAGTAAGCGCTATATAAACACTATTACAATACAATACTTGGTAAAACTGGCTTGCCCTTCGATGCCCCATGTACGTTCCTCCTTACCTCTCCCTAATCGCAAGGAAGTGAAATGTCAGGAACAGAAAGGAAACAAGACTTCGAGGCACCTGTCATCTTTCTGGAGTTTTCACTCTTTCTTCTTCCCTAGTGCCTCAAAGACAACAAGATCTTCTGAAGCACAATGTGTGGGACTTCTGATCAGTTGTGTGATGTCACTGGGCTCCAAAGAGGGTGTAATGTCACTTTCAGTGCCCCTTACATCCATGCCGAGTGCCTTCTCACTGCCACATATTCAATTGTTCCCTCTTATCACTAGCCCATATATATTGCTGTGGCGCCACCCGAGAGTGACTGGACCAACAATTTAGCAACCAGAGAGGGGACCGCTAGTAACCATCCTCCCAAAACCAAGGAGTCCATTCACACCTTTGCTGTCATCCTCTCTCCACGAGTGCCACACAGTCATTTTTGTGCACATAGCGCCAACTTGTAAATAAAAGCCACAGTCCTGGGAGGCCGATGCCCCGGCCTGGGCCAGGCTTACCAAGTCGTCCTCCTTATAGCGCATCTTGGAGGTGTGTCGCCGCATGCTGTACACGGTCAGCAGGAGGTAGATGAAGGCGAAGGAGGTGTGCAGCCAGAGGAGGTTGTTCCTGGTCAGAGGACAGAAGGTAACAAGAAATGATTGCAAAGCACTCTATTGACACCCAGACACCCGGTTTACGGGGCAGCTTAGCACCGTCTATAGTCCCCTATACAGAGAGGGCAGAAGGCGCCCAACGCTTCATCCATATTTACATCAAGATGAAAAATTCACCACATGCACGCTTGCAAATTCTTCGATTAGGAAGTGAAGTCAAAGACCGGCAGTATCCTCTAAGCAAGCCCCCAAAGCTCTTTAAAGTATCTGAAAATGATCACTGGTTAGTAAGATTCCCTTTAAGAGTAGAGATTGATCCCAGCCTCGCATCAGATCCCAGAGCCAGCAAGAGGGAGCGGAGAAACAGCATTGATAAGAGCTCTGAATACAATGTTTAGTGCTGGGAAAATGGTCATCTGCATCACTTGGGAAAGGTGTGCCACCTTGCCTTATTTGGTGTCGTATCATTTGTGTTGTAAATGTGGTGCAAGGATGAGTAACGGTTGGAAGATAACCTTTGCCTCCTGTTGTTATGCGTAAATGTGGTTGGAAAAGACCCTTTTAGGAATTGCTACCTGGTTGAAAGAGACCTTTTTATGAATTGCTACCTGAGTACACCAGATGCCCTGTGTTTTGGGGATAAGTGTGGAGTGAAAGAGACCCTTTTCTTTGGTCACAAGATTCCCTGCGTTTCGGGGATGAGTGTGGGGAGTACGGGTTGAAAGTTACTCTTTTATTATGCACACTATGCTATTGGGTTGAAAGAGATGCCATATTAATGCCCCACCAGGAGCAACATCCTGCTGCTTGGCCCACTCTCTCCAACACTAGATGGCGATACATGCACAGCATGTGTATCTGCAGCTACACATGCCATCAAATATATATATAAATATATAAATATATGTATCTCGGGTATCATGGTAACTAGGGAGAGAGAATGCATTATACCTACATCAGGATGTACCAATCTGCTCTACATTTGAACTGTATACTTTGCACCTGCCAGTAGAGTTCACCACAGTTCAATGGCAACACCATCACCTGCATGTGAAATTATGAAGTGGAAAATGACAACAGACACCAACAACATAACGTAACTATCCGCGATATGCAGAGGTGCTGTTCTGTATTACTGTCATTAGCTTTTGTGACAGCCAACCAAAGCCATCCTTAGCCAGACACTAAAAAGGTGCTATTTTGTAAGTGTTTCAGAATCATTCAGTAGAGGCAGAAGACAGAAGCATAACACTTTGTGAAAGAACTCGTGCAAAGTGCTCGAAGCAGGAGAGCTTTTACACTAGCAGTGGAACCAATTATTTTGTTTTTGAAAATACTGGTGTATTCCACTTCACTCAAGTAATTGAAGAAGTGGCCTTTTTGTCGTGGGTATGTTGTAAGAAGGACACACGCTATATTGATTGACACCATTTTTTGAAACATGTATCACTGAAGCTTTATTAGCTTGTTCCATGGTTTGTCAACAGTTGTATGTAATGCAAACCCTTAAGTGAGAAACAGTTTTATTGTTTATGTTTTTCGGGGGTGAATTTATGTTCCTGTGACCTGTTTTTTTATTTTTGATGTCGGCATCGGTCCCCCCTCTCCTCCATCAGCCACAGGTTTGTGCAGGTAACAGATTTCAATCTGTGCGAACAGCCTCAGAGTGAAAGACACTTCCAGCACAGCTCTGTCCCTGGTGAGAGGCTTCAGGCTGCATGTCCCCACTCTGTCCTTGAGAAAGGACAGCATGAGCCAGGGTCTTCTGGGGGCCCTGGGCCAAACATATTTTGGAGGCCCCTGTTTGGAACAGCTTTCAATGTGTGATTCAGATCCAGCACTGACAGTGCACAGCTCACTCCTCAAAATGTTGAATGTTTTTACATCTAATATTTAGGGGCAGCGAGGTGTGTGTTCAATCACAGCAGCAGCAGATCACTAATATTACTGCAAATAATCTCTGGGACACCCTCTGATGTCTCACATGTGAGGTCCTGTTTTGATCTAAAAGAAACTTTTTAATGGATGTTGCATGAAACGTAAACACATTTGCCTGCAAAATGTCTGTAATAGAGCCTAACACATCACCCACATTAAGAACAAATTAAAGGAAAAACGGTATTTAAAACAATCTGTTAAAGAATTATTCAAGGTCATCAGGGCAAGACTCTTTGCAGAACAGAGCTGGCTCTATCAGGGGGACCCCTGAAAGGCTGGGGCCCTGGGCCAGAGCCCACTTTGCCCATGCCTTAAGGTGTCTCCGCGTGAGCCTCGGAATGCGAAGGAAGGCTCAGAGGGAGCAGGGGGTGGCATAATGCCAGGTAGGTGTTATGTTCTTCCAGAGGCAGGGGGAGGCTATTGCGGGAAGTGAGGGGAGATCACTGAATTAGAGCTCAGTAGGATGTCAGGTACATTTCCTTCTGCGGTGCACCCACTGAGGGGGAGGTGTTGGCTGAAAGTCAGGTATTCCTATTTTTATGAATCAACTGAGACTGAAGGGGGACCAAGTGGGAAGAAGGTGGGAAAATGCCAGCAAGCCATGTACATTTATTATAAAGTGTGTGTATGTGTGTGTGTGGGGGGGTACATGATTACCTTAAACATCAGTCACAAAACCATCTTAGGACGAGGCGCTCAAGGGGGAACCATACAGAATATAACATTGTATAGAGGAAGTTTCCTATAAAGGGGACTTTTGCAACCCAAGGCTCTAAGTACAAGCACAGACCACCCAAGCTGCACTCTTGCCTGTGATGTCACATAGCACATGTAGGCTGAAAAGTACCTTGTTACTGACAGGTACACATCTACATTTCTATATGTAATCCCTCTATGTCCACTGAAGAGCTCTATGGCAATAGTGTGCTGCAGATGTGCAGGACCTGCTGAAAAAGGAACCTATGGCGCCGTGTACACTTAGAAACTAAAATGTCTGAACATAATAAAGGAGTAATTTTTTTCAAATTGCTTGTTGTTTTCCTAATTAAAAAACTACAAAGTTTGAGTAAGACGTACATATCAACAGCGGAGGCGTAACCCAAAAATCATCTGCTCTTAAAAGAATGGAGGAATCTGCAGGACCAGAGGAATAAACCCAAGCTACAGGAAGTACCCAGAAATGAACAGCACACTAGAGGGAAGACCAACAGCACTGGAGGTAAGACCAACAGCACTGGAGGGACAGATCTGTCATTTTATAAGCAAGGGTGAGGATTCTACCTGTGGCATAGAAGAGAGATGGCAATCGCCAACACACCAGCGAGGGCAAGAAGGCACAGAAATGAGCAACTCAGAAAGCAAAGCACCATACAATGCGAAAACGTGCACGGTAAGGCTGAACTAACCATCGTTTGTTCTTCCTACATACCTCGAGTCGAGATTCGCAATTGTTGTTCGCCCAAAGCTGTAAGGATTGTTTTCTACAAGAGGGAGATAGAGAGAAGTCCATGAGATGATTTGACCAGCACAATGTTGCACAACTAGAAATGTCAATGATCTTTAACAATAGTTCTCTAGCATTGCCATCTAACAAACATACTTGGCAGAACATTCTGTGCTGTCAGGAGGACAATCTCTGCAGACTACTTTGCCCACGTCAGTGAGATTAGAAAGTACTCATGTATGTGACATCAAAGAGAGTGTAAAGGGGCTTAGGTACACAAACCTCTTTGTGACAGAAGAACCCATGCACAATAACACATTCCATAAGAGGCATGGTTGGTAAGGCTCCACGTGAACTAAGCAGGAGACTATTGTCACAGTTAAGAAACTGTTCGGCCTAAGGCCGGGGACTGTCTATAGATTAATATGCTAGCAAGGTCAGAGAAAAAAGCACTAGAAGTTATAGGACAGAGGACACTAAGGAATATCATTTGACCTAAAGAGGAAGGCAGATTGAGTAACTTGAACATCTAAAATAGAGGTTTACAACTACATTTCCACAGGTATGCAATGATTTCCATGTGGCTGCTTTGTAAAGGTATAATGCCAAAAGTGCTGATGATTTGGATTGCTGTGACTGGCTTTCTGGTAACACAATTTAAATTAAGCTCCCCATTCTGTTGGAAATCTCATTTATTTAACCTGGAAGTTGCTGCTGTATTTGACAGTGGCGTCCTCCCCGCGGCTTTAGCGAACCTGTGGTGGGGCCGCCAAAATCATAATGAGGGCCTTAGTCTCTTTTTAGGAAACTGAACATTTCCAGTGGGACAGAGTTGGAGGCTGTAGCCAATGAGGGCTCCAGGAGGCTGGATACCCTTCCTACAATGTGCTGCTGAACAGAATTTCCTGTTGTGGAGAATGTAACGGAAGCTATAGCAAATCAGGCCGACCAGCAATACACCTTGGTCAATCGGCAAGGAGGTAGGTCCCGGTTTCCTACCTGTGTCAGAGCACTTTTTGGCAGAAAACATTTAAGTCCCAATTTTTGAATTTGGGCTCTCTGGGCACCTTGAACACCACTTCCAAGGATCCAGGAATGTAGAGGCACCACTTGGAAGGTCAAGACTCACTCAGGTGAGGGTTCAAGATGGTTGGAGCCATTTATGTCCTCTAGGCTATGATCAGAAGACCAGCCAACTAGCCCATGAAGTCACCCTGGTAGTCCTGGTTCAAACAGGAAAGCAGGACTCAAGTGGCAGGGCAGCCCTGTGAAGTACACAGCAGGCCATAGGCAGCAGTTCTCTGAGAGTCCTCCACAGGTCCAGAAATGAACTGAAGGGTGGGTCTCAGGAGCATCATTTTTATAACTGATGTCAGCTTTGAAGAGGAAGAAACTTTTGGAGTTTTCCCCTCACAGAACTGTCTGGAATTTCCTGTCTCCCTGCCTTGGTACCAGAATGTCTGAAGTCACAAAAGGCTAGTGTGAAGTTATTTGTGTGTGTGTGTGCTGAGACAATGTCTTTGAAGTTCAAATGGGTCTGTACACAGCTCCACCCCCTCATCGCGTCAGGATGGTGATTCCGGTAACATCCAGTGCCTCTACTGTATAGCTGTGTGGGAAGAATACACAAAGGCCAACTGCCAACTACACATAGTCATGTAACCCAAGGAAACAGGCTTAAGAAAAGAAAAAACAACTTTCTAAAAGTGGTATTTTCAGAATTGTGACTTAAAATCTGACTTTACCATTAAAGAGGATTTAAAATTACAGGTCCTGCAATACCAAACATGATGTTTCTACCTGCTCCCAAACAAACGTTATCGCTTACTGAATGTAAAAAGGTGACCAAATATTACCCTATTGGAGAGGTAGGCCCCACAGCAGTGAAAAAACATTTGTAAGTTTTTCACCACCAGGACATGTGAAACATAAAAGTACATGTCCATCTTTTTAAATACAGTGTACCCTTTCCGATGGGGTGTTTAGGAACTAACTCAGGGGTGCTTTATTTGTAATAAGAAGGGAGATTTAACCATGGCAAAGGGTTCATTTTGCCAAATCAACACAAACTGCAGTGTCAGGCCTGAGAAATGTCTTAAGGTGCTACTCAAGTGGGTGGCACTTGTAGCTTTTAATTTACCAGCTCTGGTATGCCACTTTACTAGGGACTTATAAGTAAATTAACTGTGCCAACTGGGCCTAAGACAATTGTATCATATTTTAAGGATTGAGCACAAGCAATTTGGCACTAGTTAGCTGTGGTAAAGTGCACAGAGTCTGAAGGCCAACACAAGTGAATTCAGCAAAACAGGAGGGGAAAAGGCAAAACATTTTGGGGAAAGCCACCCTAAGGCTGACAGGACAAACAGATTGCTTTACTGGAGACATGACCTACACATACTAAGGTAAGAGAAGTCACTAAAGCAAAATTATCAATACACATTCCAGACCTGAAGAAACAATCAAATTGTGAAACATGTTGTAGCTGGCTTTCATGACAGTAATGTACAAGGCAGTGCCTGAAAGATTTTTTTTTTATATTCAATAAATAGCAAAGGAAAATGCTGGTGCCTCATTGTCATCTAACTCAAGATCTAAACACAACATTCAAAGGGTACCTGTGTTTCACTACGCATGTACCTATATTTTGTAAACCCCAAACCCCTTATCAAAGCATAAAAAACCTGTTGAGACAGCTGATGAGACTGTAAAAAATATTACAAGAAACAGGCTAATTGACATAAGAATCTGAAAAGATAATAAATGATGGGCTGGACACTATGACTTTCTTACCTAGGGAATCCTCCGATAGGACGTTTACTGACAGTTCTCACTTTTTGCTTACATATGAGAGTGGCTCTTGTATATGTTCCCTAGTGCTACCTGCCCCCTCCGTTTTTTCTTAAATTGGATACCCCTCATGGCTGGGATCCTGACAGTCTCTCAGTCTCTCTTACCTAGGCGGTGCCCTGATGAATGGGTTTACTGATGGCCACGCACTCTCTCTTACTGAGAAGGCCCCTTAATGAATGGGACACAGGTGGTCATTCACTCTTTCTTACCTAAGAGGTCCCCTGAGAAGTTGACTGGTAGCACAATTCCCACGGACAGGACACAGACTGCCACCAGTAAACCAATGATGTGACGTTGGAAGGAGAGGTAATGCACAGCATCTGCCCCGCACTTCTCGCGGATTTCATCGTCTCTATAAGAAAAGTGGAAAGACTAATAAAAACAGGAGTAGACTGCAAAGACATGGAAAGAGACAGAGACAAAAATGGCTGACTGAGGCAAGAATAGTAGAGTTCCATTTAAGAAAAATATTTGTTGAGTGAAAGAGTTGAAGATAAAGAACAAAAGAGAAATAGCCAGAAAAAGAAGGACTGCTGGCAATGTAAAGTGACCAAAAAAAAAGTTTTTGGTGGGCATGTGGCATGAGTGGCATGTGTGAAAGCCAGAAGGAGAAAAAAGTTTGCAGCACACAGAAGGCGAAGGGTCTCCTTGAATACCACGGACCTCAGGTTTCTACCCATAATTTGCAACTATTAGACCACGCCTCCCTGCTTATTTCCAGATCATTCTTGTCAGCTTTTACAATATGGATATGGGTAACCACATTCTAATACCAAAAACTAGGATATTTTTACAACACAGAAGTATGACTGCAATTTTCCATTGACTGAGAGGCACAGAATGACAACTGGCAGCGCTCACTGCCATAGAAAACAGAGACAAGTGGCTCCTAAGGGGAAATAAATGCTGCTCTTAGTCACGTTATCATCTGTGCTAACTAAATTGCTTTCTGCTAGGGGCTGACAACTAATCCTGCACTACAATGCATGAAGACTTGCCTCCCTCGGTGTACAGTCATCCCTCTCTGAAAACCAGGATCTGTGCTAGATTTACTGAGCTTTGCCAGGACAGGTGGGGAAAATATGCAACTGTCCAGGAAAATCTGGGATGGCCAATCAACCTAACTGGATTCTGCTGCCAGTGAGCTCTTCCCAAATATGCATGTGCCTCTAAACTCATCACTGTGCCTAAGACACCCCTGCTGTTGTCAGACTAGCCACACACCCCCGTGCCAGACTATTTCCACCACAGCATATACTGCACATACGGCGTGGTAGGTGCTGGCTTGTGCCCCATTTCCCATGACTGCCTTGCATCCCTGGTGACCTGAATTTCCGACCAGGTAACATCAGTGTAATGGGGGAATCTCCTTTAGGGGGACCCAGCAGCTGTCACCCATACCTCCCACTGTCCTGGGCACATCAGCTAAAATAGGGACTTATGGAGGAAACAGGCTGGTTTCCTGGTCCTGGTGAGCCGTAATTGAGTAAAGCAGCTTACTTTATCCGGAAGATGGCGGTCAGCCAGGAGCAGAAGCCCTGTGAGAAGGAAAAAAGAGAATGTCATGGCACGTGTGGCTCAGAGAATGTAGCGACACAACAGAACAGTTCCCGCCAAACTGGCACACACTATAGTAGATCACCCAGCCACAAGACCTGCTCCCGCCACAAGGACTTACATTACAGTCAACTCACGTGTCCACAGGAATAGGGCCAGCTACAAGAACTTACATTATAACTATTACTGCAACCTTTCGCTAGTGAATGACACAAGCCACAAGACCAGCTCCTGCCACAAGTACTCACATTACATTCAATCATGCCACCTCAAGACCAGCTCCGACATCAAAGACTGCACATGAACACCTCCTGCCACAAGGGCTTACATCACACTTACTCACTGGATCACAATCACAAATACCACAAAGTAACTCATAATAATAAATTGCTCTGATAATTTTGCCTGTGCAGGCCAAATCTATCTTTTACGCCTTAACTCTGCATAAGTTCCTGCAGTACTTAATTTGAGCTGGTGGTTTCTGGTGCTTGGCACCGGCACTTAGTTGTCACACCCGCTCTATGATAGTCTGCCTCAGGATGGCGCTTTTTTGTGTAATTTAAAGATAAGCAGAACAATAGTTGCTAAAGATACATTATGTATTGAAACAACCAACTCCTGCCTCCCGAGCCCTTCTTACACCTCTGGGGGGCTGGGATAGTTACAATTGTTCAACTTGTAGGAGGGTGATGGTTAATAGTTGTGTGATTGGCAGCGCCCGCTGGGCAGTGAGTGGTGCAATTTGCAGTTGCATCCTGACAATGACCCCGGTACTTATTTATTTATTTTTACAAATTAAGCACTGGGATCCTGTGATTATGGATGGCGATAGATGTGCCAGTGTTGATGTAGCAGTCTGATTTTAAGCCACAAAGCAACTCTTATTCATGAGCAGCGAGCCCAGAGAAGGTGGCCAGAGCAGTATGGAAGATCTTCTGAGACAAACAAGTGGAATTAATAACAGAAACTTGCCATTTCTGACTCATGAATTTGAATTGGGAGCAACATCACCCCTAGAGGCCAGATTAGGAGTTGCACTGTGCAAAAGATAGATGTTAGGCTAGAGAAACTGGGACCAGGCTGCTGCTCTGACCAATCACTATGTCAGCTCTTTGGCGGGGAGCTTCTATACTGCTCAACAGGCATTCGTTGGTTGGGTTGGAAATATTCCCCCCTTAGGGCCTCCCCAGAGCACTTTGCAGCAGACGCATAATTATGGCATCGGGCCCAATGTACCTTTTCCCAACAAAAGTCATGACTTGGATGACTCTAGGGACCCAGGCATGAAAAATTGGTCTCAACATAAAATATAGATGCAGGCCTTCACCCCATGTTGTGTCCATTTATGGAATTAAAACATGGAGTCAACACATTGATTTCAATGAGGATTTAGTGTACGGCCTCAAACATTTGATCATGACAAACCCAAACAATAATATGTTACCCTTCCACTAGACCAGGATAAACTTGTCACTACAATAAGGCTGATGTGCTCTGTGAACTAAAGAAAGGTCAGACCTGATTAGGTCGCTACAGGGCAGGTGGTGCCTCAGACATGAACAGATTAGACCAAAACGTATCAGTTGGGTGACACATAGATGACAACAACCCTACTTGGGACTTTCTGAACCTGAAAGTCCTACATTGCTACTTTCCTAGAATAAGACGTAAGCCCTGGAGTTTGGCGACCACAACACTCACATTGTCTCGCTGTTCGAAGTCCACCGAGCTAGAGACCGAGGTCAGGCGTTCATACCGGTCATGGTTGTCAGAGTGAAGGGCCGACGCCACACTAAACAAAGGCAAGCACAAAAATTACCAACAAATAACCTATGAGGGAAGGTGACATCAAAATAGAGGATGATGACAACAGAAAGAAAAACACAGGCAGGAAATAAAGAAGTGAAAGCTTTAGAGAAACAAGTAAGGAAACAAGAAATAAGTGATGCAATACACAATGCAAGAAGGAAACAAGAGAAAGGCTAAGGTCCAAGAGTCAGAAAGATTATAAGAAATGAAGGGTGGATAAAAAAAACACAGAAGAGAAACAACAAATATGAAATGAGTGACCAAAGAAAGAAATGGAAACAGAATACAGAAAAAAAAAAAACGAAAGAATAAACATAAAAAAGGAAAATCAAATGGAGGAAGACAGACAAAATACAAAGGTGAAAAGAAAGAAAAACAGCGGTAGAAGGAGAACAAAAACAAGGTAAATAGGAAGAAGGAAATGCCAAATTCAGGGAAACAAGTAAATAACACAAAAAAAGATAAAGGTTAAAAAATGAAAAAGCGAGAAAGAAGTAAGGGAAAGGAGCAGAGAAAATAAAGACCAAACGATGAGAGGAAGAAAGAAAGTTAAAGACTTGATCAAGACTGGAAGAGCGGATCATAAAGCTGCATTACCAAGAACACCAAAGAGAAAGACAGCCTGGTTAGTTAAGCAAACATTTCATAGCACTAAGAGCCCAAAGACTGTGCCGAAATTGTCTTAGATTGGTTTTCGGCCAGACCTAACTCTCTCCTTCCACACTTCCACCTCCCAGGTCAATGTCTGACCTTAGAGCAGGATTAACGCCATATTAAGGGCATACCGGGGTACCAGAAGAGGGCGCCCAATGGCCTGAAATCATGGGTGCAGCCTGCACAGATGCTGCCTTGGAGGGAGTTCCCATCATGCACTGCGCTGTGGTACAGCATATCAAGCAGTCAGCAGACGCAGGCGCCATGGCGGCCTCTCACAATGAGCAGTAGTGATATAACTGATGTAATAGAAATTTTAGGACTGTCCCTTATGTCACAGTATACATCTATATGTGACAGTTTATAAGTTATGGTAACCTAAGTACTAATAGTTTGAATATAGAGTCATGCACCAAGAAGCCATGTTAGAGTGCATTTACCTTAAAATTACCCACTGAAACCTAGGTGGTACTGAGATTAAATTACATGTTTGAGGAATTAATCTGTCATTATGTTATATTTTAGAGTCTAAACTAATAGTCTGTATTGAAATGATATTGAATTTCTTATAATGAATGGTTTAAATTCATATGCAAAAATAGAGAAATGCGGTTCTGTGCCACACTAATGGAAATGTATTGATAAAGTTATTTTGTTTAGAGTTACTGAAACATGAATACTAAAGAAGACTTATTAATACAGAATTTATAGTTTACATATTAAAATGTGTTTTATTTGAATGTATTAATGTGGTGTTTTAATTCATTTGCACTAGCCTAAGTGAGGCCAGCTAGGCCCTGTATTCGTACTTGTGCAGGAAATGACAAGTCATCTTGTTAATGTGTACCTTTCTTCCACACTTCGTTCCCATGTGAAGACTAGTCTGGTAATAGATGCCTATTGTTCTACACATAGAGAGCGAGAAAACGACCTTGGATATTGAACATCCTGGACAGTGGCATGACTATTTAAACTTTTGTATCAATCTTGTGTGAAAGTATACAGATGGACACCGTTCTCAGAACAAACCTTGGAAACCATGCGTATGTTTCAAGTTGGAGTGTATGGTTGATTTTTATTGGATGTCGCCCCTTCAACGTAAGATGGGTCGACAAATCGACAAATCAATTTTGCCTCATGAACTTTAAAATACTGATGAACAGTTGCACTTTAGTCAGAATCCCCAGAACAGATTTGTCAGAACTTTCCTGCCATTCTTTGCTGCGTGCTGAGCCCCTTGGACAGTGAGAGGTATTGTCCTCTCTGCCCTTGCCCCTCTGAAATGCCTTGCTGAGAATTAGAGATTTTCTCCCTAATAAACAGAGAAGACTCTTGACCGAGCTTCTGCTATGCTGCAGCTTTCACTTTTTTCTTACTTTTTCCCCACTTTAGTTAGTGGCATGTTGCCTGAGATTACCCTTTTCGAAATTATTTTTGTTTTAAGCCCGCATGTGTTCAACCCCACACGTTATACCCTGATTGGCTAAACGTTAGGGTTTTCCCCTTGCCCAGCTAAATTTAACTTTTTCAATTGGAACTGCCATGATGCTTATTAAAACTGAGCAATGCTTGTTTGCCATACATCAGGTTATTTTACTGATGTTCTGCATTGTCTTTGTTGAATGTCTAGTTCTCTTAGTGTTAGTTCGCCTGAAATTATTCCATCGCCTTGGTCAACCTCTGGTGTTATTGTATCTTTATCATTTTGTCTCGAGAATTGACTACATGACTTTGAGCTTAAGTTTGTAATAAACTCCTTAACTTCCTGACTGGAGTTTTTCTTGTATGGCACATTGGTCAAACTCTGTAATTGAACTGGTTTGTATTGAAAATGTTTAGTTTGGTTCTACCACATCCTTTTGCAGGGTCAAAAGATCCTTCTACCTCGTTGAGCATTAATTCCTGCAAAGGATGAACATGCTCCAGGAATCTACACATGAGGAGCCATTTGAGGGGTCGTAAAATGACACAAGAGAGTAATCGAAGTTTAAGAACAGAAGTCATAGTAATCAAAGTGCAAGCGAGAAAAGAAAGCTGTAGACCAAAAGGGTGGGTCTGGCAGCTTCATCTATGACCAGCATGAGGACGAAGGCCTGAGCATGTCAGACTCTGCATCATCAGCTTGACTTTGGGAGGCAAAGACTGCAGAGGACAGCCCATACAAACATTAATTGGAGCTGCAAAACGTCAGGTGGCATACGTTCCTGGTAACTATGAACTGTGGTCAGACATGGTGGCAACAAACGCACCTCCACCCACGCTACATGGCTAGGTGTATTGTTGAATGTTGTGTTCGGGGTACCAGACGCCTTCTCTTCTGGTTGCCATGCTTGATTTTCTCTTGTGGACTCTAGGCCCACTCCCAGAAGACATGGTCCAAAAGACCATCCAAAGAGCAGCTTGGAGGGACATCAACCCTGTTGGGGTGCAGTCTCTTAAGACCTGCCACCACTCCAGAGTGATGGCATTTTGCTGCCTACCTTTCAATTGTACTTTTGAGTTTTGCCACAAATTCCTTAAACACACCAATTGTTTGAGGCCACATGAGTGTGTAAACGTTTATTGAATCACCTGAATATTAGGCGAGAAATTATGCAAATTGATGGCTGTGGAACAGGAGGCAATTGTCTGCCTTGAGAACGCAAGGAACCATCCAGTCTGTGAACATGTATTTAGAGAAGGGGGGCATCACTACTGCATATGACACTTGAGTGACCAATGAGAACAATTATGACCGGGCGCACAGAAATCAACATAAGACCCACCATGTCTGGCAGGAATGACATTTGGGTTCAGGATGGGACGGTTTGCTGGAGTGTTGGCAGATATGACAATACTTTTTTGTGTTCAGCACCAGAAGCCGTGCCTCCTCCCTGAGCAATTCTTCAAAAAATGTACTTGTCTCACTGACTTATCTCTATCCCTACTGTAAAATATGGTACACTTTTGGCAAAATTCTCCCTCCGCGCATCTGCCGTGCAATATGCAATAGGTATATAGCTCAGATAAATATCGTTGTGATACAAAGTTTAGATATCCATGGCTATCAATTGGTCGGAGGCAGAGTGACCAGGGTGTCCTGGCAGGCAGATGACAGAGATCTCTCTTTTCCGAGCTTGTGGATCACTGGTACAATATTTACATTTGTACCTTTTCCAGTTTCTGATTCAAACACAGGGTAGAATGCATCTTGCCTGCATGAAGGTCTAAATACAATTTTTGTTGAACGATGTGGGGAGGCACTGAAGGGGCTGCTAAATAGGGATAACCCGGGAAATGGCTCACAAACTTGGGAAGGTGCAAATTTAAATATTGTACTAGCTTTTTGCTTAGGTTTTGAAAGTGTTACATTCACTTTGCATCCTTAAAATATGGGTCCTTAGTAAAATTGTCTCGAGGAGCCCTGAGAATTTTGAGGTCTGAAACAAGTCAATTGTTGGACATTATGCAAATATCTAAAAAATACAGAACAGCCTATTTTATGAATTATATCAAAAGACCTATAACCGAATTGCCTCTATTCCAAAAAGAGTAGTCTGCTTAGCAATTAACACAGATTTGAAATATCTGTGTGGATCGGCAATCATTAATTATCCTCAAAGACTTAAGCTTCATTTGCTTACCGGTAATTGCATTACTCCAAGTCCTAACCTCGCTTTAATTCATTACATAGAGAGGCAGCTCTGCCTCTCAGACACATCAATCTGGCCAAATTGTCCAGTTAAAATGCCTTTCCATCACATACTGTTTGTACAAAGCCACAGACTTCATACTTAAACTGGTGTAGCACAACGGGAGGGAAGCAATGAACTAAAGCAAGGAAAGGACTGGGACTAATGCAATTATCAGTAAGTAATGGAATCATTTTCTCCTATTCCACGCTTAAATTCATTACATGGTGAGATTTACCCAAGCAAACACCATGACGAACAAGTTACCTTCGGTAACGCATTATCTGGTAGAGACTATCTAGCTGCAGATTCCTTACCTTTGAATTCCCTGGCATCTGCTTCGAATCTGGAATCTTTTTGCTGAGCCGTACCCTGCGCATGCCGTCAGGTGGCATCGTTCAGATCCACGTGCATCGTCCGGCTCTGTGTGGCTTTGTCAGCGTCATTGGAGCCATCTGTGACGTCACGGTCACCTATAAAGGCACCACCCCGGCGTGCGTACATCAGTTCTTTTATCCACAAAACTTCCATGCCAGAAGCACAGAGTCATGGATAGAACCAACATTTGTCTGTGCAAAACTAGGGCCCTGAAAAGGGTTAAACCCTAACTCTCCAAGACATATCCACAGAGTGGGGAGGCATGGGTGGGTGTAAGGAATCTGCAGCTAGATAGATTCTCTACCAGATAATGCTTTACCGAAGGTAAGTAACTTGTTCATCTGATAGAGACTTCTAGCGGCAGATTCCTTACCTTTGAATAGATACCCAAGCCATAACCTCCTGGCAATGGGCTGAGGATACCTCCACTCACACGAAGAAGTCCTGTAGGACTGAATGGGCACAGTGCTCATCTCTTCATACCTGACTGTCCAGGCAGTAATGTTTTGCAAACGTGTGCAAAGATGCCCACGTTGCCACCTGACAGATCTCCAGGACTGGTACGCCTCGAGCTAGCGCAGTGGTAGCAGCCTTGGCCCTGGCAGAATGAGCTCTTAAGCCCTCAGGAGGCTGCTTCTTGGCCAAGGCATAGCATATCTTGATGCAGAGAATGACCCAGCGCGAAATGGTTCGCTTCTGCACTGCCCGACCCTTCTTTGCTCCAAAGTACCCCACAAAGAGTTGGTCATCCACCCGGAACTCTTTTGTGCGGTGAAGGTAGAATGACAATGCTCTTTTTGGGTCCAGTCGATGGAGTTGCTCCTCTTCTTTAGAGGGATGCGGTGGAGAAAAGAAGGTGGGCAGGGTGATGTTCTGATACAGATGAAATGGAGTCACCACCTTGGGGAGGAAAGAGGCACGAGTTCTGAGAACCACCTTGTCTGGATAGATAGTGAGATACAGTGGCTTTGATGACAGGGCTTGCATCTCACTCACCCTCCTGGCAGATGCTATTGCCACTAAGAAGGATGTCTTAATGGTGAGCAGCCGGAGGGGACAATTGTGCAAGGGCTCGAAGGGAGCACACATAAGAAATGTGTGGACCAGATTTAAGTCCCATTGGGGCATAAAGGGCATAGGGGGAAACATATGTACAAGCCCTTTGAGAAATCTATGTACAATGGGAGATTTAAACAGAGAAGGATGATCAGGCAGCCAAAGAAAACCCGATAAGGCAGAAAGATAGCCCTTGTGAGTCCCCAGGGCAGAACCCTGCTGGACTAGGGAAAGAATGAAGAGAAGAATATCAGAAAGAGAAGCAGAAGACCCGTCAATAGACCCTTCTGTACAATAATATACAAAGTGTTTCCAATGGCAGGCGTATACCATTTTAGTGGAATGACGCCTGGCTGCCAAAATAACTCTACAGACTTGGGGAGGAAGGCCAAAAGCCATCAATGGCCGCTGCTCAATCTCCACGCTTGAAGGTGCTGAGTTGACATGTTCGGCTGGAGACCCCTTACCTACTTCTGCAACAGAAGATCCTCCCAAAGGGGCAGCTTGATCAGAGGATTGATGCTCATTTTTTGCTCAGGATACCAGACTTTCTGTGCCCAATCCAGAACCATTAAGATGACTTGGGCCCGGTCGTTCTTGATCTTCTTGAGAACTCTGGGCAGGAGTGGTATGGGTGGAAAAGCGTACAGGAGGAGGCCTGAACTCCACTTGCGACGAAAAGCGTGGCCGAGCGATAGCCGCCTTGGAAATTCCAACGCGCAATACTGCTGACATCTCTGCGGAGGAGAACAGATCTAACCAAGGCTCGCCCCACTGCTGAAAGAATCGTTGCGCCACCTCGGGATCGAGATACCCTTCATGATCCGCTAGGCATCGACGGCTGAGTTTGTCCGCCCTGGCGTTCAGAGAACCTGCCAGGTGTTGAATCACCAGGGTTATGCCCTGCTGTTCCAGCCATGTCCAGAGATACAGAGCCTCTTGAGAAAGGGTCCACGACCCCACACCGCCCTGCTTGTTGCAGTACCACATCGCGGTGGTGTTGTCCGTGAACACCTGCACTATTTTCCCTTTCACAACGGGAAGAAATGCTTTCAATGCCAGTCGGATCGCCCGGAGCTCCAATAACTTGATATGGAGTCTGGATTCCGCCAGAGACCAGAGGCCCTGATCTCCGCCTCTCCAGATGGCTGCCCCATCCCAGATGTGACGCATCTGTCACTACTGTGAGATCTGGCTGGGGAAGGAAAAGGAGTCAGCCTTTGACCCAATCGCAGTTCACTAACCACCACTGCAGGTCTTTTCCAGTTCCCTCGGAGATCTGAACTGTGTCGGTAAGATTTCCCTGATGCTTCGCCAACTGGAACTTTGGGTCCCACTGCAAAATCCCTCATATGCCATCTGGCATTTCTGACTAGCAGGATGCAGGAAACCATGAGTCCCAACAGCCTCAGAGTCTGTCTCACCGAAATCCAGGACTGAGACCGAAACATCGGTATCAAACCCTGAAAATCCTGGACTCGCTGCTCAGAAGGATAAACCCGAAACTACACTGTATCCAGAACAGCTTCGATGAAGTGGAGGTTCTGAGAGGGAGTCAGGTGTGACTTCGGCACGTTTATAGTGAACCTCAGAGAATGCAGGAGGTCCACCGTAGTCTGAAGGTGGGTGACGAGAGCCTGGGGCGTAGGAGCCTTCAACAGCCAGTCATCGAGGTAGGGGAAGACTGGAATCCCTAACCTGCGCAGATGAGATGCTACCACCGCCATCACCTTGGTGAACACCCAAGGGGCACTGGTGAGACCGAAAGGGAGTATGGTAAACTGAAAGTGCTTGTGGTCCACCTTGAATCGCAAGTAATGCCTGTGGGCGGGCAGGATGGGCATGTGAAAATAAGCGTCCTGCAAGTCCAACGCTACCATCCAGTCTCCTTGGTCTAGGGCAGATAAGACCTGAGTAAGAGTGAGCAGCCTGAATTTCTCGTCAAATCCAAGGTAGGGCGAAATCCCTTGTTCTAGCGGGAATAACAACCACTGCCTATTTCTGACATCGGGATTCTTTCTATGGCTCCCTTGGCCACGAGGCTCCTTGTGGAGTTAGATCAAAAGATCCTTCATCAGCCGTTCTTTAAATGGAGGGATAGAGAGAGGGAAAGACTAGAAGGGGGGGGGGGAATAGCCCTTCTGTATGATCTGCAAGACCCATTTGTCCGATGTTATGGACCGCCAGTGAGGGAGATGAAATCGAATCCTCCCTCCAACTGGATGGACATGGTCTTGCAGAACCATCCTAGGAGGGCTTGGGTGATCTGGCTGTGGCTAGAGAGTCCTTGAACCACTCAAGCGCCGAGTCTGCCTTCTCACCAAAAAGGCGTGAGCCATCGAAGGGCATGCCCATCAGATCTGACTGGACATCCCCCGAAAAGCCAGTAGTATGCAGCCAGGAGTGGCGATGAAGGGCCACTGTCGAAGAAATCGCC
Organism: Pleurodeles waltl; assembly: GCF_031143425.1. Classification (NCBI taxonomy): domain Eukaryota; kingdom Metazoa; phylum Chordata; class Amphibia; order Caudata; family Salamandridae; genus Pleurodeles; species Pleurodeles waltl. The sequence continues at coordinate 1,806,929,701 of NC_090444.1, read as the reverse complement.
CTGCCCAGCGAGTCGGTCGTATCCAAACCACACCGAATGGTCAACTTGGCTGCACCTCTCCCATCCTTGACAGCCTGGGTGAGAGTGTCCCGTACACCCTCCGGGACCTGGAGCAGCACGTGTGCCACTGTATCCCATAAAGTATGGGAAAAATGGTCCAATGGGCATGATGTGTTTACCAACCTCCATGCAAGGCTGGAGGAAGAAAACATCCTCTTGGATTCCCTTTCCGTTGGAGCGGAAGGGAAGGCACCATGGGAAGTGGAGGCTTCGACCACCAAGCTCTCCAGGGTGGGATGTTGGGTGAGAAAACTAGGGTCTGTAGTAGCTGGTCGAAGGCGGTGGCCAATTGTACTATTCACAGGAGCCCCTGTGCTGGGTTTGGACCACATCCCCAGCAGGACATCAGTAAGGTCCTCATTGAAGGGTAACATTGACTCCAATGTAGCAACCCCCGGCTGAAGCACCTCTGTCAGGAGGTTAGTCCTGACCTGCACCATAGGCAAGTCTAGATCCAAGACCTCAGCTGCTCTACGCACCACCATGGCATACGATGCTCCCTCCTTCATAGCCACAGAAGGTGGTGAGAGCATACCAGCATCTGGAGAAGTATCCAGTTCACTGGCTTCCCCTTGATCCTCATACCAGTCCTGCTCCTTGAATCTATATTCTAAAGGGTCCTCAGACCCCTCCCACTCCTTACCTGTGCTTGGTTGATCAAAATAAGCCCCAGGCACTGATCTGGGCTTAGCTGGCGCCATTGAAGTTAGAATCGGCGTCGTACAACGTTATTCCGGCTCTGGATCATCAAGAATGGTTGGCGCCGGTGGTGGGGGGAGCGTCGACACCAGGCCCGGCGCCAGAGGAGGCAGACTGTGAGGAACTGGTGCCGGTCCGGATCCAGGATCCTGGGGTCCCCAACGGTGCTGAGGCTGAAGTCGCTGGCGTCAAACCCGATGGGTCCCCTACTGACCCTGCAGGGTCCGAAAACCCACCCACAGGAGCAGCGGCCCTGGAAACGGCTCTGCGGAACCGTGCTCAGAACGTCGTCGTTCCCGAGACGCCTCGTCAGCCAATGGGTGTGGCGAAGTCAAAGTCTGCTCAGACTCCTTCTTTTTTTTGTGCCTCTTCCCCGAGTGTCCCTAGGACCTTGAGTGGGAAGAAGAGGACTTGGGGCTCTTGGAGCAGTCCCGCAACCTCCTCCTGAAGCGGGACCGTGACCTCCGAGGAGTCACGCTGACAGAAGTTGACTACCGGGCCGCCATGAGCTTTGGAGACTGCTCTCTCAAAGCCTTCAGGGCAATGGCCCGGCAGTCGGAGCACTACTTCGAGTCGTGGTCCCTGTCGAGGCACCAGAGACATACCTGGTGGGGGTCTGTCATCGACATGGCGTGATGACAGGCGCCACACCGCTTGAACCCCGTCTTCCTGGATGACATCTCCTCGCACAGATGAAAAAATTCACCAACAAAAAGTTTAAAAAAAAGGCTTGCCAAAAAAGGCAAAGGGTAGCTCAATCCCGGACCTTGTGACGAAGCCACGTGGAGCCGGACAACGCACGCAAATTCAAACAACGCCACCTGATGGCGCGTGGAGGGTACTGCTCAGCAAAAAGATTCCAGATTCAAAGCTGACGCCAGGGAATTCAAAGGTAAGGAATCTGCAGCTAGAAGCCTCTATCAGATAATTATAAATACATGGGGTGGGTAGTAGCTTTTGATAGTTTCTACATTTATAGTTTTTATTTTACATTAGGTATTTTTCTACATTTAGAAGGTCTCATTTTAGAGTTTAGGATATTTTAGCATTTTCTACATTCAGAGTTTTCTCATTTTATATTTTCTTTTAGGGATTGCTTCTAAATTGAATGTATACCTTTTGGGTTTCCAGTGCTTCATATTTCTTTTAATCCTTCCTGGTTTTTCATTTTTTTTAATAATTTCCTATTTTAGGACTTTTCTAACTGTAGGGCTGTCCTTCTTTTATGATTTTTTATGGTTTGGTTTGCATTATGCTCAATGTCTGAACTGCAGGAAACAACCAGTTAATAAAAAAGGACCCTTTCGCATTGAGAAACAGTTGGCAGCCCATCAGAACATATTAGATTCGGAAAGTGTAATTTATGAAATATTTTACTTTCACGGGATGCTCTCTTATAACAAATTATTTTGTTGAGTTATTCTCTTCCCAATTAAGACCATCAGACCTTTTAGACTTAAGGAGATATTTCATTTAAAAATACATTTTGAACATAAAGTGGGGGTCGTCATCAGTATTAAATCGGAAAGTCCGTTGTCTTGTAGGAGGGTGAATATTGTTAGCTGTCAGCTCACTCCTTGGACCTCTTTGTGTCAGGGTCTCACCTTTACTCAAACTATAAAGAAAAGATTCATGTGAGGTCCTAGAAAGGGAGAATGCCATGGACACACTACTTGTTAAATTGCAGATCGTCATTTACCAGGTTACAGATTGGCTGATGTTCAACTAAAAGACTTAATTCATGTTTTTACCACAACTAAGGGAAAAAGTGAAAATATTCTTTATTTTGAGATGTAGAGGATTTTATATCATCAGTATTTATATTCAGTCTAAAATTTATGATTACTATATACCACATTCTACGAGGGACTCTTCATGACTGAGGTGCATCTCAGGAGTGAGAAGACATTAGAGGCTAATTTGCTCCAGACTTGGGCCAGTAGCCCAAAACCCATCAGATGGACATCAATGCCACCCTCAATGTTTTTTGTGGTTCTTTGCTCTCAGAAAAGGGCATCTGCCCATTAGATTCCCAGATGGAAGGATTGAGTGGGCAGAGGACCAGGGCAGTTTTCATAGTCGTTATTTCTCCCAAGGTCAAGAAGCCACAAAGCAGCTGAGTTACTGACAAGGTCACCGTATGATGGGCGGGTGTGGGCCTTTAACAGCATAGTGTTGGTGCTAGAACAGTGTAGAAGAGATCACTGGTGCAAAAAGAGTGCACTGCTTACAAGGACCCCATATAAACAGCAGTAGTGGTGCCAAAATGTTTCTTTTGTGGTACTTTACCGCTACTGTGCATATTTAGAATTGGTTTCTAAAGCAGGGCAGTACTCCAGTGTTGTATTAAATTCACTGTGAACAGAATGTACAGTATCGCCTATGAATAAAGAGTTTATCCATGGTGGCCTTATACAAAAACACAAGTTTCAGCAGAGTTGAGGGACATACTGCCTGTGGTGTACTGCAAATATAAGTGCAGACCTGTCCCTTGGCTACAGTGGTATAGGGAAACACCACCAGGCAACACATTAATGTGATATGGCACCTGATAACATGTGCAACATTATTTGAGGGACTTCCAGAGTGAACAGCAGTTTACTGGGTATCTATTAGAACCTTCTGCAAGGATTTTACAAGGGCTCTATGTGGTACTTGGCTAAATCTGACTTGGGACATTTTGTGTGAATTCCTGCCCTTGCAGGCGGTATTGAATGATGCTAAATAAATCAGACTTGCTGTGGGACTTGCACAACTTCCTAACTCTGCGGCTGTAATAGAAATAAGCAGTAAGCTGGACATTACAAATTTCTCCTTTAACTGGGGCACTCAGAGCTCTTTCAAAAAAGATTCTGGCCAGGATGGGATTACTGATAAGCGTGCTTCCCACATGGCATTTAAGTTAGTAAAGATGGCAACAAAAGCTCCGCAATCTAAATATTGACACCTGCAAACTGCAAACACCTGTCACAAAATTTGAAAGTCTCCTGCTAGGGAAAATGTTGGAGACCCTGAGGAACATAACAGGAGGTGAATGTGAGGATGGAGGGGCTTGAAAGGGGACAACTCAAATCAAGGGCAGGACACCACACTGTAAACATTTACACTGTACTATAAACATCTGACGCACACTGTAAACATTTACTACCACCTGAAACACAAGACTCTGGGGGTGATTCTAACTTCGGCGGGCGGCGGAGGCCGCCCGCCGAAGTTCCCCCACCAAAATACCGCTCCGCGGTCGAAAGACCGCTGAGGGTATTTTGGGATTTGCCCTGGGCTGGCGGGCGGCCGCCAAAAGGCCGCCCGCCAGCCCAGGGCAAATCAACCTTCCCACTAAGATGCCGGCTCAGAATTGAGCCGGCGGAGTGGGAAGGTGCGACGGGTGCAGTTGCACCCGTCGCGTATTTCAGTGTCTGCTAGGCAGACACTGAAATACTTTGTGGGGCCCTCTTACGGGGGCCCCTGCCGTGCCCATGCCATTGGCATGGGCACGGCAGGGGCCCCCAGGGGCCCCGCGGCACCCCCTACCGCCATCCTGTTCCTGGCGGGCGAACTGCCAGGAACAGGATGGCGGTAGGGGGTGTCAGAATCCCCCATGGCGGCGCAGCAAGCTGCGCCGCCATGGGGGATTCTAAGGGCAGCGGTAAACCGGCGGGAGACCGCCGGTTTACCCTTTCTGACCGCGGCCAAACCGCCGCGGTCAGAATGCCCTGCGGGGCACCGCCGGTCTGTCGGCGGTGCTCCCGCCAACCCTGGCCCCGGCGGTCTGAGACCGCCGGGGTTAGAATGAGGGCCTCTGTGTCTAAAGAAACATATTTGTGTAGATGTGGGTAAATGAACATGTCTGCAGAAAAACTATGAAGAGGTTTAGGTGAGAAACCAAGATGTTTCAAATGGGACATATCAAGTTCAAGAGGATGGCATCAGAATGTAAACATTTATGTCAAACTGTAAACATTTAGCATCAGGTGTAACACAAGTGTACGCGTCTAAGGAAAACTATTTATCGCTGTAAGAGTGAAGCTTAAATGAAAGAGACTGTATTCAACGTAATGAGGTCTAAATGGGGTCGGAGGGCCAACAGGGATTCAAATGGGACCTGTAAAGTCAAATGGTGAGTGACACAGAAGAAATGATTATCAAGTGGGCAGCCACACACACACACACACAGTTTTATGGAAAAAGTGGCATGTCATTCAATAGCCGCATGTGCCAACACGAGGGTTCGGGCGGAGCTTCAACACAGCGTGGCCATCTTGGTGCATGCTGAAGCCACGCCCCCAACAGCTGCATGTGCAAGGGGTGAACCATTAGACCTGGTATTACAATGAACTCTGATCAAGCAGTATCAGTACAAGGTCCTGAGACTCCCTTGCCAAAAAGAGTCAAACTTGCTCCGGTATTGACAGCCAACCTCATATCCATTCCATACTTGCGGCAGTAGTGTTTTCCTGGTCCAGTGCAACTTTAGAGTTGGAGCTATGGCCGGTGGCGTAACATAAGCCCCCGCACACCCTGCCGTGCGGGCCCCCTCAACCCCGAGCTCCAGGGGGCCCTCTCAGAAAAACTGGTAGGAGGTGGGTCGGGGAGGAAAGGGTCCCCCCCCTTATATTTTGCAGGTGGGCCCCCCTCAAGTTTCGTTAAGTCACTGGCCAAGGCTACCACCAGGCATCATGTCGGCAAGTCCTTAGATATCCAGGCCTGGGCTATGCCTTTACAATGAAATGTGTCATGGAGTGTAGTCTTTGTTTGCAATGTCACCAACTGAACTAATATATGTGAGAACAATAATTTACAAACATGTACACCATCTGTAAACATCTACCACCAGCTGGATCACATGAGTCCATGTCAACAGAAACACGTACCTAATAACAGTTTGTATAAAGAAAGAAAGCCCAGGACTGGAAATGTTGTGTTCAGCCAATAGTCACTGATAAGGCATCTCTGCTGGGAACTGAACAACCAACCAGAAAATAGTTCACACCTCTGATCACTTTAAGGCTTAACATGCAATAAGAATTTTGTTTGTTTATGAAAGGAAGCAGAACCCCAACAAACAAGAGAGCATTAAGGCAGATGCTCAACTGCACACCGTCAGCCGATGACAGTTGACACTGGTTTCTCATGCAAGGCGCCCGTGTAAAATTCAGCATCCGAACCTGTGTGAATGTATTTGTGTTAATTTGGAAGATTTTTTTTTAAGAAGAATCTGAACAAGGAAATGGAATAGAGTTCAGAAGGAGGAAGAAGGAAAGCAAAACCTGCTGGGGAGGGTGGGATAAGCCTCCCCGAGAACATACTATTCCATCTCCTCTCGGTCGCCCGCCATCGCTTTCCGCCGTCTACATTGAGGGGTGGGGAGAAAAAAAAGGAAACGCAAAGTTAAAATCAACAACACTTGAAGTGCTGTGACAGCAAAACGCTGCCAAGGAGGACAGCCTAGACACACCTGGAAAAGAAAATTGAAATTAGCACTTGCGCACACCGTTCCCGCTCACTATCCAGTAGGCCAGGTCAGGTGGAAAAAGAACAATGGTTGTTATTCAGCACATCTTAAACAACAATGTGGTTGTCACAAAGCATGCAACATAATTTATTGGTAATGGTCTCTGCACACCTGGGGCCACTATTAAATTTCCTGAGGCGGTTTCCAAGTCCTTCATGAACATAGAGCATTGCATGTTCAGGTTTGCTCGCTATGAACTGGCTTTTTGTCAATGTTTATACGGTTCACAGACACCATACAGGGTCCAGTTTTCTAGGTCACCAGTGAAAGAAATGTAAGAAGGCAGGTCATTGATAGGGGGTCACACCCTGGTTCCACTGCAAAAGGAATACCCATGCCTTTGAGTTGTGTCTGGTTCTGAAGGCCACACATCCAGAAGGACAAAGGCATCGAGACACACGGCTCAGCTCACCGTGCTTTTTGCACACCCAAGTTCACCCTAGGTGTATAAAAACATGACCCAAGAGGGCCGAGTCCCATTCACAAACTGTGTGATTTTGCCCTTGCAAATCTGATTTACTCGTGTGGAAATTCAGCCAACGTAAATGTGAGAAAATCTGCTCCGGGTGGTGGGTTTGTGGGTATAAGTCAGTGAGCACCAATAAACTCATACAGCAGCAATCTAGTGTGTTTGTGTGTGCTCGCCTACTCCTTCGTCCATCCAGGGTATGTTTAAACTGTCTCTCGAGTGAGGCGCCTCCTGCATCACCAAGTGTAGGGGGACTGATGACTGCACCACTAATCTGGCAATTAAACAGTACCTGTTTCAGTCTTCAAGGGTCCTGCATACATCGCAGTGGTACGGTACAGAGTACTGAACCATTACTAGTACAACATAATGGGACAGATGCAGAGGGGAGCTTTATGGAAAGGTTTTGTCACCACCAGTTGAATAAATACATGACATCAGGTAACCCAGGAACACTCACCGAGGAGGAACAGCCTTTAAAAGGGTGCCCTGATTCTCAGCTAGAACGCTACTCACAAATTACTGAACACAGGAGAATCTGCTTCTAAGAGCTCCATGTTGCAGTGGCTGAGGCTACAGTGACTTAGTCAATTGGTGGTCTCGTAACTTTCAAAAGCCAGAGACCCAGTTGGGTTCAACTCAGAATTAAAGTATATCCATGCTCTCCATTACTCGCCAAGGGGAACATTGATGAAAAAATGGGGGTCCCTGATTATTTCACGGCAGTGGACCCCATGGAAGTGGGACAGCCGGGAGAGGCTACATGCGCCCAAAGAAACTCTCTCTTCAAAAATGGCCGCAGCAGGCAAGAGTAAATTCGCTTGAACCACCTGAAGTGAATACTGCGGATCTCTGCCACCCTCCAGGGCATCACACACTGCTAGGCTCTAGGGTCAGCCTCAGAACGGGAATCCTACTGCAAAATGATTAACTTCTGAAGACTTTTATCAAGAGAACGTTTAAAAAGAGGGCCTCTCACGCTGTTAGCTGGACAGACGCCTAGCGTGGCGGAGACGCGCTCCAGAGCTGGCAGACATTGTGGGAGTCCCAGGTGCAGTAACAGCAGGAAACAACACACGGGCCCGGCGCGCGGTGTGACGCAGCTGCAGCCAGGTAAGAGGCTATTTTTAAACGCGTTGGTGCTGATTGTGTCTGCTGTCTCTGGAGCTCTGCACGCAGAGGGGTTTGTTCTTTTCTGAACCGCTGTCCGAGACCAACACAACTGAGAATCAGCGCCTGCTCAGAATGAACAGCAATAGTGCTCCAACCGCTACACACCTCACGACAAGTACCACAATACTAAGGTGTGCAGCTACACCTCACCTCACGACACGTAACACAATACCAAGGTGTGCAGCTACACCTCAGGACACGTAACACAATACTAAGGTGTGCGGCTACACTTCACCTCACAACAAGTATCCCATTACTAAGGTGTGCAGATACACCTCACGACATGTAACACAATATTAAGGTGTGCAGCTACACCTCGTGACACGTAACACAATACTAAGGTGTGCGGCTACACTTCACCTCACAACAAGTATCACATTACTAAGGTGTGCAGATACACCTCACGACATGTAACACAATATTAAGGTGTGCAGCTACACCTCACCTCACGACATGTAACACAATACTAAGATATGAAGCTACACCTTACCTCATGACAAGTACCACAATACTAAGGTGTGCAGCTACACCTCACCTCACGACACGTAACACAATACTAAGGTGTGCAGCTACACCTCACCTCACGACACATAACACAATACTAAGATATGAAGCTACACCTTACCTCATGACAAGTACCACAATACTAAGGTGTGCAGCTACACCTCACCTCACAACACGTAACACAATACCAAGGTGTGCAGCTCCACCTCACGACATGTAACACAATACTAAGGTGTGCGGCTACACCTCACCTCATGACACATAAAACAATACTAAGGTGTGCAGCTACACCTCACCTCACGACACATAAAACAATACTAAGGTGTGCAGCTACACCTCACGACAAGTACCACAATACTAAGGTGTGCATCTACACCTCACCTCACGTAACACAATATTAAGGTGTGCAGCTACACCTCACCTCATGACATGTAACACAATACTAAGGTGTGCAGCTACACCTCACCTCACGACATGTAACACAATTCTAAGGTGTGCAGCTACACCTCACATCACGACATGTAACACAATACTAAGGTGTGAAGCTACACCTCACCTCACGACATGTAACACAATACCAAGGTGAGCAGCTACACCTCACGACATATAACACAATACTAAGGTGTGCAGCTACACCTCACAACAAGTACCACAATACTAAGGTGTGCAGCTACACCTCACCTCATGACACGTAACACAATACTAAGGTGTGCAGCTACACCTCACCTCACGACACGTAACACAATACCAAGGTGTGCAGCTACACCTCGTGACATACAACACAATACTAAGGTGTGCGACTACACTTCACCTCACGACAAGTACCACAATACTAAGGTGTGCAGCTACACCTCACGACAGGTAACACAATACTAAGGTGTGCAGCTACACCCCATCTCACAACATACAAAACAATACTAAGATGTGCAGCTACACCTCACCTCATGACATGTAACACAATACTAAGGTGTGCAGCTACACCTCACCTCACGACATATAACACAATTCTAAGGTGTGCAGCTACACCTCACCTCATGACATGTCACACAATACTAAGGTGTGCAGCTACACCTCACCTCACGACATGTAACACAATTCTAAGGTGTGCAGCTACACCTCACATCACGACATGTAACACAATACTAAGGTGTGAAGCTACACCTCACCTCACGACACGTAACACAATACTAAGGTGTGCAGCTACACCTCGTGACATAACACAATACTAAGGTGTGCAGCTACACCTCTCTTCATGACATGTAACACAATACTAAGGTGTGCAGCTACACCTCACCTCATGACATGTAACACAATACTAAGGTGTGCAGCTACACCTCACCTCACAACATATAACACAATACTAAGGTGTGCAGCTACACCTCACCTCACGACATGTAACACAATACTAAGGTGTGCAGCTACACCTCACCTCACGACATGTAACACAATACTAAGGTGTGCAGCTACACCTCACCTCACGACACGTAACACAATACTAAGGTGTGCAGCTACACCTCACGATATGTAACACAATATTAAGGTGTGCAGCTACACCTCACCTCACGACATGTAACACAATATTAAGGTGTGCAGCTACACCTCACCTCATGACAGGTAACACAATACTAAGGTGTTCAGCTACACCTCACCTCACGACATGTAACACAATACCAAGGTGTGCAGCTACACCTCACCTCACGACAAGTACCACAATACTAAGGAGTGCAGCTACACCTCACCTCAAGACATGTAACACAACAGCTACACCTCACCTCACGACACGTAACACAATACTAAGGTGTGCAACTACACCTCAGGACACTTAACACAATACTAAGGTGTGCTGCTACACCCCACCTCACGACACATAAAACAATACTAAGGTGTACAGCTACACCTCACCTCACGACACATAAAACAATACTAAGGTGTGCAGCTACACCTCACCTCACGACACATAAAACAATACTAAGGTGTGCAGCTACACCTCACGACAAGTACCACAATACTAAGGTGTGCATCTACACCTCACCTCACGTAACACAATATTAAGGTGTGCAGCTACACCTCACCTCATGACATGTAACACAATACTAAGGTGTGCAGCTACACCTCACCTCACGACATGTAACACAATTCTAAGGTGTGCAGCTACACTCCGTGACATATAACACAATACTAGGGTGTGCTGCTACACCTCACCTCACGTAACACAATACTAAGGGGTGCAGCTACACCTCATGACATGTAACACAATACTAAAGAATGCAAGCACCTACACCTCACCTCAGGACATGTAACACAATACCAAGGTGTACAGCTTCACCTCACGACATGTAACACAATACTAAGGTGTGCAGCTACACCTCACCTCATGTAACACAATACCAAGGTGTGCAGCTTCACCTCATGACATGTAACACAATACTAAGGTGTGCGGATACACCTCACCTCACGACATGTAACACAATTCCAAGGTGTGCAGCTACACATCACCACACGTAACACAATACTAAGATGTGAAGCTACACCTCACAATACGTAACACAATACTAAGGTGTGCTGCTACACATCACCTCACGACACGTAACACAATACTAAGGTGTGCAGCTACACCTCACGACACGTAACACAATACTAAGGTGTGCAGCTACACCTCACGACATGTAACACAATACTAAGGTGTGCTGCTACACCTCACGACAAGTACCACAATACTAAGGTGTGCAGCTACACCTCACCTAACACAATACTAAGGTGTGCAGCTACACCTCACCTCACGATACGTAACACAATACTAAGGTGTGCAGCTACACCTCACCTCACAACATGTAACACAATACTAAGGTGTGCAGCTACACCTCACGACAAGTACCACAATACTAAGGTGTGCAGCTACGCCTCACCTCACTACATGTAACACAATACGAAGGTGTGCAGCTACACCTCACAACATGTAACACAATACTAAGGTGTGCAAGCAGCTTCACCTCACCTCACAACAAATACAACAATACCAAGATGTGCAGCTTCACCTCACGACAAGTACCACAATACTAAGGTGTGCAGCTACACCTCACCTCACGACATGTAACACAATACCAAGGTGTGCAGCTACACCTCACCTCACGACACGTACCACAATACTAAGGTGTGAAGCTATACCTTACGACACAACACAATACTAAGGTGTGCAGCTACACCTCACAACAAGGACCACAATACTAAGGTATGCAGCTACACCTCACCTCACGACATGTAACACAAGACTAAGGTGTGCAGCTACACCTCGCAACATGTAACACAATACTAAGGTGTGCAAGCACCTACACCTCACAACATTTACCACAATACTAAGGTGTGCAAGAACCTACACCTCACGACACGTAACACAATACTGAGGTGTGCAGCTGCACCTCACGACACGTAACACAATACTGAGGTGTGCAGCTACACCTCACGACACATAACACAATACTAAGGTGTACAGCTACACCTCACAGCATATAACACAATACGGAGGTGTGCAGCTACACCTCACGACATGTAACACAATAAGTGTGCAGCTGTTTAGAATATAAGCACTGCAGTGCCATGTGTAAGACAATGCTGAATAATGTGGGTGTGCGTAGCAGAAGCACCGAGTGACCCTGTACAGCATCTTCAAGGCAGGGCTACCTGCTTAAAGGGGCCACACGGTGACTGAGGTCACATAGGACCAGAGGTACAAAGCCAGTTTGCAATTCTTAACAGTCCGAATCGCTATTCTGGGCTGTTAAGAAATGCAAAATGGGCTTTTCTGATGTACAAAGCCTTTTAAAGAATCACAAATCGGGGGGCCTTTTTCCCATGGCCATCCTTGGTTTTGCATTTCCCAAAGAGCGATTTCCTACTAGGAAATCGCTCTTTGGGAAATGCAAAGCAGGCCCATTGTCACAAATGGCATGGGATTTCTTATTTGCGATTTCCTAATAGCGATTCCTACTTCATAAGAATCGCTATTAGGAAATCGGTATTTTGGCACATTGCATTTTGCATTTCCTAAATAGAGATTTTTATGAAGTCACTGTTTAGGAAATGCAAAATAGCATTTTAGTACATCTGACCCATAGTACCTCAAAACCCCAGCAGACGTCATCGGACAAAGGTACATTCTAGAGTACCTGCTATCAGTGAGTGTTACCATGTAGGGCTAGGTAAGGAGACAGCTTGTTTACCCTATGTTGGATGGCCCCTTTAAGAAGCATTGAGTCCAGCCTTCAGCCTGACAACAGCCATCCTTTGTCGCTGCTGGGTGTAGCGGCGGGGATGAGGGTAACACAGGGTGACACAGACACCTTTTATTTCTTGTCAACTGGGCACCTGTTGGCTGTTGCAAAGTCTGTGGGGTGTTCCCAGTAGCCTATGAACAAAGTCTGTTAACTAAAGATGGCGCTCACTAGCAAAAATCATTGGCCCATTGGTGTCAACAACACTAAACTCCTTGCTAGCGTAGTGGTTTTCGCACCACCGGGGAAAAGAAGAGAGAGCTGTAATGAAGTTAATTGTGGGGTGCATGGGATGCTCAACTCTCACTGGTGAACAAGGGCTACCATACTGGAGCACACCACTAGCAGTGCCATTCAGTCCTCTTCTCTGATTGGTGGTCTTAGAAGGTACCTATTATCCAATGAAAGGCCCCTCTGCTTCAGTGCATGAACCCCTGCTTTCCAAGAGGTTTCGGCTTCCTGACAATGTACAGGGCACCCCAGGGTAACAACATTTTTTAAAGAGGAAATCTGAACGGGTGCCTTGAAATCTTATTCCTCACACCCAGCTTAAGATGCTTGGCGTGCCTTGGCGGTTGTGCACAGACAAGGGGCAGGTTTCTAGAGAATGCTGTTCATATCTTCTTGGACAGTAATAAACTAGTGCCGCTGCAGGAGTTCTTGGACCTCAAACTACACCTGAAGCACCACTAGGAAGAACAGAGTGATAAGAATATAAAGTCGCTATCTGCATTACCGGAGCACTGAAAACAGTTATGCTGCTGGTCCACAAATTCTTCTGTGGAGACAAGTGTCCTAGACAGGGAAGCCTACTGGAAGGGGCTGAGGCTTCCAAGTGAGTGTCAAAGGAGATGTAGCTTGGGAACCTAAAACACACTCTGGGGTACACCCGGCACCTCAGGCTCGGAGCCTTGGACTCTACCATGCAAGGAATGTGAGGGAAACACAATGCGCTGTTGCTATTGGAAGGTGGTCTTAAAATGGAGGAACAGTACGCTGTCCTGTAGAGTACATTAGAAACACAGGAGAAGCTCAAAATAGGTTCAGACATGCCAAGGGGTTTTGCTGCCCTGTTAGGTGCCA